>NC_092770.1:27367442-27692132 GCF_047496795.1 Chiloscyllium punctatum | reverse complement strand
GCAGAAAGCATAAGGGACTGTCAGAGAATACAGGAGGATACAGATAGACTGGAGAGCTGGGCGGAGAAGTGGCAGATGGAGTTGAATCCAGACAAATATGAGGTGATGTATTTTCGGAAGTCTAATTCTCGAGCGAACTATACTGTAAACAGAAGATCCTTGGAGAAAGTTGATGAGCAGAGAGATCTGGGAGTTCAGGTCCATTGTACCCTGAATATTGCTGCACAGATGGATAGAGTGGTCAAGAAGGCATATGGTATGCTTGCCTTCATCGGACAGGGTATTGAGTATAAGAGCTAGTAGGTCATGTTAAAATTGTACAAGACTTCGATTGGGCACATTTAGAATACAGTGTACAGTTCTAGTCGCCACATTATCAAAAGAATGTGGATGCTTTGGAGAGGGGGCAGAGAAGGTTTACAAGGATGTTGCCTGGTATGGAAGGTGTTAGCTATAGAACATAGAATAATACAGCACAGAACAGGTCCTTCAGCCCTCGATGTTGCGCCGACCTATGACCTAATCTCAGCTCGTCCCCCTACAATATCCCAAAATCATCCATGTGCTTATCTAAGCACTGTTTAAATCTCCCTAATGTGGCTGAGTTGACTACATTAGCAGGTAAGGCCTTCCACGCCCTTACCACTCTCTGCATAAAGAACCTGCCTCTGACATCTGTCTTAAATCTATCACCCCTCAATTTGTAGTTATGCCACCTCGTACAAGCTGACGTCATCATCCTAAGAAAAAGACTTTCACTGTCGACCTTGTCTAATCCACTGATCATCCTGTATGTCTCTATCAAATCCCCTCTTAGCCTTCTTCTTGCCAATGAAAACAGGTTCAAGGCTCTCACCCTTTCCTCATTAGACCTTCTCTCCAGACCGGGCAACATCCTGGTAAATCTCCTCTGCACCTTTTCCAATGCTTCCACATCCTTCCTGAAATATAGGGACCAGAACTGTACGCAATATTCCAAGTGTGGTCACACCAGCATTTTGTATAGTTGCAGCATGATATTGCAGCTCCGGAACTCAATCCCTCTACAAATGAAACCTAACACACCGTATGCCTTCTTAACAGTACTATCCATTTGGGAGGCAACTTTCAGGGATCTATGTATGTGGATTCCAAGATCCCTCTGCACACCCACACTACCAAGAATCTTTCCATCGACACAGTACTCTGCCTTCCTATTATTCTTCCCAAAGTGCATCACCTCACATTTACTCCAAATGCATTGAACTCCATTTGCCACCCCTCAGCCCAATTCTGCAGTTTATCCAAGTCCCCCTGCAACCTGTAACATTCTTCAACACTGTCCACTATTCCACCGACTTTAGTGTCATCAGCAAATTTACTAATCCATCCACCTATGCCTGCGTCTAAATTATTTATAAAAATGACAAACAGCAGTTGTCCCAAAACAGATCCTTGTGGCACACCACTAGTAACTGGCCTCCAGGCTGAATATTTTCCATTAACCACTACTCGCTGCCTTCTTTCAGAAAGCCAGTTTCTAACCCAAACTACTAAATCACCCTCAATTCCATGTCTCTGCATTTTCTCCATCAACCTACCATGTGGAACCTTATCAAAAGCTTCACTGAAGTCCATGTACACCACATCAACTGCCCTACCCTCATCTACATGCTTGGTCACCTTCTCAAAAAAACTCAATGAAGTTTGTGAGACATGACTTGCCCTTGACGAAACCATGTTGACTATCTGAAATCAAATTGTTGCTTGCTAGATGGTTATAAATCCTAATTGTTATAATCCTTTCCAAAACTTTTCCTACAACAGAGGTAAGGCTCACTGGTCTATAATTACCTAGGTCATCTCTACTGCCCTTCTTGAACAAGGGCACAACATTTGCAATCCTCCAGTCCTCTGGTACCAAACCTGTAGACAATGACAACTCAACTATCAAAGCCAAAGGCTCTGCAATCTCCCTAGCTTCTCAGAGAATCCTCAGATAAATCCCATCTGGCCCAGGGGACTTGTCTACTTTCACTCCTTCTAGAATTGATAACATCTGTTTGTAACTAACCTCGATCCTTTCTAGACTAATATCTTGTACCTCATTCTTCTCCTCCACAATATTCTCCTTTTCCTGAGTGAAAACTGATGAGAAATGTTCATTTAGCAACTCTCCGATCTCCACAGGGTGCACACTCAACTTCTCACTTACATAGAACATATAGAACATAGAACGTTACAGCGCAGTACAGGCCTTCAGCCCTCGATGTTGCGCCGCCCTGTCATACTAATCTGAAGCCCATCCCACCTACACTATTCCATGTACCTCCATATGCCTGTCCAATGACGACTTAAATGCACTTAAAATTGGCGAATCTACTACCGTTGCAGGCAAAGCATTCCATACCCTTGCTACTCTCTGAGTAAAGAAACTACCTCTGACATCTGTCTTATACCTATCTTCCCTCACTTTAAAGTTGTGTCCCCTCATGTTTGCCGTCCCCATATTTGGAAAAAGGCGCTCCCTGTCCACCCTATCTAACCCTCTGATTATCTCATATGTGTCTATCAAGTCACCTCTCAACTTTCTTCTCTCTAACGAGAACAGCCTCAAGGCCCTCAGCCTTTCCTCGTAAGACATTCCTTCCATACCAGGCAACATCCGAGTAAATCTCCTCTGCACCCTTTCCAAAGCTTCCACATCCTTCTTATAATGCAGTGACCAGAACTGTACACAATACTCCAAGTGTGGCCGTACCAGAGCTTTGTACAGCTGTAGCATAACCTCCTGGTTCTGGAACTCAATCCGCCTATTAATAAAGGCCAAAACACTGTATGCCTTCTTAACAACCCTGTCAATTTGGGTGACAACTTTCAGGGATCTGTGCACATGGACACCGAGATCTCTCTACTCATCTGCACTCCCAAGAATCTTACCATTAGCCCAGTACTTTGCATTCTGATTACTCCGTCCAAAGTGTATCACCTCACACTTGTCCACATTAAACTTCATTTGGCACTTCTCAGCTCAGCTCTGCATCCTATCTATGTCTCTCTGCAACCAACTACATCCTTCATCACTATCCACAACTTCACCGACCTTAGTGTCATCCACAAATTTACTAACCAACCTTTCTAAGCCCTCATCCAGGTCATTTATAAAAATGACGAACAGCAGTGGACCCAACACCGACCCTTGCGGTACACCGCTAGTAATTGGACACCAAGGTGAACATGTTCCATCAACTACAACCCTCTGTTTTCTTTCAGCAAGCCAATTACTGATCCAAACTGCAATGTCCCCCACAATCCCATTCCTCCGCATTTTGCACAATAGCCTACTGTGGGGAACCTTATAGAACACCTTGCTGAAATCCATATACACCACATCAACCAGTTTACTCTTATCTACCTGCTTGGTTACTTTGTCAAAAAACTCAATAAGATTCGTTAGGCATGACCTACCCTTCACAAAACCGTGCTGACTGTCCCTGATCAGATTATTCTTTTCTAGATGGCTATAAATCCTATCTCTTATAACCTTTTCCAACACTTTACCAACAACTGAAGTGAGACTCACTGATCTGTAATTATCAGGGTTGTCTCTACTACCCTTTTTGAACAAGGGAACTACATTTGCTATCCTCCAGTCCTCAGGCACCATTCCTGTAGACAATAATGATTTGAAGATCAATGCCAATGGCTCGGCAATCTCTTCCCTTGCTTCCTAGAGGATCCTAGGATAGATCCCATCCGGCCCAGGGGACTTGTCTATTTTCACACTCTGCAGTATTTCTAATACCTCTTCCTTGTGAACCTCAATTTCTTCTAGTCTAGATGGAAGTATCTCTGTATCTTCCTCGCCAACATTTTCATTTTCTGTAGTGAACACTGTCGAAAAATATTTATTTAGTGTTTCCCCTATCTCCTCTGACTCCACACACAACTTCCCACTAATATCCTTGATTGGCCCTAATTTAACTCACGTCTTTCTTTTATTCCTGACATATCTATGGAAAGCCTTAGGGTTAACCCTGATCCTATCCGCCAACAACTTCTCATGTCTCCTCCTGGCTCTTCTGAGCTCTCTTTTTAGGTCATTTCTGACTTCCTTGTAACCCTCAAGCGCCCAAACTGAGTTTTCACATTTTGTCCTAACACAAGCCTTCTTCTTCTTGACCAGGGATTCCACTTCCTTAGTAAACCACGGCTCATGTGTTCTATACCTTCCTCCCTACCTGACAGGTACATACCTATCTAGGACACACAGGAGCTTTTCCTTGAATAAGCTCCACATTTTTAATGTGCTCATCCCCTGCAGTTTCCTTCCCCATTCTACGCTTCCTAAATCTTTCCTAATTGCATCGTGATTTCCCTTCCCCCAGCTGTAACTCTTGTTCGGTGGAGTACACTTATCCCTTCCCATCACTAAAGTAAACCTGACAGAATTGTGAACGCTGTATCCAAAGTGCTCACCTACTTCCAAATCTAACACCTGGCCAGACTCGTTACCCGGCACTAAATCTAAAGTGGTTTTGCCCCTTGTAGGCCTGTCTACATACTGTGTCAGGAACCCCACCTGCACACACAGGACAAAAACTGACCCATCTATAGTACTCGTACTGTAGTGATCCCAGTCAATATTTGGATAGTTGAAATCCCCCATGACAACTACCCTGCCTCTCTCACTCCTATCGAGAATCATCTTTGCTATCCTTTCCTCTACATCTCTGGGACTATTCAGAGGTCTATAGAAAACTCCCAGCATGGTGACTTCCTTTCCTGTTTCTAACCTCAACCCATACTACTTCAGTTAACGAGTCCCCAAACATCCTTTCTACAACTGTAATATTGTCCCTGATCAACAATGCCACACCTCCCCCTCTTTTACCATCTTCTCTGTTCTTACTTCTGTCTTTGATTGGCCCTATTCCTACCCTAATCATCCTTTTATTCCTCACATACCTATAGAAAGCTTTAGGTTTCTCCTTTATTCTATTTGCTCAAGACTGCTTATGTCGTCTCTTTGCTCTTCTTAACTCTCTCTTTAAATCTTTCCTAGCTGATGTGTAACTCTCCATCGCCTCATCTGACCCATCTTGCCCCATCAACACATAAGCCTCCTTCTTCTTTGTAACAGCAGATGCAATTTCTGTTGTAAGCCACGGTTCCCTTACCTTATCACTTCCTCCCTGCCTGACAGGGACATACCTATCATGGACACACAATATCTGTTCCTTAAACCAGCTCCACATTCCCATTGTCTGCATCCCTTGCATTTTGCTACCCCATTCTATGCATCCTAATTCTTGCCTAATCGCATTACAATTGCTCTTGCCCCATCGATAACTCTTGACCCGTGGCATATACCTATCCCTTTCCATCGCTAAACTAAAGGTAACTGAATTATGGTCACTCTCTCCAAAGTGCTCACCTACCTGGCCTGGTTCATTACCAAGCACCAGATGGAGTGTGGCCTCCCCTCTTGTCAGCCCTTCGACATACTGTGTCAGGAAACCCTCCTGTACACATTGGACAAAAACTGATCCAACCGACGTACTGGAGTTATAGCATTTCCAGTCAATGTTGGGGAAATTAAAGTCCTTCATAATGACCACCCTGTTCTTACCCAGAATAATTTTGCTAATCCTCTCTTCCACTTCCCTGAAACTCTGCGGAGGCCTATAAAAAGCTCCAAGCAGTGTGACCTCTCCTCTCCTGTTTCTAACCTAAGCCCACACTACCTCAGTAGATGAGTCCTCATCAAAAGTTCTCTCAGCCACTGTTATACTATCTTTGACTTACAAGGCCATGCCTCCCCCTCTTCTACCGCCCTTGCCTGTGCTTAATGAAAGATCTAAACCCTGGAACCTGCAACATCCATTCCTCACCCTGCTCTATCCATGTCTCCGAAATGGCCATAACATCGAAGTCCCAGGTACCTATCCATGCTGCAAGCTCATCTACCTTATTTCGGAAACGTCTGGAGTTGAAGTAAACACACTGTCTGCCAGCACATTCCTGTGACCCTGAAATCCTGTCCCTGTCCCTCCTACTGTCATCCTCCTGTGCACTGCAAACTACACCTCCGGTTCCCATCCCCCCGCTGAGCTAGATTAAACCTGCCCGAATAGCACCAGCAAATTTCCCACCCAGGATATTAGTACCCTTCTGGTTCAAGTGAACACCATCCTGTTTGTACAGGTCCCACCTTCCCCAGAATGAGCCCCAATTATCCAAAAACCTGAAGCCCTCTCCTGAACCATCCTTGCAGCCACGTGTTCAGATGATATCTCCCCCTATTCCTTGCCTCGCTATCACGTGGCACAGGTAAGAAACCAGAGATAACAACTTTGCTTGTTCTTGCTCTCAGCTTCCACCCTAGCTCCCTGAAACCCTACCTTACATCCCTATCCCTCTTTCTACCTATATCGTTGGTACCTATCTGGACCACGACTTGAGGCTGGTCACCCTCTCCCTTCAGGAGCCCAAAGATACGATCTGAGACATCACAGACCCTGGCACCTGGGAGGCAACACACCTGAAGAGAGGTTGAGTAGGTTAGGATTGTTTTCATTCGGAAAAAGGAGATTGAGGGGGGACCTAATTGAGGTCTACAAAATCATCAAGGATATAGACAGGGTAGATAGAGATAAGCAATTTCCCAGGGTGAAGGATTCAATAACGAGAGATCATGCTTTCAAGGTGAGAGGTGGAAAGTTTAAGGGGGATACACGTGGCAAGTACTTCACACAGAGGGTGGTGGGTGCCTGGAACGCGTTGCCAGCAGAGGTAGTGGAGGCAGGCACGGGGATTCATTTAAAGTGCGACTGGACAGATGCAAAAGTAGGTGGGGAGAAGCGGGATACAGATACTTAGGAATTGGGCGACAAGGTTTAGACAGTAGATTTGGTTCGTCTCAGGCTTGGAGGGACGCAGGGCCTATTCCTGGGCCGTAAATTTCCTTTGTTCTTAGTTTTAAAACCATGCTGACTGTTCCTGATTACATGAGTTTTTCTAAATGTGCAGTTATAATCTCTTTAATTTTAGCACCTTCCCGTGATCAGCATCAATCTGACTGACAGATAGCTACCTGTTTCTGCCTCCTTGCCATCTTGTACAGAGCAGTTCTATTCACTATTTTCCAGTTTGTAAACCTTTCCTGAATTGGGGATTTTTGGAAAATTAATGCCATCATCTATACTAGCTCATTGGCAAAAAAACAAGACCCTGTGATAAACTGTATCTGAACCTGGAGATTTCTCAGCACACCCCTTGATCAGTTTGCTTCGTACTGCTCATTAAAATTGCACAAAGCTCACCTCTTCCTTCTGCCTCCCGGTTTACAGCTATAGCTGAACTGTTTTGTGGTATCCTCTTTCGGGATTCACCCTACGGAAGAATTGGCTGGAGAGATACTTGTATTTTACGTCACTGGCATATTAAAGGGATAGAGTACAAAAATCTCCCTTTCAAATGTTAAATAGCACAATCAAGCTGCCAGAATAAAGTTTAATAGTTAGAAATTACAATGACTATAAATAAATCACATTGTGCAGCACTGCTTGAGAAATCCATTATTGAAATACTAATGGCAGCATTAGCTTTATGCTACATGAATAGGCACAGCTATAGCAAATACAAACATGAGCTGATTTGTGAATGTTCTCCTACTCTTAGCTGGCCTGGGGTCTTGTCTCCTATTAATATTCTAAAATGCTCCATTTTCACAGTGTAAAATAGCCTAATAGTCAAATGACGTTAGACTTGATAGAATTTGATAGCTTTTCCGTTTTTGCTGTAAGGGACTTTAGTTGCAGTTTCTGAAAGATAAATGAGCATTGAGCAGTGCAGGTTAATTTGCACTGCCATCATCTTTTAATGAATATATAACAGAAAGTTATTCATCTGAACATTATTCTTTTATTCATGTGAAGTGGCGTCAGGTATGAATGATGCCCCTGCAGTATGGACTGACTGTCTGGCATGGATTGTAATGTAACCAACAGAACCGGTTTTAGAGTCTCAAGGTCACACTTACATTTTGACCTAATTTTGCCTGGTTCTGACATCTTTGTAGAATAGTCAATGATCAGCCCATACTTCTCTTCATATTTCAGTTTTGATTAGTAATGATAAGTATTGTTAGCACAACGATCACACAGCATCGAGGTTCGATCCCAGCCTCGGGCAACTGCCTGTGTGGAGTTTGCACGTTCTCCCCGTGTCTGTGTGGGTTTCCTTCGGGTGCTCCTGTCTCCTTCCACAGTCCAAAGATGTGCAGGTCAGGTGAATTGGCCATGCTAAATTGCCCATAGTGTTCAGGGATACGAACAAAGAAAATTACAGCACAGGAACAGGCCCCTGCCCTCCAAGCCTGCACCAATCCAGATCCACGATCTAAACCTGTCACCTATTTTCTAAGGATCTGTATCCTTCTGCTCCCTTCACATTCATGTATCTGTCTAGACACATCTTAAATGATGCTATCATGTCCGCCTCTACCACCTCCACTGGCAACTCATTCCAGGCACAGTGCATTAGTCACGGGGAAGTGTAGAGCAATAGGATAGGGGAATGGGTCTTGGTGAGATACTCTTCAGAGGGTCGGTGTGGACTTGTGGGGATTCTATGACAAAACTGCCCTCCTTGCATGGTAGCACAGTGGCTCCGTGGTTGGCACTGATGCCTCACAGCACCAGGGACCTGGGTTCGATTCCAGACTTGGGTGACTTTCTTGTGGAGTGTGCATGTTTCTACCCATGTCTGCATGGGTTTCCTTTCCAAAGTTAGGTGGACTAGTCATGCGAAGTTGGTCAGGGATGTACAGGCTAGGTGGATTAGCTATGGGAAACGCAGGAAATGGGTCTGAATGGGCTGCTGTTCAGAGAGTCAGTGTGGACTTGATGGACTGAAAGGTCTGCTTCCACACTGCAGGGGTTCTATGATTGTGTAGCTTTGTCAGTCAGTGCAATAGCTATTTTTCACATAGCAAGATCACACAATCAACAGTGAGATGATCTGTCTTGATAGCGTTAATTGTGGCATACAAAATTCCAGAGCTCAGCAGAGCAGATGCAAGAAAACTGTTTCACCTGAATAGAGAGTCTAGAGCCAGGAAAGATGGTCTCAGGATAAGAAGTAGGGTAATGAGGACTGGAGTGAGGCAATCTCTTCACTCAGAGGGTGATGGATCTTTGGAGGTCTCTATCCTAGAGGGTTGGGCTGGCTCAGTCACTGAGTATAGATTAGAGTGGTGCTGGAAAAGCACAGCAGGTCAGGCAGCATCTGAGGAGCAGGAAAATCGACGTTTCAGGCAAAAGCCCTTCATCAGAAAAGGATTCCATTCATGATGAAGGCCTTTTGCCCGAAACGTCAATTTTCCTGCTGCTTGGATGCTGCCTGACCTGCTGTGCTTTTCCAGCACTACTCTAATCTAGACTCTGGTTTCCAGCATCTGCAGTCCTCACTTTTGCTCAGTCACTGAGTATATTCAAACAGAGATGAACAGAATTATAACATAAAAGAAAATCAAGAGATTTGGTAGGAAGTGAGGGAAAATGATGCTGAGGTCAAAGATCACCATAATCTCTTTGAATAGCAGTGCAAACTCATTGGGGTGAATGGTCTACATCTGATCCTATTTCCCAAAATGCTATGTTGAGGAGTCTACATGACCAGAGGCATGGGAAAACTCCCTCCACTTTGGGAAAAACAATTATGGAACTTTTCACACCGAGAAATAATTTACTTTGGTCAGTGAATTCACCATAAAGGGGCATGACTTGAACATTGAATCGAGGTCAATCAGTAACAGGAAAGTGCGTCTGTTCACACAGGCAGATAAAATAGTAGGACTTTCATTCCATGTCCAACATCTCCAATAAGAGCTGTTGAGGACCAAGTCGGTTGAAAAAGGAAAATAAAAATTAAGGGGAGAGAATCAGAGTCACAGGTTAAGCACACAGGATAAGCTATTTGGGACTGGGATAGGGTGAAATTGTTGCTTTGTCAAAAGATGGTGACCCTGTGGAATTCTTTGGAGCAGAAAGAGTTTGAGGCCACAACATTGAATATTTTCAAGATGGAGTTAAGCATAGTGCTTAAGCTTGAAGGGATCAAAAGTTATGAGGAGAATGTGGGAACAAAGTGTTGAATTGGTTGGTCAGCCGTGATCATATTGAATGGCAGAGCAGGCCAGTTTTAACCAGAACAGATAAATGTCCTTCAGACAAGGAAATGTCATCCTTGCCTGGTCTGGCCGACACTTGACTCCAGACCCACAGCAACGCCGTTGACACTTAACCACTCTTTGGGCAATTAGTGATAGGTAATAATGCCCACGTATAATTAATTAACATCAACTTCAAAGTACCACACCATATCTCTGAGAAAGAATCACTGTTGCCAGAAGATGGCAAATGCAGTTCAATGTAACTAAGTGTGAGGTGATTCACTTTGGTAAGAGTAACAAAAAGATGGGGTACTGGGCTAATGGTCGGATACTTGATAGTGTGGATGAGCAGAGGGATCTTGGTGTCCATGTACACAGATCTTTGGAAGTTGCCACCCAGGTAAATAGTGCGGTGAACAAGGCATATGGCGCACTGGCTTTTATTGGTAGAGGAGTTGAGTTCCGGAGTCCATGTTGCAGTTGTAAACGACTCTGGTGCGGCCGCATCTGGAGTATTGTGTGCAGTTTTGGTCGCCATACTATAGGAAGGTTGTGGAGGCACTGGAACGGGTGCAGAGGAGGTTTACCAGGATGTTGCCTGGTATGGTCGGAAGATCGTATGAGGAAAGGCTGAGGCACTTGGAGTTGTTTTCATTGGAGAAAAGAAGGTTTAGGGGTGACTTAATAAAGGTGTACAAGATGATTAGGGGTTTAGATAGGGTTGACCATGAGAACCTTTTTCCACGTATGGAGTCAGCTATTACAAGGGGGCATAGCTTTAAATTAAGGGGTGGTAGGTATAGGACAGATGTTAGGGATAGGTTCTTTGCTCAGCAAGTCGTGAGTTCATGGAATGCCCTGCCAGTAGCGGTGGTGGACTCTCCCTCTTTATGGGCATTTAAGTGGGCATTGGATAGGCATATGGAGGATAGTGGGCTAGTGTAGGTTAGGTGGGCTTGGATCGGCGCAACATCGAGGGCCAAAGGGCCTGTACTGCACTGTATTCTTCTATGTCTATGTTAAGACTCCTACATTTATTTATTCTCTCCCCAAGGTAGCGCATCATGATCTCCATCATGTTATACATCATCTCTTACTGAAATGAAGAGGTTACACTCTCCACTTCACATATTGTAGGAAGATAGGATACTCTCAATCACCAGCCCAATTTTTCTGCTTTCAACCAAAATGAAAATACGCATCCGCCTTATCATTAAGTGTTGGCAATTTGCCAAGGATTCTGCCCTTTTATGTATTTGTTGTTCATGCCAGTCTAATTTTAAGGATATGTCCCTTTAGGTAATTGCCTGTAATCAATCAATCTGTGCTGCAGAACATAATGTCTAACATTTTATTTGATTCTGTGTTTTGACAACATTTACTGAATAATTTTGAGTGTGCTAGGAGTTACGCTAGCAACCAAATTAAATTGATCAGGCTCAAAATGTAGCTCACCTACACTTCCTAGAACCTACATATTTAGATGTTTAGACCCTACAATCTGTAAGCAAAAGGTATTGTCAAGTCATTGTGCCTTTTTTGAATAAAACTAAAGTAATGTGGGATGATACCTCTCTGGTATATTCTTCCTGGTAATGTCTCAAACAATCAGAAAGTTTAGGTGAGTTACTTATGAGAAATGCAGGGTGATGGGGATAGGGTAAAGGGTGAGTCTGGGTGGGGTGCTCTTCTGAGGGTCGGTATGGACTCTATGGGTTGAATGGCCTGCTTCCACATTATCGGGATTCTATTCTATGAAATAACTTACCACCCTTTCTCATCCACAATGAATTGCAGTTCCCTTTGGAATTTGCATTCTCGAATCGGTCCTGATGAGTGCAAGATGCAAAACAATGCCAATTGTATTTTTAACAGTACGACTGTAAACACACCAACAATAGAAGACATGGGAGAAATTCTCTCGTTTTAACTCTAACATATGTTTACACCTGCTGCTCTTTATAAGGCAGAGGCAGTAGTGGTTAATAATATTCTCACCCACTACTGACCAGATAATAAACAGAGAAAATAAAAAAAACTGAGGAAGATGAGTAGTTTATTCTGTAGTAAAAGCAGTGACCATTTTACAAATAACTTTACTCACTGAGTGATTCCAGAGAACTTCACTAAAGTATCAGAACAAAATATCTGTAGAAGAACAATGACTATGATATCTTTCAGGAGGCAATGGCCTGGTGGAATTATCACTGGACGGTTAATCCAGAGACCCAGATAACATTCAGGGGACCTGGTTTGATTACCACCAGGGCAGATGGAGGAATTTGAATTCGGTAAAAATCTGGAATTCAGAGTCTAATAATGGCCTTGGACAAATTTAGAAATCACAGGTTACGGTCCAACATGTTTATTTAGAGCATTGCCCCATCATCGGGTAGCTGTGGAGCAGGATCATTGGACACTGATGAGATATCTTGAACAAACCTAGATTGCTGGTAAATCTTTCATCTCTTAGAATGGGTTGCAAGTTTCAATTCATTAATTTGCAATTCCCAAAACTTCTTTCAAGTCACATTCCTGAGATAACTTAAGGTCTTATTAAAAAATAGTGGCATCTTAGTTCAGACAATGCATTCAAGGTGTGAGGTTAGAGTATGTCTGTATCCTAACCTTGAGTCAGGCCGGTTCTATTCCCAAAGAAGGAGTTTATAAAATGTTACATGGACTGACTGCCTGCAGATTGTGTGCTTTTTGAACAAAATAGAATGTAACTGCAAATAGAATTCTGCAAATGCAAATTCACCCCATAGACTTCTAAATGCATGTGTGCGCATGGGAGGGAGAGAGAGAGAGTGAGAGAGTGTGTGTCTGTGTGTGTGTGTGTGTGTGTCTGTGTGCGTTATGTGCATCTGTGTGCGTGAGTGCATCTGTGTGTGTGAGTGCATCTGTGTGTGTGTGTGTGTCTGTGTCTGTCTGTGTCTGACTGTCTGTGTGCATGTGTATCTGTGTGTGTCTGTCACTGTGTGTCTGTGTCTGTGTGTGTACGTGCATGTGTGTGTATGTGCTTCTGTGTGTCTGTGTCTGCATGCGTGTGCGTGTGTCTGTGTGTGTGCCTGTGTGTGTGTCTGTGTGTGTGTCTGTGTGTGTGTCTGTGTGTGTGTGAGAGAGAGGAACAAATTGTGAGTGTCCAACACTGACACCTCCACATTATGCTGACCATGAAGCCATTGTTGATTGTCAGAGAAAACCCCATCTGGCTCACTAATATACTTTAGGGAAGGAATTCTGCCAACCTGACATGGCTTGGCTTACCCAGTCCAGACCCATAGCAATGTGGTTGACTCTTAATTGCTCAGAGGACACTGATATGGGCAAAAGATTCTGGCCTGGACAGAGATGCCGTCATCCTATGAATGAATGTTTCTAAAAATAATAATAAGGCAGAGCTTTTCCAAATTTCTAATTAACTGCAAATGAAAGCAACACACAGCTAAACACGAGAGATTATAATTCCAAGGATGCTCTGTGTTATTGGGTTTAATGGACATGGGAACATTCCCATTCAAAGCACCGCTTGATTTCCTGAGAACAATCGATCATTAGATGTGCTGAGTATTTTTGAAATTATGGTACATTCTGTTAATTTGAATTGAATTTATTGTCACATGTACCGAGGCACAGTGAAAAGCTTTGTCTTGAAAGCAATACAGGCAGATCACAGAGTTAAGTAGCATTGATAGTAAATATAGGTAAACAGCAGCAAAACAAAAATACAGATACAAGCGAATGTGAAGAGATTGTGAGTCCATTCAGCATTCTAACAACAGTCGGGTAGAAACTGTTACAAAACCGGCTGGTGCGTGTGTTCTGGCTTCTGTACCCTCTCCCCAATGGTAGAGGTATAGAAAAACATTGCCAGGGTGGGATGGATCTTTGAGAATGCTGGTGGCCTTTCCTTGACAGCGGGCCTGGTAGATAGATTCTATAGATGGGAGGTCGGTCTTTGTGATTGTCCGGGCCAAGTTCACCACTCTCTGTAACCGTCTCCGATCTTGAATGGTACAGTTGCCATACCAGGTAGCGATACATCCAGACAGAATGCTCTCGATGGTGCACCTATAAAAGTTGGCAAGGGCATTCGCCCTCATGCCAAATTTTCTCAGCTGCCTGAGAAAGAAGAGACATTGTTGGGCCTTTGTAACCAATATGTTCATATGAAGAGACCAAGAAAGCTTGTTGTTTTTGACTACTCCCAGGAGCTTAACACTCTCCACTCATTCCACCTCTGTGTTGTTAATATATAGGGGGTCATGAGTAACATCCTGCTGAAAGTCAATAATCACTTGGTTTTGCTGACATTGAGACCTAGGTTGTTCTCAGTGCACAATTTTTCCAGGTCTTCCACCTCCCCTCTGCAATCTGTTTCGTCGCCATCTGAGATTCAACCAACTATGATAGTGTCATCAGCGAACTTGCAAACAGCATTAGTCTGGTATTTGGTGACGCAGTCATGGGTTTACAGCGAGTACAGTAGAGGGCTGAATACACACCCATGGGGGACTCCAGTGTCGAGAGTTAGTGACGATGAAATATTGTCCCCAGTCTTCTCTGACTGTGGCCTGTGGGTCAGGAAACTGAGGATCCAGTTGCAGAGGGTGGGGCTTAGTCCGAGATCATCAAGTTTAATAATCAGTCTCGAGGAGATAATAGAGCTGATGTCTGAACAGTTCTTGCGTGGCTGTTCTTGGTGTCAAGATGTTCTGGGAGGGGTGAAGGGCAAGTGATATGGCATCTGACGTGGATCTGTTGGCCCAATAGGCAAATTGGAGTGGGTCAAGAGTAGTGAGGAGGCTGGAGTTGATTAATGCCTTGACCTGCCTTTCAAAGCACATCCTAACCACCGAAGCGAGGGCCACAGGATGGTAGTCATTGAGACATGCTGCATGAGCCTTCTTAGGTACAGGGATGATGTTGGCCCTCTTGAAACAGGCAGGGACAGTGGTCTGCTGCAGGGAGAGGTTGAAGATGTCCGAGAAGACCTCTGCCAGTTGATCTGCACGTGCTCTAATGCACAGCCTGGTACTCCATCTGGTCCCATTGCTTTCCTTGGATTCACTTGAAGGAAAACTGATCTGATCTCTGATGCAGTGACTGTTGGGATAGGTTCATCGGGACTTGTTGGAATAGCTGTTACCTCTCCACCGAAATTCTGCTCAAAGCGAGCATAGAAGGTAATGAGACGCTCTGGGAGGGATGTGTCATCGTCTGCTATCTTGTCCTGTCTCTTTTTATAGAGTCATAGAGATGTATAGCATGGAAACAGACCTTTCGGTTTCTACCCGTCTGTGCCGACCAGATATCCCAACCCAATCTCGTCCCACCTGCCTACACCCGACCCATATCCCTCCAAACGCTTCCTATTCATATACCCATCCAGATGTCTTTTAAATGTTGCAATTGTACCAGCCTCAACCACATCATCTGGCAGCTCATTCCATACACATACCACCCTCTGCGTGAAAAAGTTGCCCCTTAGGTCTCTCTTATATCTTTCCCCTCTCATCCTAAATCTATGCCCTCTAGTTCTGGACTCCCCGACCCCAGGAAAAAGACTTTGTCTATTTATTCTATCCATGCCCCTCGTAATTTTGTAAACCTCTTTAAGGTCACCCCTCAGCCTCCAATGCTCCAGGCGAAACAGCCCCAGCCTGTTCAGCCTCTCCCTGTAGGTCAGATCCTCCAACCCTGGCAACATCCTTGTAAATCTTTTCTGAACCCTTTCAAGTTTCACAACATCTTTCCAATAGGAAGGAAAGCAGAATTGCACGCAATATTCCAACAGTGGCCTAACCAATGTCCTGTACAGCCGCAACATGACCTCCTGTACTCAATACTCTGACCAATAAAGGAAAGCATACCAAATGCCTTCTTCACTATCCTATCTACCTGTGACTCCACTTTCAAGGAACTATGAACCTGCACCCCAAGGTCTCTTTGTTCAGCAACACTCCCTAGGGACCTTACCATTAAGTGCATAAGTCCTGCTAAGATTTGCTTTCCCAAAATGCAGCACCTTGCATTCATCTGAATTAAACTCCATCTGCCACTTCTCAGCCCATTGGCCCATCTGGTCCAGGTCTTGTTGTAATCTGAGGTAACCCTCTTCGCTGTCCACTACAGCTCCAATTTTGGTGTCATCTGCAAACTTACTAACTGTATCTTTTATGCTCACATCCAAATCATTTATGTAAATGACAAAAAGTAGAGGGCCCAGCACCGATCCTTGTGGTACTCCACTAGGCTATCATATCTGTGGGCGGCACGGTGGCACAGTGGTTAGCACTGCTGCCTCACAGCGCCAGAGACCCGGGTTCAATTCCCGCCTCAGGCGACTCTCTGTGTGGAGTTTGCACATTCTCCCCGTGTCTGCGTAGGTTTCCTCCGGGTGCTCCGGTTTCCTCCCACACTCCAAAGATGTGCAGGTCAGGTGAATTGGCCATGTTAAATTTCCTGTAGTGTTAGGTAAGGGGTAGATGTAGGGGTATGGGTGGGTTGCGCTTCGGCGGGGCGGTGTGGACTTGTTGGGCCAAAGGGCCTGTTTCCACACTGTAAGTAATCTAATCTAAAAAAAGTAATCTAATTCCTCCCACCCCCACCAGTGAAACTCTTTTAGGTGTTCCCATGCCAATGTGAGGGGTCTGGATAGGTGAAGTGTCATCTGAGGCCTTAGCAATTGCCTGTCAATCGATGCTGGTGCGTTTTGGATGCTGGAATCTCTGAAATGCAGCTGGTCAAACCACTTTGTTTTAAACAAAACAGAATTTATTTACAAAATTACTGAATGAAACACAAACAATGGAAAACAGAATACCAAATAACTTAACCTCCCTGAATACACAACAGCTTGAAGTGTGTATACTTTAATGGCAGAAGTATACGAAATAAGGTAGGTGAACTCGCAGCGTGGGTTGGTACCTGGGACTTCGATGTTGTGGCTATTACGGAGACGTGGCTAGATCAGGGACAGGATTGGCTGTTGCAGGTTCCAGGGTTTAAATGTTTTAGTAGGGTCAGAGGTGGGGGCAAAAGAGGGGGGGGTGTGGCTTTGCTTGTCAAAGATAGTATTACAGCGGTGGAAAGGAAGATGGACGAAGATTTGCCATCTGAGGTAGTTTGGGTTGAGGTTAGGAATAGGAGAGGTGAGGTCACCCTGTTAGGAGTCTTTTATAGGCCTCCTAATAGTCCTAGAATCGTTGAAGAAAGGATTGCGACGATGATTCAGGAGAAGAGTGACAGTAATAGGGTGATTGTTATGGGAGACTTTAACTTTCCTGATATTGATTGGGAAAGCTATAGCTCAAGTTCGTTAGATGGGTCAGTGTTTGTGCAATGTGTGCAGGAGAGTTTCCTGACACAATATGTAGATAAGCCAACAAGAGGTGAGGCCATACTGGATTTGGTTCTGGGTAACGAACCAGGCCAGGTATTAGAACTAGAGGTAGGTGAGCACTTTGGGGACAGTGACCACAATTCGGTGATTTTTACTCTAGTGATGGAGAGGGATAAGTGTGTACTACAGGGCAAGAGTTATAGCTGGGGGCAGGGAAATTATGATGCGTTGAGGCATGACTTAGGATGTGTGGATTGGAAAAGTAGATTCCAAGGCAAGAGCGTAATTGATATGTGGAACTTGTTCAAGGAGCAACTATTGAGTGTCCTTGATAAGTACGTACCTATCAGGCAGGGAGGAAAGGGTCGTGTGAGGGAGCCGTGGTTTAATAAGGAGTTGGAATCCCTTGTTAAATGGAAGAGGGCGGCCTTTGTAAAGATGAGGCGTGAAGGTTCAATAGGGGCAATTGAGAGTTATAAGGTAGCCCGGAAGGACCTGAAGAGAGAGCTAAGAGCAGCAAGGAGGGGACATGAAAGGTCCTTAGTTGGTAGGATTAGGGAAAACCCTAAGGCTTTCTATAGGTATGTTAGGAATAAAAGAATGACTAGGGAAGGAATAGGTCCAATCAAGGATAGTAATGGGAAGTTGCGTGTGGAGGCTGAAGAGATTGGGGAGACGCTGAATGAATACTTTTCGTCAGTATTCACTCAGGAACAGGACATTGTTGTCGATATGAATACTGAGGCACGAATAAGTAGAATGGATGGCTTTGAGATATGTAGAGAAGAGGTGTTGGAAATTCTGGCAAGGGTGAAAATAGATAAGTCCCCTGGGCCTGATGGCATTTATCCTAGGATTCTCTGGGAAGCAAGGGAGGAGATTGCAGAGCCATTGGCCTTGATTTTTGTGTCCTCTTTGTCGACAGGAGTAGTGCCAGAGGACTGGAGGCTAGCAAACGTGGTTCCCTTGTTCAAGAAGGGGAGTAGGGATAATCCTAGTAACTATAGGCCAGTGAGTCTCACTTCTGTTGTGGGCAAAGTCTTAGAGAGAATTGTAAGGGATAGGATTTATGCACATCTGGATAAGAATGATGTGATCAAGGATAGTCAGCATGGTTTTGTGAAGGGCAGGTCGTGCCTCACAAACCTTATTGAATTCTTTGAGAAGGTGACTAAGGAGGTAGATGAGGGGAAAGCGGTAGATGTGGTATATATGGATTTTAGTAAGGCGTTTGATAAGGTCCCCCATGGTAGGCTACTGCAGAAAATACAGAGATATGGCATTGAGGGTGAGTTGGAGGTTTGGATTAGGAATTGGCTCTCTGGAAGAAGACAGAGGGTAGTAGTTGATGGCAAAGGTTCATCTTGGAGTGCCGTCACTAGCGGTGTTCCGCAAGGATCTGTTTTGGGACCATTGCTGTTTGTCATTTTTATAAATGACCTGGAGGAAGGGTTAGAAGGTTGGGTGAGCAAGTTTGCGGATGATACGAAAGTCGGAGGAGTTGTAGACAGTGAGGAAGGATATGGCAGGTTACAGCGGGATATAGAGAAGCTGCAGAGCTGGGCAGAAAGGTGGCAAATGGAGTTCAATGTAGCTAAGTGTGAAGTGATTCACTTTGGTAAGAGTAATACAAAGATGGATTACTGGGCTAATGGTAGACTACTTGGTAGTGTGGAAGATCTTGGTGTCCATGTACACAGATCTCTGAAAGTTGCCACCCAGGTAAATAGTGCAGTGAAGAAGGCATGTGGCGTACTGGCTTTTATTGGTAGAGGAATTGAGTTCCGGAGTCCTGAGGTCATGCTGCAGTTGTATAAGACTCTGGTGTGGCCGCATCTGGAATATTGTGTGCAGTTTTGGTCGCCATACTATCGGAAGGATGTGGAGGCACTGGAACGGGTGCAGAGGAAGTTTACCAGGATGTTGCCTGGTATGGTAGGAAAATCCTATGAGGAAAGGCTGAGGCACTTGGGGTTGTTTTCATTGGAGAAAAGAAGGTTTAGGGGTGATTTGATAGAGGTGTACAAGATGATTAGGGGGTTAGATAGGGTTGACAGTGAGAACCTTTTTCCACGTATGGAGTCAGCTATTACAAGGGGGCATAGCTTTAAATTAAGGGGGGGTAGATATAGGACTGATGTTAGGGGTAGGTTCTTCACTCAGCGAGTCGTAAGTTCATGGAATGCCCTGCCAGTAGCAGTAGTGGACTCTCCCTCTTTATGGGTATTTAAGCGGGCATTGGATAGGTATATGGAGGATAGTGGGTTAGTGTAGGTTAGGTGGGCTTTGATCGGCGCAACATCGAGGGCTGAAGGGCCTGTACTGCGCTGTATTCTTCTATGTTCTATGTTCTATGTTCTATGTTCTATCATCTCTGTCTTCTGCCATGGCTGGAGTTCCTTTTATTGTCCAGATCTTGTTGCATTTCAACATTAACTGCTTCAGGATCTGTGGAGTCACGAATGCTGAGGTGCCTGACCTGCTGTGCTTTTCCAGCACCACACTGTTGACTCTAATTTCCAGCACCTACAGTTCCCCACTTTCGCCATGCTGAATATTGTGCAATAACCAGCGAACAAGGCTGGAATCATGTCTGGAGATAAGTGGCCCTGGCGAATTCCAACTGGGCGTCACTGAGCAGGTTATTGCGAAGCAACTGATGCTTGACAGCACTGTTCACAAACTTTCCATCACTTTCCCAATGATTGAGAATAGACTGATAGGGCAGTAATTGGTCAGGTTGGATTTGTCCTGCCTTTTGTATATAATGGGCAGGTTTCCACATAAGTTGGATAAATGCCAGTGCTGTACCTGTACAAGAAAATCTTGGCTGGACCACAAGTTTTCAGGACTGTCGTGGGAATGTTGCCTTTGCAGTATCCAGTGCCTTCAAATGTTTCTTGATATCACATGGAGTGAATGGAATTGGCTGGAGACTCATATCTGTAATGTTGGGGACCATTGAAGGAGGCCGAGATGGATTATCCAATTGGAAATTTGTGAAGCTTCCTTCTACACTAAGCTTTTTTTATTGTCCATTACCATTCCTGATTGAACATGGCAGGACAACAGAGCTTGTTTGTGGAATTATGAGACTCTCACACTTCCTGTTCATGCTGTTTGACACACACATAGTCCTTATTTGTAGCTTCACCAGGTTGAAACATCATTTTTAGGTATGGCTTCTGATGCTGTTTACACATGTTTGTTATTAAACCAGAGTTGATCCCCCGGCTTGATGGTAATGGTTGAGTGGAGGATGTGCCAGGCCATGACGTGACAGATGGGGCTGAAGAATAATTCTGCTGCTGTTGATGGCCCACAGCACCCGATGGATGTCCAGTAAGGCGCTAGATCTGTTCAACGTATGTCCCATGTGGTGAAGCTGCTCCTGTCTTTTTATTCCGTGAGGTCGTAAACCACACAGACTCTGAAAACTCTGGGGTTGAAGGGTTTTAGTGACAATTTGATAATAACTAACAGAGGCTGTGTTAGACAGAAGGTTTTCACATTTTAAAAAGAACTCTTGTACAATGAAAGGGGGGTGGCCAGTTCTCCCAGCTCTCCAGTCCCTGATTTGGTTTGGTTTTTAGTAGGAGTGTGAGAAAAGCTGCTGAACCCATAGAAGCAGGTCCAGATGGGTAATTTCTCTCTCTGACTTCTCTCCTGTAAGACCCTGGGTTTGATTTTACCTTTTGTGCCAAGTGGTGTTTATGGGGATTGTAAGTATTTGGAACAGCATCATTAAGTTGTGATGATCTGTTGTGTATTCAGAGAGGTTAAGGTATTTGGTATTCTGTTTTCCATTGTTTGTGTTTCATTCAGTAATTTTGTAAATAAATTCTGTTTTGTTTGAAACAAAGTGGTTTGACCAGCTGCATTTCTCCTGACGTATCCACTTTACACCTGCGTAAAACAATTAGCAAAGTTAGGGTCTGGGCTACTTTCTTGAAATATTTTGAAGGGTCTGGCCTGAATATTAACACCCATTAAGCACACTGATAGTGCCACATGACACGACGTAAGGTATTTTCTCAATGTAAAGGCAGGACGTTGGCTCCACAAGGACTGTGGGTGGTCTCTCTTACCGATACTGTCATGGACAGATGCATCTACAGCTGGCAGATTGGTAAGGATGAGGTCAAGTATGTTTCTCCCTTTTGTTGGTTCCTTCACCACCTACTGCAGACCCAGTCTAGCAGCTAGGTCCTTTAGGACCCAAACAGCTCGATCAGTTGTGCTGGTGCTGAGCCACTCTTAGTGGTGTACATTGAAAGTCCTCCACCAGAGTACATTCTGTGCCCTTGCCACCTCCAGTGTTTCTTCCAAGCATTGTTCAACATGGAGGAGTGCTGATTCATCAGCCGAGGAGCTTGATACATGATAATCAACAGGAGGCTTCCTTGCCTTTGTTTAACCTGAAGCCTTCAGACCTTCTGGGGTCAGGAGTCCATGTTGAGGATTCCCAGGGCAACTCCCCACACCCCACTCCTGATCACCTACTACCATTTCAAATGGGTCTGTCCAGCCAATGGGACAAGATATATCCAGGGACGGTGATGCTGGTGGTGTCTGGGACATTGACTGTAGGATTCCATGAGTACGACAATGTCAGGATGTCACTTGACCAGTCTGTGAGATAGCTCTCCCAATTTTGGCACGAACCCCCAAATGTTAATGAGGAGGACCTTGCAGGATCAACAGGGCTATTTTGCCCAGGTCAAAGCCAGGTGATCTGTCTGGCTTTCCTTAAAATTTGAGGTTATTGGCCATTTTCAGAGAGAGGTTGATGGTCAACCACATTGCTGTGGGTCTGGAGTCATATCCAGGCCAGACCAGGTAGGAATGGCAGTTTCCTTCCTTAAAGAACATTAATGAACTAGTTTTTTTTCCCTGACAATAGTATTTAAGGCAGATATCGATAGGTTCTTGATTGGTAAGGGGGATCAAGGGGAATGGGGTGAGAAACATATCAGCCCTGATCGCACAGCAGCGAAGACTCAATGGGCCAAATGGCCTAATTCTGCTCCTAGATTTTCATGGTCGTTGGTGGACTTTTGATTCCACATTTTCTTTGAAATCAAATTTTGCCATCAGCCATGGTGGGATTCGAAGGCAGTTTCCTAGAGTCTCTGGATTGACAATCCATCACTAAGACCACAAGACCATAGCGTTCCCCATTCATCATCAATCAAAGACTTCCTACACTTTCCGTGAAGGAGCTGTGCATGTGTCACAGTGAGAGACCTGAGAGGTCAGAAAACTGGGATCCTGACTGGGAAAGTGAGAATCCAGCAGCTCTTCATAGAATCCTTGCAGCGTGGAAATAAACCATTCAGCCCATCAAATCTACACTGACCTTCCGAATAGCATCTTACCCAGAACCCCTCCCTAACCCCATATTTCCCCTGGCTAATTCACCTAACCTGCCGATCTTCAGATTGTAAGAGGAAACTGGAGCACCCAGAGGAAACCAATGCAGACGCAGAGAGAATGTGCAAACTCCACACAGACAGTCACCCAAGGCTGGTCCTTGGTGCTGTGAGGCAGCAGTGCTAACCACTGAGTCATCATGCCACCCCATTGTATGATCCAAGAAGGTTCTGTGCTGAACATTCTCGGGAAGCCTGGAAGAGGGTTGGGGGATGTTGTCAACTTCAAAGCCATCTTCTCTTGGCTGGGATAAACAAACCTTCCCTCTTCAACACTCATGCCAATAGCCCCAACACCATTACTTCCATTCTGATTAACTATTCCCATATCCTTTTATATTCTCAACTGTGCTGCTGTAAGATGTATTTTGATTTTCTAGACTAAGTACAAGTACAGAAGACTACTGCGATGGTTAAGCATTAACTGGGAGCTCATTTTGTAATGAAAACCAATAAACATGCATTCGTATCACACATGCATTGTTAATACTTTTGTGAGAATGATCTGATAAATCTTGGTCTGGTACACATGACAGATTAATCAACACGTAGTTTTTTTTTAGAGAATTAAGAGCAGTGCTCTTGATAAAAGGAAGTCCTTGAGCTAAAGTAACAAAAATAACTCTTCCCCTCGCTGGTTTTAAGTAAAAGTAATAAGATTGCCTGTTGAAATGGATTACCTGAGTGACTTTTAATGAACATAATGGATCACTGCTGTCAACATGCACTCATTCTTGCTTGAAATAAATTAATTGATATGTGTTACTATAAATAAGCCAGTTAATCTTCTGATTGATGGCAGGACGACTATTTCACATCTTATGCTGGTGTTGTTTTTTTGGAAAAGATCCGAGAATTGAAGATGATCTATAACAAACTCTTTTGACTGCCAGAAATAAACTTGTACTCTGCATGCAAATAAGGTTTCAAATTTTCAGTAGGCTAGCTCCTGCTCAGTTGTTCTTGGGATGTGATAAATCTGGGACCTGGTAACAATGGATACACTTGTGTTTTTGTATCACTCTCTTCCCCCAGGGGGACAAGGAGTATATCATGTAATCCAGAATGGAATCTCATCTGATACAAAACCAAAGCTCAATTTGCTGCCTTTTCAAATCAGCAAATCTCACTCATATTATTATTGCCGGTGCTTTATTTATTTTGCATTACTTTGCCACTCGATTCTATTCATAATCTTACCATTTGGCAAAGTTTCTAGATTCTTGCTTTCAAAATATTTTGATGTTAAACCGTATCCACCACCTCACTGCTCACCAAATTTGGACTATGATATTTTTTCGAGTAAAATATTGAATCACTCCTCATATGATAAGCCCTTCGTACCTGGGATCCTTCTTGTAAACCTCCTCTGTACCCCTTCCAAGGCCAGCACATCCTTCCTTAGATACAGGGACCACAACTGTTTACAATATTCCAAACGCAGTCTGACCAGAGCCTTACACAACCTCAGCAAAACATCCCTGCTCACTTGTTCTATGTATCCAGATTTGATTTGATTTGATTTATTGTAGTCACGTGTTTGCCAGCAGTACAGGAAGATCATAGTAAGCAAGGGCATACAGATTATAGAGTGCTTAGACAGAATGAGGCATACAGGTTACACTGCATAGGAGGGGCACAAAGCAAGATCAACATTAGCAAGATCCACATTATTTGAAATTAGAGGCCAATCATCAATCTAATAACAGCCAGGAAAAAGCTGTTCATGAACCTGTTGATGCATGCGTTGAGACTTCTGTATCTTCTGCCTGATGGAAGGGGTGCCATTGGGCTTTGATGATGTTGGCAGCTTTTCCACACAGTGAGCAGTGTAAATGGAGTCCATGGATGGAAGGCTGGCTTCCGTGATGGTCTGGGTGTGCATACAACCTTGACTGACACTGGCGCAAATGTAAATATTATCCCTTTATATATCTTATATGAGATGTACTGAGGAACTGCTGGAATGTGGATTAATCCACGCAGGATTCACACTTGCAATGACTCTGACATCTCACATTCTGTTATAATCCATCTTACGTATGAAAGAGAGTTCCCTGAAACAGTCTTGAAACATTCTGATCAGTTACACAGATGGACATATTATTGGTCAGACAGTATGTATAGACCTAGGCAAAAGTGAGGACTGCAAATGCTGGAAACCAGAGTTTAGATTAGTGTGGAAAAGCACAGCAGATCAGGCAGCATCCGAGCGGCAGGAAAATCAACATTTCGGGCAAAAGCCCTTCATCAGGAATGGGAATCAGTATGTATAGATCTCCATCTTATCATGATGCTTGAGGTGACAAATTGTCAAGTTAATTATTTCAGAGCTCAATATTCAGTCTATTAATCGTCCGATTGATATTCACCCAGTTTGGTGTTATCAGTATCAGTTGAAGATGTTGCTGTGTTATGTCTGAAAGATGGTAGCCATGATTTGAAAGTGCCAATGTTTGATTGGGGTGAACAAAACCAGTAGTCACATGACACCAGGTTCACCTGACGAAGGAGCAGGGCTCTGAAAGCTTGTGATTTCAAATAAACCTGTTGGATTGTAACCTGGTGTCATGTGACTTCTGACCACATCTGCAAGATGATGTCCAATGCAGCATTGACCCTCCTCACAATTATAGCATTCATATTTAAGAAAAGTTCCAAGTAAAATGGAGACCATGGTTCAAAACAACTCATCTGGAAAATCAAGCTTCACATTGATTGCTGCAGTTCGTTACCTGTGTTTTTAAGACCACAATCCATATTTGGATCCAAGGTGATTAAATATTGTACTAAAGTGAGGTCCAGACAAGATTCTTAACCAGTAAGTGCATATTCCTGAGTTCTAACATGCCAGACATTTTCCAAGCTTAATGCCCTGAATGGATATTACTCTTTACCCTGATGTACTTATGTAACATATGATTTGTCTGGTTAGCACGCAGAACAATACTTTTCACTGTATCTCGATACATGTGGCAATAATAAATCAAATCAAAAATTACTGAAACTGATAACTTCTGGAAAACCTTTCTGCAGATATTGTTTCCTCTGATTCTCCCGCCAATTTCCAAACTCTATTGAGATCAAAGATATTCCTTAAGACCGAAATGTGGACGTTATTGAATTTGAAACAAAAACAGAAATTGCTGGAAAAGCTCAGCAGGTCTGGGTAGCATCTGGGGGGAGAATCCAGAGTTAACATTTTTTCACGACTCACTCGACCTGAAACATTAACTCTGATTTCTCTCCACAGATGCTGCCAGACCTGCTGAGATTTTCCAGAAATTTCTGTTTTTGTTCATGATTTCCAGCCTCCACAGTTTTTTTTTCCAGTTTTCATCATTTAATCTGAACTGGAAGATAGTCTTAACATTGATCTCACGTTTTTTTTGTGGTCATCACTAAGCAGAGGAGCTTCAGCAAGCGATGTCAGATGATGACAAGGTGTCAGAAGATCTCCCATAGGTTAGCTGACTGTGTACAACAGGTCTCTGAGTAATCATGTACATTGTTGACATTCAGCGACGAACTAAGGCTCTCCAAGAATGTAATATTCAAAAGTTTAAAAATCATAATTTATCGAGCTGTATAATAAGACTTGCTCGACTATAGATAATAAGAACTGAAAAACTGCGGATGCTGTAAAATCAGAAACAAAAACAGAAATTTTTGGAAAAGCTCAGCAGGTCTGGCAGCATCTGTGAAAAGAAATCCGAGTTAAGATTACAGGTCCGGTGACCCTATGCTCAGAACTCTGCATATAGGTACATGGGTGCAGAAAGAAACCAAGAGATTGGCATTAAAAAGAACATTGATCTTGTGAACCGTGACAATTCCACTAATTTAAAAAATAATAGAACCTTTTGTTCAACACCTGATTCCTTCTGAGCTATAGTTGAAGATTACTAATGTTTTCCATGTTCAAGGACACAATTAATTTCTGGAGACTGATGACTCCACCAAATCCCCTTTTGTACACCAAATTATGCATATAATTGATGCAAAGGCTGTTGATGCACTGAGCACCATATTCAGTATGTTCCACATACCTCAGCAAATTGTATCTAACAACAGGACGCAGTTCAAAACATAGTCGAGAAACAGGGTGTTTAACATGTTACATCTTCTTCTCCTCATTACCCTGAGTTGAACAGGTTTGCAAATACCCTGTTGATATATAAAATCTACTATCCTTAACACTAAAACAACTGGTGAAGATTTTCACAAAACTATGTTAAATCTGTGCACTGCTTCTTTAGGCAATGGTTTACTCTCACTAGCAGTTCTCATCGTCTGGAGATGGATCCATGCAATTCTTCACTCCCACATTCTCATCACCCAAACATCTGTACACAGCGGTGTTGGAATGAACAGGGTTATTGTACAAGAACACAATCAATAGCTCACAGACAGTTAACCCAACCTGTCTCAGGAAGTAAACCTATTGGAGATTTTCATTTGACCACATGGTTTGGAGACAGATATTAGATTATGTGACCAGCCTAAATGATATGTAATTGTAATGACCAAGACTCAATTCCAATGAAGAGTCATAGAGTTGTACAGCATGGAAACAGACTCTTCGCTCCAACTCATCTATGCAATCTAGATATACTAAACTTACCTAGTCCCATTTTCCAACATTTGGCCCATCTCCCTCCAAACCCTGCCTATCATGCACCCATCCAGAATCCTTTTGAAATGGACAATATATTAAAATGTGCATTATCAGTACGTCACACAGGATGACAACTTAGACTTTGAAGATATTATGTCAGCCAATCACTCATCCATGACAAACATCGTTCATCCATTCACAACTACAGAGCTTCAACGTGGAGTGAAGTTATGCCACTAGGGAATGATGTCCAGTCCTGGTCAAGTTGTGTGCTCACCAAGAAGTTATCTGCAACGTATAGAGATAATGGGTTAGATTTTCTGAGGAGTGACAATCACACAGACACAGACTGCCACTCTGCTCAAATGTTTACTTCATTAAGAAAGTGTCTTTATCCACTTATGGGATGTATGAGTCTCTGGCTGGGCCAGCATTTATTGTCCGTCCCCAGTTGCCCTTGAGAAGGTGAGGGTGAAATGGCTTATTGAACCGTTGCAGTCCATGTGCTGTCGATAGACCCACAATGTCCTCAGGGAGGGAATTCAAGGATTTTAACCTAGCAACACCAAAGGGATGGATTTTTAACCGAAGATTCCAGTCAGAGTTCCATCAAAAATATAGAGTGTATTGTAAATCAAACAGGTGCTTTGCAATGCAGAATAGTTGTGGAAAATCAAAGAGTGCCCCCATTTTTACAACAAGTAGCTGCTGTGTTCTGCGGTTTAAAGATCCAGAATCATGGATAACCAACTTGACACCTCCTGTAAAAGGGTAAATAAGCAAACTAAGTGTACGGTTAGGGCACCACTGGGTAGGAAGCCTGGTGGATAGAGTGTCAGGGTGACAAGGATTTAGGGTCTCAGCTTGGTGGGATGCCAGGTGGGTGGAGCTGAGGTATCAGCGGTATAGAAAACTGCAAATGTGATTTTCAAACTCATCCTACTGTCCTGGACTCCAGACATTAAAACATGCCAGTGGGGCAGTGGGATCCAATTTGTTTCTCTAGTGGCAGAAAGGGTGGTACTTGTTAGTGTCATTCTTTTGATGAGCCATGAAACTGAGACCCTACCTTTGGTGAATATTTAATAAAGTATGATTGAATAAATAGAAACAGAAGCATTCTCCCTGGTTTCATAGTCAATATTTCACCCTCAATCAATATTCTTATTAAAAACATTATCTGGTTACTATTTCAGTGATGTCTGTGGGCCCTTGTGAGCAAGTTGAAGACCTTGTTTCTACAATCATTATTCTATGATATTTTGTTGGCAGCAGAGTATTGTGGCATGGCATGGAGCAGGAAAGGGACCATATAAACTCAAATGCTCATCTATTTGCTTTGTCCATTGTAAACATCGATGCATCTCAAATTAGAGTCTTAAACCTGCAATTCAATAAGTTTCCAGTGCCAATTTTTGGAAATGACACATTTTTGCATTAGTTTCTGTTAATGCAATATGCAACAGTTTGCATTAGACGAGATTTTGTGCCCACTACATTATTGACAGTATTGTTGCTGATTGAAGCAATATAATTAGATGAGTCTGCTTCTGGTAGCTTTGATAGAACCGTGTGATTTAGATTAGGCATTGTGACACTGGCAATCTTATATACATAATCCTTAATACCTCATGTCTGCACCATGAGACTTGAACACTGTACCCCGATAGCATGAAGTGGGCTTGCACATATCTGGATGCTGTTGTGGTCAATTATTCAGTTGTTCTGTGTTTGACTTGTGAGTCTTGTAGCTTATTTGTCTTCCTTGTGTTTGATTGGTTAAGCCCGGTGATGACTCAGAGATAAGTAAACGAAGTTGCTGGAGAAATGATGGGGTAGATATTCGAAAGCTTTGTATAAGATTTTGCAAATACTTTTCCTGCATGTTTAACGACTGCTATCATCTTCGCATTGCTCCAAGAAAAATCAAATCTCGGAAAATATATCACAAGTGTGATTTCTTGAAGGTTGACTTGCAGATTACTTGGAGCAGAGAGACAACGTGTCACATGAGTTTGCAATCACTCCGACAGTATGCTGCCAAATAAGCCAAAGCAGTCATCCGGCAGTTTACTCATCAATCCAACTAATAACAGGCATTAGTGGCTCAGTGGTTAGCAGTGCTGCCTCACAGCACCAGGGATCCAGGTTCGATTCCAGCCACGGGCGACTGTCTGTGTGAAGTTTGCACATTCTCCCCATGTCTGCGTCGGCTTCCTCCCACTGTGCAAAGATGTGCAGGTCAGGTGAATTGGCCATACTAAATTGCCCATAGTGTTAGGTGCATTAGTTAGAGGGAAATGGGTCTGGGTGGGTTACTCATCAGAGGGTCAGTCTGGGCTTGTTGGGCCGAAGGACCTGTTTCCACACTGTAGGGAATCTAATCTAATTGTTTGCAAGAAGTAACCGATTCAGAAGCTTTGCTTAAGGAAAGGAGGCATCAGTTTGACAGGGCACAGCTTCACCAAATTGGCAGTGTTCCAGGGAGTTGAGGTCTCTCAGTCTGGCTGGTACCTCTCTTCGGGCAAAATGTCTCTCTACTGTCTAGGCAGAGTGTTCTGAGGCCAAGCACACACTTCAGACAGCACCAGCTTAGAACATAGAACATAGAACATAGAACAATACAGCACAGAACAGGCCCTTCAGCCCACGATGTTGTGCCGAACATTTGTCCTAGCTTAAGCACCCATCAATGTACCTATCCAATTGCCGCTTAAAGGTCACCAATGATTCTGACTCTGCCACTCCTACAGGCAGCGCATTCCATGTCCCCACCATGCTCTGGGTAAAGAACCTACCCCTGACATCCCCCCTATACCTTCCACCCTTCACCTTAAATTTATGTCCCCTTGTAACACTCCGTTGTACCCAGGGAAAAAGTCTCTGACTGTCCAATCTATCTATTCCCCTGATCATCTTATAAACCTCTATCAAGTCACTCCTCATCCTTCACCATTCCAATGAGAAAAGGCCTAGTACTCTCAACCTATCCTTGTATGACCTATTCTCCATTCCAGGTAACATCCTGGTAAATCTCCTCTGCACCCTCTCCAAAGCTTCCATATCTTTCCTAAAATGAGGCGACCAGAACTGCACACAGTACTCCAAATGTGGCCCTATCAAGGTCCTGTACAGCTGCAACATCACCTCACGACTCTTGAATTCAATCCCTCTGCTGATGAACGCTAATACGCCATAGGCCTTCTTACAAGCTCAATCCACCTGAGTGGCAACTTTCAAAGAGCTGTGAACATAGACCCCAAGATCCCTCTGCTCCTCCACCTTACTAAGAATCCTACCATTCACCCTGAATTCCGCATTCTTATTTGTCCTTCCAAAATGGACAACCTCACACTTGACAGGGTTGAACTCCAGCTTGTTGTTCATCCAATAGGGTGTGGTGTAATTGTATCACCCTACTGCATTCACACAGACCCAATTTGCAGCCAATTTCACATTGAGATGTGAAAGGTTTACTTTCACATCTCAGTAAAGGTTGACAAATTGTTAAAATCTATCTTGAATCTTAAACATGTATGAAATGTGAGACAACTGTTCACCCACTTTAACTTTAAGCTGCCGGCCAGATGGCCTTCTTACTTGGGGAAGGATTTAATTGCATTGGAGGCAGCTCTTTAGATTAATTCCAGAGATGAAAGGATTGTCATGTGATGGAGGGACTGAGCAGTTAGGCCTGTACTCGTAGAGTTTAGAGGATGAGAGGAAATCTAATTAAGAGATCTAAGAGACAGAAAGGGCTTGACAAGGTGGGTGCAGAGAGCAGATAATTGCATGTTAGAGCAATCTAGAATGAGAGGTCATAGCTTTATGCTCAAGGGTGGCAGAGTTAAAATCAACATGAGGAGGAATTCATTGTCTCAAAGGGTTGTGAATCTGTGGAATTAATTGCCCCAGAATGCAGTGCACACCAGAAAGCTGAATAAAACTAAGGTCGGGATAGACAGATTTTTAATTAGAGACAGGTTAAATGGTTATGGGAGCGGGCAGGGAGTTAGAGTTCAGGCTGAAATACAAACAGCCATGATTGTCTTAAATAGCAGAGCAAACTTGAGGGTTGAATAACCTACCCCTGTTATTAGTTCTTTATAACCGTGTAGAACAATAACAGATTATATAAAAGAAAGCAGAGTACCAAAGGCACTGGAAATCTGAAATAAAACAGGAAGTGGTAGACTGAATAAAAATGAGAGTCTGGCAGCATCTGTGGAAAGAGGAATAGAGTTAACATTTGAAGTCAGGTATGACTCTTTTTCAGAAATGAAGGGAGTTTGAAAGTTATAAATTTTGTATTGTTGACAATGGGGGATGAGGAAAAAGTGGAACATAGTGTGCCCAGAGCAAAAGTCAAAGGGAAGACTAAAGGTAGGAGAGGAGACTTTTTTTTTCTTAGGCAAAACACCCGAGTGGCCAGTGACAAGCACTGCCCTTAAGGCCTTTTTATTTTTTCTTTTTTTTTAATTACCCTCACACTACTGTCTAACTGCGGTAGTGCTTATTCTTTCCCCGGCACCCATGTTGTGTGTGTGCAGGTGTGAGACAGTGAGAGACACAAAGTGCATGAATCTTTATTCAAGTTCCACCACCAGGAAGATAGGAAACACCCGGGTGGCCAGTGACAAGCACTGCCTTTCACATCAAAGGGCAATGCTGTGTGATCAAAACAGTGAAGGGGAGGGCAGGGACTAAATCAAAATAGAGTTGGAGGGGGAAAAACAATGCACTCCACTCCCTGCGGCACCCACCTCTCCCTGAACAACTCCAGGGTGTTGGTGGACACCGCGTGCTCCTTCTCCAAGGACACCCGGGCTCTAACGTAACCACGGAAGAGGGGCAGGCAGTCGGCCGTAATGACCCTTTCCACTGCCTGCTGCCTGGACCTGTTGATGGCCAGTTTGGCCAGGCCCAGGAGCAGACCCACGAGGAGGTCTTCGGACCTGCCCTCCCTCCTCCGTACCGGGTGCCCGATGGTCAGGAGCGTGGGACTGAAGTGCAACTAAAAGCAGAGAAGAAGGTTTTTCAAAAAATCAAAAAGGGAGTGCAAACGCCCACACCCAATATATACATGGTCCACGGACTCCACAGCGCCACAGAACAAGCAGTTGGGCTGGGAGTCCGTGAACCACCGCAATCTGTGGTTGCAGGGGACTGCTGCGTGCAACACCCTCCACCCCAGATCCCCGAGAGAAAGGGGGAGGACTCCCGCGTAGAGAGCCCTCCACTGGCAATCCCCACCGCCCGGTGGCAAATGGGCACGCCAAGGCGTGGCCGGACGGTGGATGAGGGAGAAGAGGTGGACGGTGTGCAGCAGCAGTCTATACAGGGCCCGCCTTTTTACCCTCTGGAAGGGAACAAAATTAAAATTCCGGAGACGGCTCAGGTTGTGGGGCACAGGCTCCCGCGGGAAGTACGGGACCTTGGGGCCAATGTGAAATTCCGTCCGGGCCGGGGTGAGCGCGGACGGGATCCCACCGCATACCTGAGCGTCCTCCAACTGGTGCACTACGTCAGGTCCGAGCACCACCGTTTTAAGGCGTCGGATGGCGGTGGCCACGCACCGGACATCTACTGCTGCCCTGCTTGCTATGTCCTGCGGTAGCATCCAGCCTAGGCCCCCAGCACGCCCCCGACCCTGGTCACCCTCGCCGCCACGGCCCTCCCCTCCGACAGCCACTCGAACCCGCGAGTACGGAGGTGCAGATTCCTGAGCAATGGCACCCTGACGACAGCCGCTACTCCAGCCGGAGGGTAGGCGCGGCGCGATTTGACCATGTTCCAAACAGTGATCAGGTTCTGGTAAAAGACAGGCAGCGTCTTGAGGGCGACCTCCAAACTGTCACGGTCGACCAACAGGAGCTGCGTGTCGTAGTTGAGGTTACGCACCTGGCGGAAAAAATACGTCGCCAGGGCGCACCACCTAGGAGGAGGGAGAGGAGACTTATAAATGCAGAACAGGTGTTAATAGTTGTGGTCAGTTAAATGTTCTGCTCTGGTGTGTACAATATGCTATGCGCTAGCTTGGCTCTGGTAAACAACTGTTCATAGCATGATTTCTTTGCCAAGGATACTGGCTGATACCCAGAAACTGCAATGTATCAATGCTAACAATTGGTACCATTCAAATGGATTTTGTTTGAGATTTAGTGCCATTGTTGAGACCTCACACTGCACGCAGTTAATTGAAAAATAATTGTTTTACTCCACATCAGTCTGCCTCAGATCTGACCTGAATTCTGAATTCAAGTTGCATTTACATGAGACGAGTAATTATAAAAGGGCACCTCAGTCATTCCTCGAACATATCAGTACATTATGGCAGACATGGAAGGAATTGTTTGGTGTTAACTCAATTTCAAAAGTGCAAAAATCTCTTTAAGCTTAAATATTCATTTAAAAATGTATTACTCTGTAGAAAGAATGTTAAATGAAAATTGTTCAGGACATTGTCTACTAAATTTAACAAAACTAAGACATATTTATAGATGATTAGGTTGGACATGGACTTTTCAGAAAGAGACATAATTGAGCAAGTTCTGACCGTCTAGAAGGAATAATGGTTCAATTAAATACTAACTTGTTTGATTTATTGTTTTCACATGTCATACAGTCATAAAATCATAGAGTTTTACAGCATGGAAACAGACCCTTTGGTCCAACTCATCCATGACAATCAGATATCCTAAATTAATCTAGTCCCATTTGCCAGTGTTTGGCCCATTTCCCTTTAAACCCTTCCTATTCATATACCCATCCAGATGCCTTTTAAATGTTGTAATTGTACCAGCCTCCACCACTTCCTCTGGGGACTCATTCCATACACGCACCACATGGAAAAGCTGCCAGGTATCAAGGTACATTGAAGAGTATTGTTTTGTATTCTTGAAATTTAATTCCACAACCTATGATACTCAGCCCATTATTAGTTTGAAAACATGAGCGTTGGCTACTTGAATTAATGACTGGTGAGGCAAATGATTAACTTATTCATTTAATCAGTATTTTTGCCAGCCATCCAATGGTGTTGCAGAAGAAACAGCTCCAAGGAAATTTGCGGTCCTGAGATTTTCAGTCTAGAGAGTAGCCATTCAGAGAGGTGATCACAGAGTTGCATGATTAAAGAACAGGATTCGCTGTCCTCATTACCTGTCCTACCTGCCAATCTTCCTTCCCACCTATCTGCTCCACCCTCCTGTGAGGCATGTGATTAGATTAGATTCCCTACAGTGCAGTAACAGGCCCTTTGGCCCAACAAGTCTACACCGACCCTCCGAACAGTAACCCAATCAGACCCACTCATCTACTCCATATTAATGCACCTATCACCATGGGCAATTTAGCATGGCCAATTCACGTGACCCGCACATCTTTGGATGATTATGGTCTGCCATAATGTACTGATATGTTCGAGGTTCCCTTCTATAACTATTCCTCTCATGTAAATACAACTTGAATTCGGAATTCAGGTCAGATCTGAGACAGACTGAAGTGGAGTAAAGCAATGACTTTTCAATTAACTGTGTGCTCAACAATGGCACTAAATCTCAAAGAAATCCATTTGAATGGTACCAATTGTTAGCATTGATACATTGCAGCTTCTGGGTATCAGCCAGTATCCTTGGCAAAAAAATCATGCTATGAACAGTTGTTTACCAGAGCCAAGCTAGCGCATAGCATATTGTACACACCAGAGCAGAACATTTAACTGACCACATCTATGAACACCTGTTCTGCATTTATAAGTCTCCTCTCCTACCATTAGTATTCCCTTTGTCTTTTGATCTGGACACCGTCTTTTCTACCCTCTCCGACCTATCACCTTCAACCTCATCTCCATCCACCTATTGTACTCTTAGCTACATTCTCCCTAGCCCCACCCCCCTCCTATTTTATCTCTCCACCCCAGAGGTTCCCTGCCTCACTCCTGATGAAGGGCTTTTGCCCAAAACATCGATTTTCCTGATCCTCGGATGCTGCCTGACCTGTTGTGCTTTTCCAGCACCACTCTAATCTAGACTCTGATCTCCAGCATCTGCAGTACCCACTTTTGCCTGTTTCAGAATACAATCCTAATATGAAGTGTGGGAATAGGACAAGTTAAACTCATAAAAGGTAGCATTGCCAATGCTATCAGATAATACTCCTCAGAGAGAATGCTCCACAAGTGGCTCAGACTTTGTATAGGTCTTTGATGAGACCGTATCTGGATTATAGTGTGCAGTTTTCTTGATCCAACGAAGATTGATCTGTCCCTGGAGGAAAGGTGTACCAAACTGATTCCTGAGATGGCAGGATTGTGATATGACAAGAGACTGGTTTGGGCGAGGACGATATTCACTGGAGCTTAGAATATGAGATCTATTTGGAAATCCTCTAAAATTCTAAGAGGACTAGCCAGAATAAGCAGAGGATGGATGTTCTTGATGACTGGGAAGTCCAGAACCTGGACTCACAGTCTAAGGATACAGGGTAGACCATTTCAGACTGAAATGGGGAGAGATTTCTTTACAAAGAGTGTGGTGATTCTGTGAAATTCTCTGCCACAGAAAGTCACTGAGGCCGAAACATTGAATGTTTTCAGGAAGGAATTGGATATAGTTCTTAGGGTTAAAGGGATCAAAGAGTATTGGGAGAAAGCAGGAACAGGGGACTGAGTTAGATGATCAGCCATGATTATGTTGAATGGCAGAGCAGGCTTGAAGGGCCGAATGGCCTACTCTTGCTACTATACTCTACGTTGCTATGAGTTCTGGGCAGACTGCTAGAAATGTAAACCTCAGTAATATTTCATAAAGAAAGAAACAGATACAGCAATAAAGAGAACTTTAATGAAATAAGGTGAAATAATAACTTGCATCATCCATCAGTACATTTTGAACTTGTCAAATTAACTGACTACATGCATGGAACCAGAAGAGTAAATTGTCTTAAGAAGAAATTGTGGAATGGATGTACCTAATTTTCAATTAATTAATTCAGGTTTGTTTTATATTTAAAAAGCAGGAACAAACATTTATCTAGATGTGATTTTAGTTTTATAATGTTGATTGAACATCTTCTGCTTATCTTCGGACCTGCTTCACTTTCATTCCAAACACTCAACAGAGTTTTCATTCTTGTTTGTTCTCACAGATTTGAAACAATATCCTGCTGAATTTCTCTGAAGTTTTACTCATCAATAATTCTGCCCATAAGTTTGGGATGTTTCTGATTAGTTATCAATAACCTCATAGCATAACATGTCTGACATAGCAAACATTACATCAACAGGGTGATTACAGTCATAATGCCATTGGTAAGGCAAAAACAACAATCATTTTATCATGAATGAGAGACGCTGCACTGAAGTTAGAATCTAAGGTTGTTGAGACCATCATTATTTTTCTAATTTTTGGTTTGGAACTTTGAGTTGCAGTTCGGAATTGAACTATCAACAGCAGCTTGTGGTTTTTTTTTAAAAAAGGAGAGAACAAATGAATGATGTTTGCTGTTGGGAACTAGCCTGGAATGATACTCCTCTAAGAATGCTGTAGATTATCGGGCACCAAGATGTTGTTATACTCAGGGACTAGCAGTTGGTTCAAAATTGAATTGATCAGTTCAGGAAGAACCACTGCCAACCAGAGAGAAAGTTGAAAAAGGAAGAGAAACTGAAGAATGAACTGTCTCTGACTGACTTTTTGGGCAGGAGGCCATGTTGGTTTGGAAGTAGCAGGAATTTTTTATTTTGATTTTGCTCTCTCTAGTTATACTCAAGTTATTAACTTGTTGAAAGTCCTTAGAAAAGAATTCCAGATTATAAAAAATAAGAAAAGGTCTCCGGAGCTCTATGGAAGCTGCTTGCATTGATTGGCACCTTCAGAATTTGAGCAAGATACAATTCCACCTGTCAAAAGCAACCCACCAGATTTCATGAAGGCCTGTCAGTGGCAATTTATGATTCTCTTTTTACTTTCCTTTATATCCAGAAGGGTGGCACAATGGCTCAGTGGTCAGCACTGCTGCCTCACAGCACCACTGACCTGTGTTTGATTCCAGCCTCGGGCAACTGTCTGCGTGGAGTTTGTACATTCTCCCCGTGTCTGCGTGGGTTTCCCCTGAGTGCTCTGGTTTCCTCCCACAGTCCACAGATGCGCAGGTCAGGTGAGTTGGATTTTTTTAATTGCCCATAGTGTCCAGGAATGTGCAGGCTGGATGAGTTAACCATAGGAAATGGAGGGTTACAGTCATAGGGTGAGTCTGGGTGGATGCTCTTTGGATAGTCATTATGAGCTGAATGGCCTGCTTCCATACTGTAGCGATTCTATGAAGTACTCATACACACACCTGAATACTTTTTCTTCCCATCACTAAATTGGGAATTGGCCATGCTAAGGTGAATTGGCCATGCTAAATTGCCCGTAGTGTTAGGTAAGGGGTAGATGTAGATGTAGGGGTATGGGTGGGTTACGCTTCGGTGGGGCGGTGTGGACTTGTTGGGCCGAAGGGCCTGTTTCCACACTGTAAGTAATCTAATCTAATCTAAATCACCTATGGTATATTTTCCATCCAGTAACCATCACTGGTAAATCACTTGTGTTATCTAATTGATAGGCAATGCAAACCATCTAAAGTGTGGGAGACTAGGGAAATGGGAGTTTCTTGTATTTTTTTTAAAATGTATCCCTTAACTGTGTTTGTCTGTCTGTCTGTCTATTTGAGAGGAAGTGAGGACTGCAGATGCTGGAGATCAGTCAAAAATTGTGGTGCTGGAAAAGCACAGCCGGTCAGGCACCATCCGAGGAGCAGGAGAGTCGACGTTTTGAGCAAGAGCTCTTCATCAGGAATCCTATCGTTTCCAGTACAGATTCCAACATCTGCAATAGTTTGCTCCTATGAACAAGATCTGGTCAGATTCAGCCTAAGGTTACCACGTCTGGTACTAGCCTTTATTTGAACTTTTCATGATGTTAACTGAATTTGAATTCCCCAGCTGTTGTGGATATTAACTTCTATCTGTGCATTATGGAGGGCAGGCATTTGGATTACTCATCAAACAACATAACCATCATGGTTCTGTACCTGCTGTAAAATATTGTGACATGACTAACTGAACAGGATAATCAGTTCCTGCAGTGAGAGTTTCTGAGGAGCTTAGCATTCAGAATATACTACAAACAAGCTCACATTACAGTTTCATTGACAATTTGGCAAGTTGTTAGACAGAAAATATTAATTTGATGCCATAAAACCTTCTTTCTAACACATTCCACATTCTTTCCAAGCAGAGTGCTGTCAAAAGCCATGAATGGATTCAGTTTTGCAATTATGTTTCATTGGAAATGTGTAATGCTATTTACAATAACACTTAATACCAGGCAATGTAAGCTGAGAAAATAAATTTTAATCTTCTCACGTGACTCCGCCATGACTTACTGGTAGTGCCTTTGCCTCTGAGAGACAAGACTGTGGACTCCAGAAGCTCGAGATTGAGATAACTCCTGAACACTTCAGTGAGTGTTTGCTGGAGATGCTTATTTTCAGATGTATCAGATTCCCACCTCGGGCGACTGTCTGTGTGGAGTTTGCACATTCTCCCCATGTCTGCGTGGGTTTCCTCCGGGTGCTCCAATTTCCTCCCACAGTCCAAAGGCGTGCAGGTTAGGTGAATTGGCCATGCTAAATTGCCCATAGTGTTCAGGGATGTGTAGGCTAGGTGCATTAGTTAGGGGTAAATGTAGAGTTATAGGTTAGGGGAATGGATTTGGGTGGGTTATTCTTAGGAGGATTGGTGTGGACTTGTTGGGCCAAATCGCCTGTTTCCACATTGTAGGAATTCTACGTGGAGATTGCCTGCCAACCCATGTGGAAAGAGAAGGACCTATCGGGCTTCTGAAGATCTGGGCAGCCTGGCTCAGAATCAGCTGGAGCTCAGTTGGCCACTGAGTCAGAGCATACGAACTAGGAGCAAGGGTAAGCCATTCAGCCCCTCGATCCTGCTCCCCCATTCAATTGGATCATGGGTGATCTCATCTCGGCCTCAACTTCATTTTCCTGCCCATTCCTCATCACCTTTGAACTCATTAATATTCTGTCTCCTGCTTAAATTCACATTGAACAAGATAGCCATCATGGTTCCATACCTACTGTAAAATATTGTGGGATAGTCAATTCCACAGATTCACGACCCTTTGAGAGAAGTAATTTGTCCTCATCTCTGTATTAAATGCGCTACCCCTCACCCTAAAACTATGATCTTCCATTCTGGATGCCCCGCATGAGGAAGCATCCTCTCTGTGCACAGTTTGTCAATCTCCTTTAGCATTTTGTAATTTTTAAATGCATTTTAATTTTTTAAAAATTCGCCTTAATTAGATTTCTTCTCATTCTTCTAAACTCCAGAGACTATAGGCCTGAAACTGCTCAATCTCTCTTCATAAAATAAGATTCTCTGGAACCAAGCCAGTGAACCTTCTGTGCAAAGTCTGAGCATGACATTCTAAGCTGACAATCCATTGCAGTGCAGAGGGAGTGCTGTACTGTTGGAGATGATGTCTTTTGATTAGGTGTTAAATTAAGCTCCTAACTGTCCTCACAGGTGGATATAAAAGATCCCATGGTGCTGTTGGAAGAGCAAGGGATTTATCATTGGTATCCCAGCCAATATTTATCTGTGAGTGAACATTGCAACTGATTTCTCTGTCATTATTACATTGCTGTTTGCGGGACCTTACTCTGCACAAATTAATTGCTGTATTTTCTTCATAACAGGGATCACTGCTGGGACTGCAACTGTTTGCAACATGTCCCTTTGTGCTTCAGATTTCCAAAGCCTTTCTCAGTTAGAAGATAGCCCATGCCTCTATTCTTATAGCAGCACAGTGGCTCAGTAGTTAGCACTGCTGCCTCACAACGCCAGGGACTCGGGTTCGATTCCTGCCTCAGGCAACTGTCTATGTGGAGTTTGCACATTCTGCCTGTGTGTCTGCATGGGTTTCCTCTCACAATCCAAAAATGTGCAGGCCAGATGAATTGGCCATGCTGAATTGTTCATCATATTAGGTGCATTATTCGGGGTAAGTGTAGGGGAGTGGGTCTGGATGGGCTACTCTTCGGAGGGTCAGTGTGGACTTGTTGGGCTGAAGGGCCTGTTTCTGCACTGTAGGGAACCTAATCATATATGAATGACTTGGAAGAAGGAAGTGAATGCGCTGTCACCAAATTTGCAGATGCACAAAGAATAGATGGAAAGGCAAGTTGTGAGGGAGACATTGATAGAGTTAAAAATCACACAACACCAGGTTATAGTCCAACAGGTTTAATTGGAAGCACACTAGTTTTCGGAGCGACGCTCCTTCATCAGGTGACACTATCACCCGATGAAGGAGCATTGCTCCAAAAGCTAGTGTGCTTCCAATTAAACCTGTTGGACTATAACCTGGTGTTGTGTGATTTTTAAGTTTGTACACCCCAGTCCAACATTGGCATCTCCAAATCATGAGAGATATTGATAGGTTAAGTAAGTGGGTAAAAAGTTGACAAATGGAGTATAAAGTGGGAAAATGCAAAGTTGTTTACGTTGAAAGAGAGAACGAAAGAACAGAATATTATTTAAATGAAAAAAAACTGCAGACAGCTGCCAACACAAAGGGATTTGGGAGAACTTGTACACAAAAGAGGAAGCTAGCAGATTGGGGCAGCAGAGAATCAGGAAAGCCAATGGAATATTCTCCCTTATTTCAAAGGGGTTGGAGTATAAGAATCAGGAAGTTTTTCTACAACTGTACAAGATGCTGGGGAGACCATATGGGGAGTACCGTGAGCAGTTTTGATCCTCTTATTGAAGGAATGATATCACTTTATTGGAAGCAGTTCAGAGAAGGTTCACTTGGATGATCCCTAGTATGGAAGGATTGTCTGATGAGCAAAGGCTTTGGGACTCTACTCACTGGAGTTCAGAAAAACGCAAGGTGATTTCATTGAAACCTATGATATTCTTAAGGAGATTGGCAGAGAAAATACTGAGGGATATTTCCACTCATGGGAGAGGAATTTGTTTTCTCAGAGTTTGTGAGTTTTTGGAACTCTTTGCCACAGAGAGCTGTCAGGGCAGAATCCTTCTGTATATTCATGACTGAGACAGATAGATTTTTGATTAGGAGGGAAAATCAAGGGTTATGGGGAAAGGGCAGGAAAGTGGAAGTGAGGAATGTCGGATCAACTATGATCATAATGAATGGTGGAGCAGGCTTGAGGGGTCGAATGGCCTACTCCTGTTGCTATTTTTAAAGGTCTCACGCATCGCTGGAGCAGATGTGATTTAAACCCAGGCCTCGTGACGCAGAGGTAAGGATACTCCCACTGAACAACAAGAGGCCCTCATCAACAGCATACACCAATTTTCATATTGAAGTTTTGTTTTTATTAACTTATTTTTCTAATCAACCTGTTCAGAGATGTCATTGCACAACTCTGGAGCAGGTTGAACTCAAGCCTCCCAGTCCAAGGAAAATACACTACCACTGTGCCACAAGACAGCTTCATATTGGGAATAGTGGCTTGCCCAGTTTAGCTGGGTACAGTTCTAATAACTGATTTCGGACTAATTGTGACTGTGTTAAATTCAAGAGAAAGTTGAGAGCCTTCAATAATTACTGCAGAATTATTCTTAATAACTGAACTATCATAGGCCACAACAGACAGTAATGAGCAACATAGTGCAGTAGACAGAAATTCAGTGTATATTCTTAAACTGGGAGGATATTACATTTATGGATTTCAGTGTTAATAGAAATCTTTTCTTAGAAGATTGCCCAGCTCTGTTAAAATTCCCATAAAAATGGATTTGAAATATCATAAGCTGAACATCTGCTAGTAAATCTGTAAATAGAGGTAATTATATGCTTGTTACTGTTTAAATGGCAATTTTGATCTTAATCTTGGTCAATGAACAATCTTTTTTCTTTAAGCACAATTTATCTGCATACATTAGGAATTCACACATTAGTTCAGAGATTTCCACTGTATTTTTAATACTTAAAGGGAGATGATGGCCGATTGATATTATTGCTGGGGTACTGACCCACCAACCCAGGTAATATTCTCTGGACCTAGCTTCAAATCCCATCATGCCAGATGGTGAGTTTGAATTTGGTCAAAATCTAATGATGACCGCAAAACTGTTGCTGATTGTTGTAAAACTCCATCTGATTCACTCGTGTACATTAGGGAAGGAAATAACTGGCCTACACATGATCCCAGACCCACAGCAATGTGGTTGACTCTTTAGAGTTCTTGCCCTGGCCAGTGATGCTCTCTTCCTACAAATGGATACTGAAAATTATTATCTTAGCAGATCATTCGGCCCTAATTCTACAGGGTTCTGAGGAAGGGTCATTCAACCTGAAATGTTAACGCTGATTTCCCTCCACAAATGCTGCCAGACCTGCTGAGCTTTTCCAGCAATTTCTCTCTTTGTTCTTAATTCTATGTCCTCTCTCTCACTCTGAAAGAACCTATTATGCACAATGTCAGAAACATAACTTTGACACCTTCTGCAATGTTTGCAGGCTTAAAATCAAAGCTGAACGTGTGATATGACTTTTTCTTTTACAGACCTGTTCTTCAAGTGCACATCAAAATTTCAGTCAGGAGGTATTATTCCCCTCTGAGGAGAATGCACTTTGTTTTACTGCGGCTTTCTGTGAGATTGCCCCTCCTTTCATGGACTTTTACCTATCACTGATTTCTTCCTGAAATAGATGCTGAGTAATAGCTTTAACTTTTAGATTCTACTTTGTGGTTTTGTGGTGACTGTTAGACTAGCTATTTATTGAATTCAAATTTGCCACCTGCCATGGTGGAACTTGAACATGTGCCCTTGAACCATTGGCCTGGGTTTCTGGATTACGGTGAGGACGGCAGATACTGGAAAGTCAGAGTCAATAAAGTGTGAAGCTGGAAAAAGCACAGCAGGTCAAGCAGCATTCAGAGGAGCAGGAGAGTCAACGATTTAGGTCGAGATCCTTCATTGGGACTGGGCTGATGAAAGGCTCCGACCTGAAACATCAACTCTCCTGCTCCTCAGATGCTGCTTGACCTGCTGTGCTTTCTCCAGCTCCACTTTTGGATTACCAGCCTAGTGACATAGCCGACACACCGCTGCCTCCCCCTTATACCATCTCTCAGTTTTCTTCCAATTGAAGTATCTCAAAAGGTAAGGAACTGGGAAGTTGGGGTCATTCTGATGGTTAGAGCAGGGTGATCCCACAGCCTGGATTTGCTGTCCCTAGTGGAAAGCAGACCACATTGTAAATAACGAATGCAGTTGGCTACATTGACAAAAGTACAAGTAAAACACTGCCGTGTTTGTGGTCTCCGAACAGTGAGGTAAAGTTACCATAATCCTATTGAACCATAGGGCTGCTCTCTGTTTAGAGTGATGATTGGTAATGGTTTAAGCTGAGGGTCACCACGCATTAGAGGATGGGTTTGGAAGGACCATCCTTCATGATGACCTCAGCCAGTGGCCGGAATGGATCTCACACTGCTGCCATCACTCTGTATCAGAAACCAGCCATTCAAGCTAACCACCTTCCAAAGACAGTGAGGTGGGGAGGAGCTGAATGGGAATTTTCAGAGATTGCATGGATAGTTGCCATAGGGAAGTCTTGTGTGTTGTTTAGTTAGCTCTTAGTAGAGAGATCCATTCTCTCTCTTTCACACTTAAATTTACATCCATTTCATATCTTTCTCTTTCACCACCATGACCAACCCTTTTGTCTTTTACACTGGACCTTTCCATATCTGCCCCACTCCTTCTCCTCTCCCTCCGTCAAAAATGTACAAAATAAAATATTTTCCAGCACCTTTCAGTTCTGAAGAAGAGCCCTGTCAGACTGGAAATATTAGCTGTTTTCTCTCGATAGGTACTGCTAGACCTATTGAGTTTCACCAGCAATTTTGATCTTTATTTCAGATTTCCAGCATTAGCAGTGTTCTACCTTTATTCAAGTATCTAGCTTAAATGTGATTGGATAACCATTTACACTAATGAATTTTGTCAAATATTCATCAAGTCCATGAAAATGTTTCCATGGAATCTTGAGTAGTTTTTGGTCATGTAAAGAAGCTTGTCCCATATAGTGTTGAAAAGTTCTTTGAGGTTCATTTCCAAGGCAAGAAAATACAAAACCAGAAGCAGCCGGAAAAGCTCAGCAGGTCTGACAGCATCTGTAGAGAGAAACAAAGAAGGAAGCATTCTGAAGAAGGATCACTTCACCTGAAACATAACTCTGATATCTCTCCACAGAGGCTGCAAGATCTGCTGTGCCTTTCTAGAAAATTCTGTTTTTGCGTCTGGTTTTGTTTTGGGTTTTAGGTAGATTACTCTCTGTCTATGTATCTAAATTAGCAAGGTGGATGTCCAGTAGCTCCTCATTTATCACTGATCCTGGTGAAGCTCCACTAATCTCAATCTGCCAATTTGCAAATGCCCCAACTCTCCATCTCTGCTTCCTGTCCGTTAATAGCACATTAATATATCATCCTTTTGCTGATGAGTAAAATTATTAAGTGTTGCATTTTCATATACTCAATTCCTGAATATTCCGATATTAAAACAGATACAGAATTTATGTAATTTGTATTATAGGACAGGGAGTGGGGACCATTTTGAATTTTGCAATACTGTTTGAATTCAGATCATTCAACATGTGCAAGGTAATGGCCTAGTGGTATTATCGCTGCACTGTTAATCCAGAGACCTAGGTAACATTTTGGGAACCAGGGTTCGGTGGAATTTGTATTCAATGCAAAATCTGGAATTTAGTGTCAGATGATGACCATGAATAGACCATTGTTGATTGTTGGGGAAAAACCCATCTGGCTCACTTTTAAGGAAGGAAACTGCCATCCTCACCTGGCCTGGCCTACATGTGACTCCACACCCACAACAACTCTCTGGGATGGATAATAAATACTAGTCTGAAGATAAAAGAACTGCAGATGCTGGAATCCAAGGTAGACTGGCAGGAGACTGGAAGAACACAGCAAGTCAGGCAGCACCAGGATGTGGACAACTCAATGTTTCAGGTATAACCCTTCTTCAGGTCCTGAAACATTGACTTCTCCACCTTCTGATGCTGTCTGGTTTGCTGTGTTCTTCCAGTCTCCTGTTTGACTCCAAAAAATATTGGCCTAGCCAGTGAGACCCTCGACCTGTGAATGAATAAAACAAGTAGCAGAGAGGAGTATATTTTAATTAAACATGCTTTTCGTCGAGGTTTAAGGGGATTATAGGCCATCTGCACTTATCTATCCTCCACAATCTACACTTTGCTGTCCACCACGTTATTACAAGCAAAGAGCTGTTATAATTTCATCCAAATCCTTGTGCCCTCTTTATTGAGAAAAATGCAGTGAGCCAATTACTTCACAAGGACAGAGCCTTTTTGTAGCAATTTAAATGAGCCATTCTGCAGCCTGTCTTCAAAAAGACAGGCAGGTCCTTGTTCACAGAAGATTGAAACTCATCAAGTAATTGATTTCCTAGGAAAAGTGGCACACTCAGGCCGGCTGTAAGATGCTGATTCCTCTGTAGCTTTGCGTATGATAGGATGTCATAACTCCCCGTCAATGACTCATTCTCAGCGCTATGGCTTACTGACCTTTCCCACCGAAAAGCTGAAAGCATTTCAAAGTCTCTCCGAACAATACCTACCCTTTCCTCATCCCTTTCAGCGTGACCAAGGTAACCTGGAGCAGATGCTTCAGGGATTGTGAAAGTAAAATATGTGTGCTGAAATGAACAAGGGAGAGGGCAAAGACTTTTTCATCTGAAACCTGCACACTATTCAAAATCTCACTGAAATAAATCGCTCTGCCTTCAAAGATAACATTCACAGAGAGCCATTAGCTACTTAGAATCACTCAGTGATCGAGTCATACAGCACGCAAACAGACTCTTCGGTCCAACTTGTCCATGCCAACCAGATATCCCAACCCAATCTAGTCCCATTTTCTCACATTCGGCCCATATCCCTTGAAACTCTTCCTATTCATGTCCCCATTGTAATTGTACCAGTCTCCACTACTTCCTCTAGCAGGTCACTCCATGCACACACCACCCTCTACATGACAAATTGCCCCTTTTAAATTTTACCCCTCTCACCTTAAATCTAAAACTTCCGGTTTTGAACTCCCTCACCCTGGGGAAAATACCTTGTCTATTTATCCTATCCACACCTCGCATGATTTTATAAACCTCTGCAAGATCACCCCTCAGCCTCCGACACTCCAGGGAAAACAGCCCCAGCCTATTCAGCCTCTGCCTACAGCTCAAATCCTCCAACCCTGGCAACATCCTTGCAAAGCTTGTGGGAAGAAATATTGCTGTAAGGTGCATGGAGAGGGTGATGACACTCAATGTCACATTTCCACAGCTGCAAACTGCACAGACCCACTTAGAAATAATCATTCCCTCCTTCTTGAAATGATCCACCTGTGATCTATTCCCAAGTGGACAAACCTCAGACTTTGTCTCACTGACAAGCACTAATGGAATTGGTGTGTAGGCTGAGCAAGTACAGATTAAAAGGAAAACAGGAAATGTAGTCAATTTGAATAAGATTGAAAATGCTTTTGACTCATAGATTGATCTGGATAGGAAGGAAATGTGCTGACTGTAACTCTATGCAGTCCAGTCATAAAAATCAGGCTCTCTCTTTCTCTCTCTCTCGGGAACCTACCGTAAATTTGATGCATTTTTATTTTCATTTATTATAGAGCTTTCACTGTCAGATCCTGCAATCTTACATACTGCAATTTGAAGGTGGGGAGGTGATGGCCTACTAGTAATGTTCTAGGGTCCCGGGTTTGAATCCTGCCATGGCAAGATGGCGGAACTTGAATTCAATAAATATTTGAAATTAAGAGCCTAATGATTGTCATGAAATCGTATTCATAGGTCAGGAAAAATCCATCTGGTTCACTAATATCCTTTAGAGAAGGAAACTACTATCTTCACCTTTTCTGACCTATATGTGACTCCAGACCCACAGCAATGTGGCTGGCTCTGATATTTCAAGACGAGGGATGGGCAATAAATACGCCTCTACCGTCATCTGAAAGATATGTCCCATCCCAGGGAAAACACATCACCCATGAAGAGTCATCCAGACTTGAAAAGCTAGCTTGCTCCCTCTCCATGGATGCTGCCCTGATCTGCTGTGATCCCCCACATTTGTTTTTACTTTCAATACGAGGAACAACCATCACCATGGATTAACTTAAAGGCATCACTTCACAATGTGTGAATGGTCCAGCACAGAAAGCCAATCAGTGAAACAGTTAACTAGTTAGGGCTGCTCCCTTTCTTATTGGCCATTGCCCTATAAAATATTCCTTTTCAAGTATTTATCCAATTCCCTTCAGAATATTATTACTGAACCTGCTTTTACTACACTTTAAGGTAATGACTTCTTAAATTATAATTGTCGCACACGCAACAGAAATCCTTAGTTTTTCCTCCACATGCTCTTTTACCTCATGGTCTTATATCTGTGTCCTTCAGAGACTAACCTTTCTGTCCTCAGCAACAGTTCACCCTCATTCACTCGGTCAAGACTATGGGTAATTTCCAGATCACCTATCACGACTTTCCCTTAAACAAACTCAAACAGATATTACTGGAGAAACTCAGCGGGTCTGGCAGCACCTGTGGAGAGAAATCAGAGTGAATGTTTCAAGTCCAACGACTCTTCTCCAGAACTGACAGTAGCTGGGAAACGTTGATATTTATGTTGGTGACGGTGTTGTGGAGGGAGGTGGATGGGGTGCGGGGGTGGAAAAGGATAGTAGAAACCTTCATAACATTGAAGAAGTGTTCAGGTGTACACTTGTGATAGCAAGGCACACAAGGCTATCGATCAGGTGGGATTAGGTGGGATCAGAATAGTTCAAATTTTGACCAGCAAAAACACAATGGGTCTATAGCAGGTGGGCAGCACAGTGGCTCAGTGGTTAGCCTCACAGTGCCAGGGACCTGAGTTCGATTCTCGCCTCAGGTGATTGCCCGTGTGGAGTTTGCACATTCTCTTTGTGTCTGCATGGGTTTCCTCTGGGTGCTCCAGTTTCCTTCCACAATCCAAAGATGTGCAGGTCAGGTGAATTAGCTATGCTCAATTGCCAATACTGAGAGGTGCATTAATCAGGGGTGATTACAGGATAGGGGAATGGGTCTGGGTGGGTTACTCTTCAGAGGGTCAGTGTGGACTGGTTGGCCCGAAGGGCCTGTTTCCATACTGTAGGTAATCTAGTCTAATGGGTCATTTTGACTGCTGTAGGCCTCTATGGCTCATATGTATTGTTTAAACTGAAATCCATGTCCACTTGTTTTGGACAATATCTATCTTTCAATCAGCATGACCAAAACAATGCTGTACATGGAAACTCACTATGTGCAAACTGGATACTGTGTTTCCCGTTTTACAACAATAACTACACTTCACAAAATCATATTGGGATTCGCCGGGACTGTGAATATCTTATACAACAGCAGGATTTTATCATTTTTCACCTCATATTCAAAGTGTTCTGATCTGCCAAACAGAAATAGCCCTCTGAAACACAAATATGCCTCAGTTAGGGGTTTTAGGTGGTCCTTTGTTTCCTAGCTGTCCACGTCCATAGCACGATTAGAGTGGTGCTGGAAAAGCACAGCAGGTCAGGCTGCAGCCGAGGAGCAGGAAAATTGACATTTCGGGCAAAAGCCCTTCATCAGAAATGAGGAATTCCTGATGAAGGGCTCCTGCCCGAAACATCGGTTTTCCTGCTTCTCAGATGCTGCCTGGCCTGCTGTGCTTTTCCAGCACCACTCTAATCTGGTCTCTGATCTCCAGCATCTGCAGTCCTCACTTTCGCCATATCCATAGCAACCCCAGCAGGATTTGAACCCAGGTCTCTAGAACATTACCTGGGACTCTGGATTCATAGTCTAGTGATAAAAGCACTGGGCCATCAACTCCACTTTGGTGTATGTGGTGGTTTGTCTGGTGCTGGAAAAGCACAGCAGATCAGGCAGCATCCGAGGAGCAGGAGAATTGATGTTTCGGGCTTATGCTGTTTGGATGCTGCTTGACCTGCTGTGCTTTTCCAGCACCACACAAACCACCACATACACCAAAGGGGAGTTAATGGCCCAGTGCTTTTATCACTAGACTATTAATCCAGAGACCCAGGTAATGTTCTAGGGACCTGGGTTCAAATCCTGCTATGGTGGAATTTGAATTCAATAAAGAATCTGGAATTAAGAATTTAATGATGAACATGAAACTATTTTTGGGGGAAAACCCACTTGGTTGCCTCAGACTTTTTCGGGAAGGAAATCAGCCATCCTCACCCAGTCTGGCCGGCATGTAACTCCAATCCCACAGCACAGTGTTTGACTCTTAACTGCCTTCCAGGCAATTAATGCTGACCTGGAGACAAAAAAAAACTGCAGATGCTGGAATCCAAAGTAGACAGGCAGGAGTCTGGAAGAACACAGCAAGCCAGGCAGCATTAGGAGGTGGAGAAGTCAATGTTTCGGGTATAACCCTTCTTCAGGACACAATAAATGCTGGTCTATCCAGAGATGCTCACATCCAGTGAGTAGATAACAAAAAAGAAAGAAAGCCTATTTTTCACAATTTTTTTTTCAAAATACAATACATTTTAACATTATAAATACTTTAACTTCTTACTTACTGTTCATTTGGGCTATTTTTTGTCAGGATATACTTGGACAAAATTCCAGATTGTTGAGTACACTGTTGCACTCTCAATGAGGTTGAGATCTTCCTGCTGGGATTGAACTAATTCCAGGATTCAGGTCTTCAGCACTACAGTTGGGATGTTATTGTACAAGGTTACTATGCTTGAGCCTGGAGAGTTCACTCGGAATAATCATCCGGTCACTACTCAACTTCACCAATCAGAAACTGTGGGGAAGCTGTTTACAGAGGATTGTAGGGAAAGGTATGGTAATCGTATACAGAAACAAAACACAGACAATTATTTAGTGCCATTTTGATTCTGTTTGTCAATGATCCATACTCACAAAAAGCCAAATGCCAACAGATGCTTGTACATTTGAGACATTTTCCAATCAATCTATTCAGAGACACTATTGCACACCTTTGGGGCAAATGGGAATTGATCCTTGCTGAGAGGAAGGAATAATACCATTTTGCTACAAGAGCCTTATATGTTTAAACCGACAGTGTGTTGCGGGGGCGGTGGGGGATGTCTGTGTATGTGTGTGTGTGTGTGTGTGTGTGTGTGTGTGTGTGATGAACGCACAATGCTGAGATTGTGAGTCTCATGCTCTGCCAACTGAGCTAGTCAGACCTACATCTTTTGCACATTGGTTTTTTTCATGTTTTTTTACATGCAGAAGTGCTTTTACACACAACGGTAGCATTTTTCCCATCACCAAAACAGTATTTTACCATTTATTAACCACCACCAGTAAATCACATGTGATCCCTGATTGATTAATTTACCTACATTCAAGGCTATGCAGTCCACCAAAGGTGAGGGAGGTGATGGGGAGAGAGGGAGGGGCTCAATCAAAATTTGTTGGACAATGGGACACTTGACCTATTTTAATAACCAACCTGGTCAGAGATGCTATTACCCACCTCTGGAGCAGATGGGACTCAAACTCAAGTCTCTTAGTCCAGGGATAAGGTTTCTATTTCTGCACCACAATAGCCCCAAGTTGGACACTTGCAGATTTTTTTTTGCTGAATACATTGAAGCTGTTATCAATTTTTGGACATCTCTTTTGACTGTTACAAGTCGGTTTGATTGAAGATGGTTGACAGTAACACTTGGTGTATAAATAATATGTTTGTCAGCATTAAAGGTAGCACCACTCCACACAATGCTCAACTACAAATTGGAACAAACACAGGGAGGTGATGACACGGTGGTATTATCACTGGACTATTAATCCAGAAGCTCAGCTAATGTTGTAGTGTCATGGAGTCATACAGCAAGGAAACAGACCTTTGGGACCAATCAGACCCTGCCAATCATGTTCCCAAACAAAACTAGTTCCACTACCTGTACTTGGCCCATTTCCCTCCAAACATTGTCTGTTTGTAAACTTATCCAAATGTCTTTTAAACTTTGTAAATGTACTTGCATCCACTCCTTCCTCTGGCAGTTCATTTCACACACTAACCACTCTCTTTGCATAAAAATTGCCCCTCGTGTCCTTTTTATATCTTTCTCCTCTCATAGGGTAAAGACCCTTGTCATTCATCTTATCTATGTCCCTCATGATTTTATAAATGAGGTCACCCCTAAACTTCATACCCCTCAGTGAAAAAAGTCCCAGCCTATTTTTGTATCTGAACCCCTCCACGCCTGGCTAATCTTTTGATAGAATAGAATCCCTGTAGTGTGGAAGCAGGCCTATTGGCCCAATAAGTCCACACCAACCCTCCGCAGAGTAACTCACCCAGACCCATTCCCCTGTCCTATAATTACCCCAGACTAATGCACCTAACCTAGGCATCCCTGGACACAATGGGCAATTTTAGCATGTGGGAGGAAACAAGAGCACCCGGTGGAAACCCACACAGACACAGGAAGAATGTCCAAACTCCACACAGACTTGCCCAAGGCTGGAATCAAACCCAGGTCCCTGGTGCTGTAAGGCAGCAGTGCTAGCCACTGAGCCACTGTGCCACCAAGCCTTCTCTGGACCCTCACCAGTTTAATAATATCCTTCCTATATAGGGAAACCAGAACTGCGCACAGTACTCTAGAAGAGGGCTCACCAACATCCTGTACAATCTCAACATAACAACCCAACTCCTAATGTTCTGGGGACCCAGCTTTGAATTCCACCATAGTGAAATTTGAATTCAACCAAAAAAAAAATCCCTGGAATTAAGAATCTAAGCATGACCATGAAACCATCGCTGAGAAAACCCATCTGGCTCACTTATATCCTTCAGGAAGGAAATCTGTCATCCTTACCTAGTCTGACATGCATGTGACTCCAGACCCACAGCAATGTGGTTGTCTCTCAACTCCTCTCTGAAATGGCCCTAGTCAGCCACTTCACAGCCACAGTACAATTAGGGATGGGTAATAAGTGCTGGACAGTCAGCAATGCCCACATCCCATGAGTCAATTAAAAAAAATTGAGTCTTGTATCAATCATATTTAAGTAGTAGAAGAGATGGTGCAGCTGTGTGTCTTGGGACAGGAATTCATTATTCGTGAACTCTCATCTCTGCACTCTATCCACCGAGAATAGCCTCAGTGGAGTTAAGCTAATCAGAGAGAGAGAGAGAGAGAGAGAGAGACACACACAGAGTGCTGCAAAGAAGTTTGGAATTTTCCTTAACATGTTCTGCTTAACATATTCAATTAAAATCTGACTAATAGGAACAAAAAGAAAATGTAAAACAAAGCTGCCAGATTATGATCGCACTTCCTCTGCTCATGTTTTCCTTTTTATTTTTCTAATAGAAAAATTGTTATTTGTCTGCATGAAGGACGTTACATAAGCTGCTTCACATGTCCTTTCTCATTAATACAGAAACAAAACCAAGATTTCAACACATACCAATAATGCTACTTACATTTCTCGCTGTCTCCCTGGTGTTGGTTTTTTTTTGTTGTGTATTCTGTGTTCTGTCAGCTTCAGGCTCTATTCTCTCTCTCTCTCTTTCATCTCTTCCTATCTCCCTTGGTCTTCTTTTTTCTTCCTATTTCTTCTTCATCTATTGCTCTTAGTGCCCTATTTTTGCTAACTGTCTCATATTCCCCGTTGGCTTTTTGCTCCTGTACATGAAAATTGCAATGTTCATGCTGAAGGAGCATACAGTTCACACTTAGAACGAGAAGCAAAAATGGAATTTGAAACAATTTCCTTAATTCATATGTTTCTGTTGCCAACTTGGATTCTGTGGCATATTGAAGAACATTACAAAATACACACACGCACAGTCGTTCATCCATAAATGACCCAGAAATACAAAGAGATAGGGTACTGTATTTAAAACACAATTACAATGGACATGCACATTTTAAACTTCACAGTGATCAAATTACTGCTGTGCTTCTGAGAGGTAGTTGTATTTATTTTAGCATCTTACTAGATCTCTCAACACTTAAATGACTTTTATTATTTGTTCATGTGACAAAGATTCATTGTCCTGGGGAAAATTAGCTGCCTTCCTGGACCTGGTGCATTCTTCATGATGTAAGGACACTCAGAGTGCTGATAGGAAGGAATCGCCAGGCCTGTGACCCAGTGACAGTGAGGGGGCAGCGATATATTTTCAAGTCAGGATGGAGGGGGACCTGCAGGTGGTGCTGTTCCTATATATCCTGGGTGGTAGTGTCACAATGATGGTCTTTTTACAAGGTTACTATGCCCTTTAGTTTCTTTTCCGAGAGGGGATAATTGGCTAGGCTCCAACTAAGCTGGGTATAAAAGGTTTATTGGTCATCTTTTTGTTTTGCCCTAACAGATAATGCCTCTGGCCTAAGCCTTTCATGTCTTCAAGAAACCCAATATAATCAAAGTGGAGTGGCCAGCTAGTTGTGTAGCTCGCCTTCATTTAGATGAGAGTTTTTGATTCAGTTCGGCAGCAATATGTGTGAGGATAGGCTGCTGTTTCTCTCCCTCCTTCTGCCCTTCTGCCCTTATAACCTGTAAGCTTTTTGTGTCATTTTTACCCTTTGTGCGGAGGGGTTTGTTGCAAGTATTTTCGGAACAGCACCATTAAGTCAGGAAAGTCTGTCGGGTTTTGGATAGGATAAGTTATCCAGTAGGCCAGGCAGCATCCGAGGTGCAGGAAGACCAACGTTTCGGGAAAAAGCCCTTCATCAGGAATTGGCTTTTGCCCGAAACGTTGATTTTCCTGCTCCTCGGATGCTGCCTGACCTGCTGTGCTTTTCCAGCACCACTCTAATCTTGGCTCTAATCTGCAGTACCCACTTCCTCCTAAGTTATCTGGTATTCTATTTTCTGCTCTTTGTGTTTCGTTCCGTAATTTTGTAAATAAATTCTGTTAGTTTAAAACTTGGCAGACGAATCAGCTAATTCACTCCGGGAATATCCACTGTACATCAGTCTAAAACAAATAGCAAGGTTACAGTCTGGGCTACCTGCTTCAAAATGTTTTGAGGGGGTTGGGCCTAATCCATAACAGGAGGCACTGAATGTTTAGAAGCTGCTATCGGAGAGGCCTTGGTGAGTTACTGCAGGGCATCTTGTAGATAATACACACTGCTGCTACTGAGCTTCAGTGGTGGAGGGGGACGATGCTTGTGGATGTGGTGCCAATCAAGGGGGCTCTTTTGTCCTGGATGGTGTCAAGCTTCTTGAATGTTGTTGGAGCTCCACCCATCCAGGTAAGTCGGCATTATTCGATCACACTTCCGACCTTGTAGATGGCGGATAGGCTTTGTGGAGTCAGAAGATTAGTTGCTTACTGTAGGATTCCTAGCCTCTTATCTGCAGTTGCGCCATATTTATAGTGCTTGTCCAATTTAGTTTCTGCTCAATGGTAACTCCCGGGATGTTGCCAGTAAGGGATTTAATGGTGGCAATTCCAATGAATGTCAAGGAGTAACATTTAGTTTGTCTCTTGTTGAGGTTGGGTGGATAAAGAGTGGAGCTCGTTTAGCAGAGCAGGTCAAGCAGCATTGGAGGAGAAGGGGAGTCAACATTTCAGGTTGGAACTTTTCACAAGGACAGTAATTGCCTGGAATTAATATGGTGCAAGTATCACTTGCCACTTATCAGTCCAAGCTCAGGTATTGCAGATGCTGGAGATCAGAGCTGAAAATGTGTTGCTGCAAAAGTGCAGCAGGTCAGGCAGCATCCAAGGAGCAGGAGAATCGACGTTTCGGGCATGAGCCCTTCTTCAGGCCTCCATTTTCAGCTCTGATCTCCAGCATCTGCAGTCCTCACTTTCTCCTAGAAGATTTTAACCTACAAGGATGCCTTCCTTGAAGAAGCTCTCTTCCTCCCGCCTGAAGAAGGGCTCATGCCCGAAATGTCGATTCTCCTGCTCCTTGGATGCTGCCTGACCTGCTGCGCTTTTCCAGCAACACATTTTCAGCTCCAAGCTCAGGTATTGTCCAGGTCTTGCTGCATGTGGACACAGACAGCTTCAGTATCTGATGAATCACAAATGGTGCTGATCGTCTCCACCTCTGACCTTATGATAAAGACAAGTCATTGATGAAGCAGCTAAAGATGGTTGGGCCTAGGACACCACCCTCACAAATTCTTATAGAGATGTTCTGGAGCTGAGAGGATCCAACAACCACAACATTCCCCTTTGTACCAAGTATGGCACCAACCAGTGGAGAGTGTTCTGCCAGGTTCCCATTGACTCTAGTTTAGCTCAGGCTTCTTATTGTTGTGCTTGATAGAATATGGCCATGTTGTCAAGGGCATCACTCTCACCTTCACCTCTGGAATTTGGTTCATTTGTCCAAGTTTGGGACAGGGCTGGAATGAGGTCTGGAACCAAATGGTCCTGACAGAACCTTACTGAGTGTCAGTGAGCAGCTTATTCCTGTGCAAGTGCCACTTAATAGCTCAGCTGATGCTCCTTCCATTACTTTGCTGAGTAGTACACTAAAGAGGTGGTAATTTTTTTTTGTGTACAGGTTTTATCTGGGAAAATTTCCCACATTTTTCGTTAGATGCCAGCTTGTAGCTTTACTGGGACACCTTAGCTAGAGATGCAGACATGTCTGGAACACATGTCTTCAGTACTGTTATTGAATGTTATCAGGCCCATAACCTTGGCAGTATCAAATGCTTTTATCCATTTCTTGGTCTCATATGGAGTGAAGCAAATTTCCTGTGATGTTGGGGATCACTGGAGGATGCTGAGACAGGATCATCCTGAGGAAGGGTCACTACACCCGAACATTAACTCGGATTTCTCACAGATGCTGCCAGACCTGCTGAGCTTTCCCAGCAATCTCTGTTTTTGTATCATGCTCTCAGCACTTCTGGCTGTACACAGATGCAAACACTACAGCCTTGCCTTTTTGCACTGATGTGCTAGGCTCCCTCATACCTGACTAGCTAAGATATGTTCAATATAATGAAACATTGACTCCTAGTTTAGAGGCTTGACATTTGTTTTGTTGTGTTATAGTGTCTTACAAGCTCTGTGGAACAATAAATAAACCATCAGTTACTCCTGGCCGGTACACATTGGTAAAATGTTATGGCAAGTGATTTCCAGTTCTCTTCTAACCGTGCTGCATCTCTCCAGCAATTTCTGTTTATATTTCACTTGCAAAAAGTGTCTGACCTATCAGTGAAAATTTACAGCTGCAATAACAGTTCCAGGAAAGACAAACTGGTCTTCTTCGGATTTAAAGTACACTCTGACTGCAGTAAATATAGAGACCATTCCAAGGCTGGGGAAAAACTGAACATTAAATAAAAACCAACAGATCTGCAGATGGTGTAAATCAGATACATAGCCAGAAATTGCTGGAAAAGCTCAGCAGGTCTGGCAGCATCTGTAGACAGAAATCAGAGTTAATGTTTCAGGTCCAATGACCCTTCCTTAGAACTGAACACTTTTCTCTCTCTCTGTTATCTGTTCCCAGCTCCAAGCTGTTCACTTAGCTGAGAACCAATCACATAGTTGTTGGTAGCAAAAGGTATCAGTTACTGACAACTAGTCACTAGCCCATAGACTAATTCACTCTCTGTAAATGGGGAGAGGGTAGTGTGCAGCAGGGCCTGGGTGCCCTTGTGCGCCAGTTGCTGAAGGTAAGCATGCAGGTACAGCTGGTGGTGAAGAAGGCAAATGGTGTGTTGGCATTCACTGTGAGAGGTTTCACGTACAGCAGCAGGAATGGTTGGTTCCAGTTATACAGGACATTGGTGAGGCAACATCTAGAATATAGTGTGCAGTTTTGGTCTCCTATTCTGAGGAAGGATGCTCTTGCTCATGAGGGAGAGCAGAAAAGGTTTCCCACGCCGATTCTGACATATGAGGAGAGATTGACTCTGGATTGTTTTTGCTGGAGTTCAGATGACTGAGGGGGGATCTCATAGATACTTATAAAATTCTAACAAGACTACACAGGTAGATGCAGGGAAAATGTTCTTGACATAAGTAGAAAGTGAGATGAGGTCCTGAAAGAAGAATTCAGGGAGCTAGAAGAGAAGTTAAAGGGGAGGACCTCAAAGGTAATGATCTCGGGATTACTATCAAAGCCATGTGCTAGCCAGCATAGAAATGAAAAAATCGGCAGGATGGACACGTGGCTTGAGAGATGGTGTAGGAGGGAGGGGTTCAGATCTGTTGGACATTGGGACCTGTTCTGGGGAAGGTGGGACTATTACAAAAATGGCGGTCTACATCTGAACCAGACTGGAACCAATGTCCTTTAGGGAGTTTTTGCTATTGCTGTTGGGGAGATTTTAAACCAATGTGGCAGGGGACTGGGAACCAGAAGAGAAAAAAGGCAGGCAGCGAGGTGGAGACTGGAGACTGTAAGAATCATGGAAATAGCATTAATAAAGGGAAGAATAGGCTGAGAGTAGGTGAACGCAAAAGAACTGGTGGCCTGATATGCATCTATTTTAATGCAAGGAATATAGTGTGTAAGGCAGATGAACTTAGGGCTTGGATTGGTGCTTGGAAGTATGACACTATTGCCATCACAGAGATTTGGTTGAAGGAATGGCATAATGATTGGCAACTAAATGTTCCAGGATACAAACGCTTCAGACAGGACAGGGAGGGAAGTAAAAGTGGGAAGTGGAGTTGTATTGCTGGTCAGGGATGATATCATGGCTGTGCTAAAGGAGGACACTATGGCAGTCTTGGGTAGTGAGGCATTATGGGTGGAGCTGAGAAATAAGAAGGGTGCAGTTACATTGTTGGGGCTGTATTGTAGGCCTCCCAACAGTGAGCATGAGGTAGAAGAAAAAATAGGTAAACAGATTATGAATAGATGTAGAGGCAATAGGGTAGTGGTGATGGGAGATTTTAATTTTCCCAACATTGACTGAGATACACTTAGCGTCAGAGGTCTGGATGAGGTAGAATTTATAAGAAGCGTCCAGGAGAGTTTTCTAGAGCAATATATCAATAGTCTGACGAGGGAAGGGGCCATATTGGACTTGGTACTGGGGAACGAGCCAGGACAGGTGGTAGAAGCTGTGGTGGGGGATTTGTTTGGGAACAGTGACCACGATTCTGTAAGTTTTAGAATACTCGTAGATAAAGATGAAAGTGGTCCTAAGGGAAGACTACTAAACTGGGCCAAGGCCAATTATATCAAAATTAGCCAGGAGCTGGGAACACAGCTTTTGGATTGGACACAGCTATTTGAAGGCAAGTCCACATTTGAGATGTGGAGGCTTTCAAAGATAGGTTAACGGTAGTGCAGGATAGGCATGTCCCATTGAAGGCAAAGGGTAGGAAGGGCAAGGTTCGTGTACCGTGGATGAGGAAAAGGGAAGCGTACATAAGGTCCAGGCAGCTAAGAACAGAATGGGCCCTGGAGGAATATCGGAAGAGTAAGACAAGTCTTAAACAAGGAATCAAGCAGGCTAAAAGGGGTCATGAAATAGCTTTAGAAAGCAGAATTAGGGAAAATCCCAAAGCATTTTATTCTTATAATAAGAAGCAAGCGGGTAACTAGAGAAAGGATTGGTCCACTAAAAGATAATGAAGGAAGGCTGTGTGCCGAACCTGAGAGAATGGGTGAGATTCTGAATGATTACTTTGCATCAGTGTTCACTGAGGAGAGGAACATGATGAATCTTGAGATTAGAGTTAGAAGTTTGACTAGTCTAGATCATGCTGGCACAAGTAGGGAAGATGTGTTGGGTATGCTAGAGGTTATTAAGGTGGACAAATCCCCAGGACTGGATGGGATCCATCCTAGGTTACTGAGGGAGGCGAGAGAGGAAATAGCTGGGGCCCTGACAGATATCTTTGTGGCATCCTTAAATACAGCTGAGGTGCTGGAGGACTGGAGGGTTGCTTATGTTGTCCTCCTGTACAAGAAGGGTAGTAGGGATATTCTGGGTAACTGCAGACCAGTGAGCCTGACGGCGGTGGGGAAGTTGCTGGAGAGGATACTGAGGGATAGGATCTATTTATATTTAGAAAACAACAGGCTTATCAGTGATAGGCAACATGGTTTTGTACGGGGGAGATCATGCCTTACCAACTTAATAGAGTTCTTCGAGGAAGTGACCAAGTTGTTAGATGGAGGAAAGGCTGTTGATGTCACATACATGGACTTTAGTAAGGCATTTGATAAGATTCCCCCATTGTAGACTAATGGAGAAAGTGAAGTCACATGGTGTGCAGGGTGTTCTAGCTAGGTGGATAAAGAACTGGTTGAGCTACAGGAGACAGAGAGTAGTAGTTAAAGGGAGTTTCTCGAAATGCAGAAAGGTGACCAGTGGTGCTCCACAGGGGTCAGTGTTGGGGCTACTGTTGTTTGTAATATACATAAATGATCTGGAAGAGGGCACTGTTGGTATGATCAGCAAGCTTGCAGATGACACAAAGATTGGTGGAGTAGCAGAAAGCATAAGGGACTGTCAGAGAATACAGGAGGATGTAGATAGACTGGAGAGTTGGGTGGAAAAGTGGCAGATGGTTTTCAATCCAGACAAATGTGAGGTGATGCATTTAGGCAGGACTAATTCTGCAGCGAATTATACAATGAATGGAAGAGCCTTGGGAAAAGTTGATGGGCAGAGAGATCTGGGAGTGCAGGACCATTGTGCCCTGAAGGTTGCTGCACAGGTGGATAGAGTGGTCAAGAAGGCATATAATATGCTTGCCTTCATTGCACAGGGTATTGAGTATAAGAGCTGGCAAGTCATGTTAAAATTGTACAAAACATTTGTTTGGCTGCATTTATAATACCGTGTACTTTTCTGGTCGTGACATTACCAAAAGGATGTGGACGCTTTGGAGAGGGTGCAGAGAAGGTTTACAAGGATGTTGCCTGGTATGGAAGGTGCTAGCTATGAAGAGAGGTTGAGTTGGTTAGGTTTATTTTCATTAGAAAAAAGGAGTTTGAGGGGGGACCTGATTGAGGTTTATAAAATCATAAAGGGTATAGACAGGGTGGATAGAGACAAGCTTTTTCCCAGGGTGAAGGATTCAGTAACGAGAGGTCATGCTTTCAAGGTGAGAGGTGGAACGTTTAAGGGGGATACATGTGGCAAGTACTTCACACAGAGGGTGGTGGGCATTTGGAACGTGTTGCCAGCAGAGGTGGTAGAGGCAGGCACGGAAGATTCATTTAAGATGCGTCTGGACAGATGGATGAGTAGGTGGGGAGCAGAGGGATAAGATACTTAGGAATTGACCAACAGGTTTAGACAGTACATTTGGATCGGCTCAGGCTTGGAGGGCCAGAGGGCCTGTTCATAGGTTGTAAACTTTCTTTTATCTTTGTTCTTTGTTCTATGTCCAGAACCAGGGTCACATTCCAAGGATTCGGAGTGAATCCTTGGGGTGAATGGGATCAGAGGTTATGGGGAGAAAGCAGGATTAGGCTATTGAACATAGAACATAGAACATAGAACATTACAGCGCAGTACAGGCCCTTCGGCCCTCGATGTTGCGCCGCCCTGTCATACTAATCTGAAGCCCATCCCACCTACACTATTCCATGTACGTCCATATGCCTGTCCAATGACGACTTAAATGCACTTAAAATTGGTGAATCTACTACTGATGCAGGCAAGGCATTCCATACCCTTACTACTCTCTTAGTAAAGAAACTACCTCTGACATCTGTCTTATACTTATCTCCCCTCACTTTAAAGTTGTGTCCCCTTGTGTTTGCCATCCCCATACTTGGAAAAAGGCTCTCCTTGTCCACCCTATCTAACCCTCTGATTATCTTGTATGTCTCTATTAAATCACCTCTCAACCTTCTTCTCTCTAACGAGAACAGCCTCAAGGCCCTCAGCCTTTCCTTGTAAGAGACCTTCCCTCCATACCAGGCAACATCCTAGTAAATCTCCTCTGCACCCTTTCCAAAGCTTCCACATCCTTCTTATAATGCGGTGACCAGAACTGTACACAATACTCCAAGTGTGACTGCACCAGAGTTTTGTACAGCTGCATCATAACCTCCTGGTTCCGGAATTTAATCCCTTTATTAATAAAGGCCAAAACACTGTAAGACTTCTTAACAACCCTGTCAATCTGGGTGGCAGATTGAGTTGGATGATCAGCTATAATGGTGATGAATGGCGGAGTAGGCTTGAAGGGCCGACTGGCCTCCTCCTGCTCCTATCATCTGGATTTCTGTTTCTTGTTGATGACCAGAGTTGATTCTGTTCACACCTTTCATTCCAAACCATCTGCAGCTCGCACTTGCTGAAACAACTGTTTTCCCGATGCTTGTAATGGGTGTCAGGTACTTGCTTTATAAAACTGCAGTACCCTTGCCAACACATTTTAAAATAGTTCTTTCTCTTTCTGGTCTAAGGACATTTTCTAAAAAAAACACACAAACACCACATTTTTTGCAGTCCTTCCACACTTGAATTTTAACCCCTTGTAGCTTTCTGCTCAGGTGTGAGAATTTCTGGTTTTGAAGTGCACACACAATTGTTTTTGTAGAAATTGCTGGAAAAACTCAGCAGGCCTGTCAGCATCTGAGGAGAGAAATCAAAGTTAACATCTCAGTTCTGAAGAAGGGTCACCGGACCCGAAATGTTAACTCTGATTTCTGTCCACAGATGCTGCCAGACTTGTTGAGCTTTTCCAGTAATTTCTGCTTTTGTTTCTGATTTACAGCATCCACAGTTCTTTCAGGTTTTTAACATCTCGGCAAATCTCCTCTGCACCCTCTCCAGTACAATCACATGCCTCCTGCATTGTGGACTCCAGAACTGCACACAATATTAATACTAATGCCTACAACCACACAATCTCGTGAACTTTGACTTCGTATTGCCATCGGAGCTGAAAATGTGTTGCTGGAAAAGCACAGCAGGTCAGGCAGCATCCAAGGAGCAGGAGAATCGACGTTTCGGGCACGAGCCCTTCTTCAGGAATCATGCCCGAAACATCGATTCTCCTGCTCCTTGGATGCTGCCTGACCTGCTGCGCTTTTCCAGCAACACATTTTCAGCTCTGATCTCCAACATCTGCAGTCCTCACTTTCTCCCTTTCATATTGCCATCGACCAAGATTTCCACTGGTTTGCAGAGACCATTACTTAATTCATCTCTGGAATTATCCTGGATGCTGCATTCTTTTGCTAAATTTTGCTCTTTAAAGAATCCAATTAGTTTTGAGACTGAAGTAAGTGTCAAAGTCTTTCAGTACGTCTTCATATGTGTCTGCTGTTCCTTTGCCCCTCGGTGAGCATTAACCTTATCTTCTATTCTGCAAATTGTTTACAGACATGTATTTACTTGTTCGGTTGCTAATTTAGATCCAATTTAGAAATGTTTCCATACCTCAAGGAGCCCAAATCAAAATGTGTTAAAGGTCAGAACTTCCCTGCAAAAATCACTTCGCAAAAAACAATGAGGTTAGTAATGTCTTTTTGGTTTTGCAGTTCTTTGGAACACTCTCCATGAATCTTCCTAACAACATTGAACAACAAATGCCTAGATAGTTTGCTTTTCTGTTTACGATCAGATAGAACCTCAGCTACATCCATAATGCTTTGACATTTAAGTTATGACATTTTACGTGAAGACATATTAAATCAGGAAGTAATACGTGCCTTTGGGCATCTCGGTAGAAATTAATGGAGCATGATTGTCTTGTCATGGAACTCTGAGAGAGACACCCACATATTGTTAATGATCTCAAGGAAGTATTGGTAGTCAATCAAACAGAGACAGAAAAACTCATGTGAATGTCAGAATGAATTTTTCACTAAATGTCATCTGCCAAACAAAGACATGAACCGCAGGAGCAGGCAAATCTTGATTCTTGTCACTGTCCCACAAATGATAATTTCCCAGAGAAACAGCATTAAATTCAGAATTATGCAACAATTTAAATGATTCAATTCATGTCTAGTTTGTTAAAAGCAACATCAGAAATAAAGGGATCTTGTTTGATGATTCCTTGCATTTTCCAAAACAAAAACTGAAAGAACTGCAGATGTTGGAAATCAGAAACAAAAACAGAAACTGCTGGAAAAACTCAGCAGGTCTGGCAGCATCTGTGGAGGGAGATCAGAGTCAACGACATTGCTGTGGGCCTGGAGGCACATAAGCCAGACCAGAGAAGGTTGGCAGATTTCCTTCCCTGAAGGACATTAGTAAACCAGATGGGATTTCCTGACAATTGATAATTGACTCACAGTCTTGTAAAGTTCAGATTAGATTTCCTACAGTATGGAAACAGGCCATTTAGCCCAACAAGTCCATACCGACCATCTGAAGAGTAACCGACACAGACTTATTCCCCTATATTTATCCCGGACTAATGCACCTAATGCTATGGGCAATTTAGCATGGCCAATTCACCTGACCTGCACATCTTTGGAATGTTCAAGGAAACCCATGCAGTCGCGGGGAGAATGTGCAAACTCTACATAGAGGCAGGAATTGAACCCAGGTGCCTTGCGTTGTGAGACAGCAGTGCTAACCACTGAGCCACTGTGCTGCCCATGTCATCATTAGACTTTTAATTCCAAATTTTTAAAATTGAATTTAAATTCCACCATCAGCCAGAGCCCCAGACATTATTTAATAGTCTGATTAATAGTCTAGTGATATTGCAACAAAGGGAAAGTGAGGACTGCAGATGCTGGAGATCAGAGTCAAGTGTGTGGTGCTGGAAAAACACAGCAGGCCTGGCAGCATCAGAGAGCAAGAGAATGGGCATTTCAGGCCTAAGACCTTTATCAGGATGATGAAGCCTGATGAACAGCTTATGCCCGAAACGTTAGTTCTTTTGCTCGTCAGCTGCTGTCTGACCTGCTGTGTTTTTCCACCATCACATTCTCAATTATACAACTAGGCCATCGCTTCCCATAATAGGGTAACGGAAGATGTGTGCATACATTAACTACCATAGTGAGATATGTTGTACACTTCAAAAGTGAGATGAATAGAGTTATTGATGATGAATGAGTTATTATCGTTATGTATTGAGTATTTAGAATGACTTGGATCCACCATAATCTGGCTGAATGACAGAACATGCTGTTGGGTTTGGAACAGCAGACTCCTGTTCCAATGTGTGAGGGAGATAATTGTCACTTCCTGAAAGAGCAGTGAGGTGTGAGCTTCCTGTTCAGGATTGTCAATGGGGCCTGAATGGGGGGAGGGGTGCAGAGGTACCTCGATTATCCGAAGGACACGGCGGGCAGCATTTCGTTTAGTTAATCCAATGCCAGATAATCAAATGCCGGATAACATAGTTTAGCCAAGCATCGGGATCTTGCTGGATAATCCGATATTCAGATAATCGGATGCCGGATAATTGAGGTTCCTCTGTATTCCTGGAGGAATTGCTCCCTGATATCGCCATGGTCCAATCTTTAGTCAGCCAATGCATCTGTCCTTGTGAAGCATTGCTTTCCTTGTCCAATTGGAAAGCAAATGGAGTCACTCCCCTATTGGATGATGTTTAACACTCAGCCAACAGTCTTTGTTTCACATGTCAATGTTCAACATGTTCACAAACTAGCAAAGAGCAATGTTTAAAAAAACCACGATAAAAACAATTGTTTTTGACGTTCCTGTGTCTTTTTTTCCTCCAGGTCCCCCACATTAGTCTTTTTGAAATTGATTAGAGAATCCCTACAATGAGAAAGCAGGCCATTCAGCCCATTGAGTCTACACCAACCCCGGAAGAGCATTCCCCCAAAACCACCCCTGACCCTATCCCTGTAACCCAGTATTCCCCATGGCCAATCCACCCGACCTGCGCATCTTTGGATTGTGGGAGGAAACTGAAGAACCCGGAGGAAATCCAGGCAGACACAGGGAGAACGTGCAAACTCCACCTGGATAGTTGGCCAAGGATGGAATCAAATCCGGTTCCCTTGCACTGTGAGGCAGCCCTGCTAACTACTGACTCACTGGAATCTTCAATTCCTGGAGACTCCAGGCCAATACTGAATGGTTGGCAATTGTAAGACTCTTGGAGTTGTAAAAACAATGACTGCAGATGCTGTAAACCAGATTCTGGATTCGTGGTGCTGGAAGAGCATAGCAGTTCAGGCAGCATCTTGGAGTTGTAGCTGCTTCTGTCTTGATGAGTGCTGACAGTGTTCATCTTGTGAACACCTGTCACAAACATGCATTCACTGTTGCAGGCTGTAGATCACTGCAATATTTTATATGTAGGCATTCAATTAAATTTGTATTTTCCAATACATATATTCAGCTTTTCACCATGAAATGTACGGGGAGGTTTTGAACTAGAATTTGTGAACACCTATACAACAAAATTATAATAGAGATAAATATCTGAGTATGAGCTCAAATCCCACCACAGAAAGTCGTAAGTTTGAAAAAGCTATGCAGCAAAACTTCTAAATTGTTTGACACAAATGGTTGACAGTGCTGTTCAGGGAAGTGGCCCTACTCATCCAACTCAATCTTGCCTTCAGTTATAAATTAGGTAGTATATTATTCATGATTCTGAGCATGAATCATCACCTTATCAGCACAACTAGGACTGGGGAATAAATTCAGCAACCACAACTTCAAGTCCCATTTGTCGATCTTTTGTTACGTACGCCTTACTACTAATATTATACTCACTCTGAAGGCCAATTTCAAAAAGATTGGATGAGTTTTAATTCACTCTTGGGATGGGAACCTCACAGGCAAAGGTCTATAATTGTTATCTGTCTCTAATTTCCCTTCAGAAGGTGGGGGTGAGCCACCTTCTTCAACTATCTATGTGACACACACACAGGCACGGTGTTGCTGGGTAAGGAATTCCTCCATTGTGATTTGATTTTTATGAAGGAACAGTGACATGCTAATGTTGACATAGCTCCATGCTAGTGAACTGAGGTGGCTCCATGCTGGTAAACTGAGGTGGCTCCATGCTGGTGAACTGACCTGGGTAGTGGCATTCCCATGTGTCTTTTGCTCTTATTTTTCTATTTGGGAAGGACAGGGCAACATTGGCAGGTTGACACCCTGTAGATGGTACTCATTGAGTGCCAGTGGTGGAGGGAGTATATTTTGAAGGTGATTGATGCGGAATGAGGGGTGGGGGAGGGTGGAATCTCAGAGAAAACTGTAAAGTCCTAACTGGCTTCAACAGGGTAGGTGCAGGAAGGATGTTCCTGATGACCAAGGGGATCAGAACCAGGAGTCACATCTGAGGATAAGTCTTTTATGACAGAGATGAGGAAACATTTCTTCACTCAAAGGGTGGTGAGTCTGTGGAATTCTCTGCCACAGGAAACTGATAATGTCAAAGCACTGGAGACTTTCAAGCAAGATGTAGGTGCAGTTCTTAAGACTAAGGCATGAAAGAGTATGGGGAGAAAGTGGGAACAAGGTACTGAGTTGGATGGAGAAAGTGAGTACTGCAGATGCTGAGTCAAAAAGTGTGGAGCTGGAAAAGCGCTGCTGTCTGTGACTCTGGGGAAGCATCCAAGGGGCAGGAGAGTCGATGTTTAAAGCATAAGTCCTTCAACAGGAATGAGGTTCATCCAGCTGAGTTGGATGATCAGCCATGATAATATTGAATGGTGCAGTAGGCATGAAGGGTCAAATGATGCTCTTATTTCCTCTGTTCCTATTTCAGACTGATTGTTATCCAGGTCTTGGTGAATGTGAACCTCAGCTGGTCTCATATCTGAGGAGTCGCGGATGGCACTGAACATTGTGCAATTATTTTCTGACCTCCATGATGGAGGGAAGCTCATTGAAGAAGCAGCTGAAGATGGTTGGGCCCAGGACACTACCCTGAGGAACTCTTGCAGAGATGTGTTAGTGTGAAGTATATAATCAAGTGAAAGAAGGAATTACAGCAGTTGTTTTATTGTTATAAACATGAATAGCAGCATACAAAGAAATTATGAACACCCAGTTTGAATCTTTGCCAAAATCACAGGCAGTGAGCTGGCAGATAGAAGTGACCTTGCATAGGCTAGCTGCCAATTTTCAAACTCTGGAGACTGTTTACTGTGAACCAAACTCTAAAAGTTATTTTGGTCTATGAAGAATTCTCCCTTTCTCAGAATATTTAAATAATAAAAAGAAAAAGCTGTTTATTTTCCCCAGAGTCACAGACAACAGCAGAATCTCTCTTTGTAAAATTCAGCTTTGTAGGTAAGCTGTGTTCACAGCACTTATCTTGGAAACATATATCGAGTTGCTTGCTTTTGAAAAGAAAATTCTCCTTAGGCTGAGACAAGACAAAAACTATGGATTGAGTCTCACATTCATTTTTTGAAAAAGTCAAGTTGCATCGAATTTTTTGGAGGGTTTCTTATCCTGAGGTCCAGTGGGGTAGTGAGGTTCCCTTACTGTGTCTTACTCAGCTCTCCTCCTAGCATTGTGGCTCGGTGGTTAGCAATGCTGCCTCACAGACCAACGACCTGGGTTTGACTCCACCCTCGGGCGACTGTCTGTGTGGAGTCTGTACATTCTCCCCGTGTCTGCATGGGTGCTTTGGTTTCCTCCAACAGTCCAAAGATGTGCAGGTTAGGTGGATTGACCATGCTAAATTGCCAATAGTGTCCAGGGATATGTAGATAAGGTGCATTGGCCATGAGAAGTGTAGCATTGTGGGGAGATGGGTCTGGATGAACTGAATTGAATTTATTGTCAAGTGTACCAAGACACAGTGAAAAGTTTTGTCTTGCAAGCAATACAGGCAGATCACATAATTAAGTCGCATCATCGGATGGTTGGTGTGGACATATTGGGCCGAATGGCCTGTTTCCATACTGTAGGGATTCTGTGAAATACCCACCATCTAATGTGCCTCCTACATCCAATTTCTGTCCCATGTCACCAAGCAGCATTCCCCAATGATTCACCACTCAGTGGAATATTCTGGAATTTATGGCAGCTTTCCCATCATCTTTAAAAACCTGTTGCAACCTGACTGAAGCTTGCAATACTATGAGCTTGCTTTCTCTGGTTGAGGAGGTAAGGCTCAAAAAGGCTTGGGAGAGATGTCACGGGCATCCAGGTAGACCCAGAGTCATTGAGTGCTCAGACAGCAACCGATGAGTTCAGAGATACTGAACTTAGTCCAGGCCATAAGTTGGGTGAGGGGCTGAATGGCCTACTCCTGTGTCTATTTCATATGGTCTTGTTCTCACTTGTAAAGTCATTAAAAGTGGGGGAGGAGGGGTGACATGACGAGAGTGTAGCTCAGATTGTGCCAACAACAATTATTTTCCAAATACTCGATGAGGGTATTTTGGGGTCTATCTCCTCCCTCTTCCCAGGTGATACTGTGGAATGAGTCATGATCAGCAAACATCAGAAAATGAGAATGTTACATGGAGAGAAAGAGTTATTAAAAAGACATGTTATAATATCCTGATGGAGATGAAAACGTTGAAGTATTGGTACAATCTAGGCAATTGTAAGACTCATTATTGCTGAGATGATAGTTGCCCGGGTGATTAACTTCATTGTTGGAAAATAATAAGAATAGCCTGCACTAGTTTTACCCATATTGACCCAGGCTACCAGCTACAAAATAGGAACAAAATAACAAAGAGCCTTGTGACGGTATATTCTTACTGAGATGACTGAAAGAGAAGGGAAGATTGGATATCTTGGGGTAGTGTAATTTAGCAATATCCACCTCTTACTGTCAAATAGAAGCTTGGAAGTTAACTTGAAAAAAAAGGCTGGAATTTTTCCTTTCCTGATATGGTGATGAAACAAGTTTAGCAACAGAAAAATCAGATTAATGACTTTTACAAAAATGATTTCATGATTTTTCCCATCCGTCTTAAACAGTGACTTCAGAAGCTCACCCTTGAGGTACAATTACCATATTTCAATGAATTTGCAATTCTTTAAGGCCCCTACTCACCCTATTTACATCCCATTTCTAATCTTCCTCTTGTCCACTAAGAAACTGGAGTCATAAAGGTCTACAGCACATTGAAAAATCATTTAGCCCAGCACTGATGGGCTGAACTCATCAAAAACAACCCATAACTATTCCAATTCCATTTCCCAGCACTTGCCCCATAGCCCTATGTGCCTTGGCACTACAAGTGTACATGTGAATACTTCTTAAATGTGATGCGAGTTTCTGCCTCTCCCATTCTTACAGGCAATGAGTTCAAGATTCCCCGCAACCTCTGAGTGAAAAAAAAAGTCTCCACATCCTGTCTGAATCTCCTCCCCTTCCCTTAACTTAATGCTTCCTGGTCATTGGTCCCTCCATCAAGGGCAAAAGTCCCTTCCTATTGACCAAATGTCCCCCGTCATTTTATACAGCTGAATCCTGTCCCCTCTCAAACTCCTGTACTCCAGGCAAAATAACCCCAAATTGTCCAATCTCTTTTCTTCACTGAAACTCTCCAGCCCAAGCTGCATCGTGATAAATCTCCTCTGCACCTTCTTCAGTGCAATCACATCCATCCTGTAATGTGGATTCCAGAACAGCCCACAATCCTTAAAGTGTACCTTGGCAGAGTGCAGAAGATCATTGATCTTGTTTCAGCACTGCTGGATGTACATTCAGATGTGAGACGTTGATTTGCTTCGGCATCTCTGTAGAAGCTGATTGTGTTCAGATAGCCAGCTTGCCTTCCAAAGACATTTTCATACCCAGGCACCACTTGTTTGAGAAGGTAGCTCCTAGCTTGAAGCACCTGAAATGTTGTGTTTCTGGCCTTTAGATATAACTCCAGTGACATGCAAGCTAAAAGAGTTCCCAGGTGGGGAACACTTGCGTCTTACTGGCCACCCCATTCCTGACCCCAGTTGCATAACTTATGGGGTGAAAAGCAGGTCATGTCAGAAAACATTTTTATGACCATAGTACTTTTACTGCAAATGGGAATATCACAGAATTGCTACAGTGCAGTTGGAAGCCATTTGCTCCATCATGCCTGCACTGGCTCTATCACCTAGTGCCAACCTCCTGTCATATCCCTCTATACCATTTCTGCCGTTGGGACAGCGTGGTGGCTCAGTGGTTAGCACTGCTACCTCACAGAACCAGGAAATCGGGTTTGAGTCCACCCTCGGGTGACTGTCTGTGTGGAGTTTGCACATTCTCCCTGTGGGTTTCCTCCAGGTGACCCGGTTTCCTCCCACAGTCCAAAGATGTGCAGGGTCGGTGAATTGACCAAGCTAAACTGCCCATAGTGTTCAGGGATGTGTAGGTTAGGTCCATTAGTCGGGGTAAATGCAGATTAATGGGCAATGGGTTTGCGTAGGATACTGGTGTGAGCTTGTTGGGCCAAAGGACCAGTTTCCACACTGTAGGCATTCTATCCAAATGACCATCTGATGCCTCAAAATGAAGGACCAGTTTGTTCATTTCCAAATACTATTGTGTCTACCTCCACTTTACAATTTCAGATCTTATGTAATTGAACTTACATTCTTCCCAACACTTCTCTGAGATTTGAACAGATGCAGCTGGAGCTGCTGGTGATCGATGCAGCGACATTACTACCCACATTCCCCATTCGCTGCTTTCTTCTCACACCTTCTGATTTGGCTACATAATAAATTTAACTTTTACATCTCTTCCATATTCGATAATTAAAGATAAATTATTAGCATTGCAAAGTGCAGAGGACTGATTGATTATTAAGTCCAGGCTATTTAAGTTGAACATATATCAGAAATCCCCTTTGTACAGTGCCCTGTACAAGTGAAATTAACTTCATTAACCGTGGTATTTTTAATTTTGTGAAATTTGCTCAGTGACGTTAATATTCCATCCATGGAGGGAACTGATCTATTTTTTCCCACAATCTCCTCTTTTCTTTTTAATATTGTCATTTTTTAAAGTTACAAGGATCAGCATAGCATTTTATAGTCGGTGACAAAATCTGTAATGTAACTGCATAATATCATAGTTTAGAAGGCACCCTGGAAAAATAAATGGCACTCATTAATTTTCTAATCCACGGTTCCTCTTGTTTCATGGGACTGGGTCTTAGTGGTTAGATTACAAATTGACAGTGACTCTGTCATTATGCCATAATGTACTAACAGAATAGTTACTTTTTGGATCATAGCACCAAGGACACTGGCAGCAAGATCAGCTTTTTTGATAAAGAAATGAATCAAAAATCAGCCTGAACGTTTCATTAACCTTTCCAAGTGTTGGGAGCCTATCCATAAGACCATAAGACCATAAGACATAGGAGTGGAAGTAAGGCCATTCGGCCCATCGAGTCCACTCCGCCATTCAATCATGGCTGATGCTCATTTCAGCTCCACTTACCAGCGTTCTCCCCGTAGCCCTTAATTCCTCTAGACAACGAGAATCTATCAATCTCGGCCTTGAAGACATTTAGCGTCCCGGCTTCCACTGCACTCCATGACAATGAATTCCACAGGCCCACCACTCTCTGGCTGAAGAAATGTCTCCGCATTTCTGTTCTGAAATGACCCCCTCTAATTCTAAGGCTGTGTCCACGGGTCCTAGTCTCCTCGTCTAACGGAAACAATTTCCTAGCATCCACCTTTTCCAAGCCATAAGGATATGATTAGATTACTTCCAGTGTGGTAACTGGAACGGCCCAACAAGTCCACACCAACCCTCCAAACAGCAACCCACCCCTACCCCTTCACCCCACACTATGGGCAACGTAGCATATCCAGCAGATGGACTGATGGCTGTTAGGAGATCAGGAACATGTAGGGGACAGGGAGCTGGGAATGTTAATGAAAGTAATGGAAATATCTCAGTGTCAACCAGTTTTCACAGGAAGTCTGCCATAACTCTAAAACTTTTGTATCCATAAAAACAAAGAGAAAAGTCTATGGACGCTGACAACAACTTGGTTCTGAAGATATTTCTGTGCAGCTAAACAAGCTTTCTAATGCAGTTTCAAACTGGAAAATTGTCCAGGTGTGTCCTCTCCACAAAGAACAGGATGAATACCATCTGCTTTTGATTTTGATTTTATTGTCATGCATATTTTACAGTAAGAATACAATAAAATACACTGAAAAGCTTTCATTTGTCACCAAGAAACAGTGCCATTTTGAATAGTTTAAGAATTGGGGAAAAAAAGATATAGCTTGAACAGAGTCGATCAGTTCTGGAGGCAGTTCATCACCATCAATGACTCCTGTGCCTCTGCCTTGCCAATTCTCAGGTGCTAACTTTGCCACTTGGCCGATACTCCGCTGCCACCATTTTGCCACCGCGTGCGACGGACTCACCAAATGTCAGACTCGTGTGTCTCACTGCTGGGCCCACCTCATTGATATTGCCGTGATGCCCTTCTCCCACTGCTTTGCCACCACAACCCAATCAACAACAAAGTGTCCAATCCACAGGCAGCTGATCAACTCCAACGGCCCTCTGACCAGTTACCCCTCCAACAGTCTACTCTCAACCATCAGCAAAGGGGAGCGGGTATTGTCAATGATGTCAGCAAATTGCATTTGCTTAACTGCATCTGTTTGCTGACGTACACTTTGGATGCCACCAGGACCACCAGAGCTAGACCTCATTACAACCTTGGTCTAAAGATCGACAAAACAGCTGGACCCCAAGTAGAGGTAAGAGTGACAGCTTTTGGCATCAAGGTGAGTGTGGTGTCAGGACCCCTACCACAACAATGGAAGCAGGCAAAAGTAGCCAATAGCAAGTACAGAGAACACTGGAGAAACACAGCAGGTTTGGCAGCATCTGCACAGAGAGAGAGAGAGACAAAATTAATATTTCAAGTGTGGTCGACTCTTGTTCAGAAAATCAGTTAGAGCAGACTCAAATCTTTAACCTGGATTTGTCTCCACAGATAGTGCCAAACCCGCTGACTTCCTCGAGCGTTCTGTTGTGTTGGTTTCAGATTTCCAGCATCTGCAGTATTTTGCTTTCATTTGAAAAATTGGAATCATACCCACCACTTTGGAATATTATTGTGATTTTCAAGGCCAATTAATCTGACCATGTACTATCTTCACCCCTGTTAAAGTACATTTACTCAGTCTAACATAGTGTTAATCTATATATTCAACTAGGTCAGGTTCCAAATCATTAAAGGAACTTAGTTTAGCCATCATAGACTTGCTCCCAAAATCTGAAGCCCTGACTCTTAAGAGTTTTTAGATTACCAAAGATGTTTCAGAATAAAATATATGTATCTGGTGTATTATAGCAGAAACCATATTCCTGAGTTCACCAATTGCAGTACACATAATTTCTCATTTGAAAATCTTACTTTTGTGCATCGTTGAGGCATTTAATGAGAGGCTACAACTTTTAGAATGACTACTGCATAATATGTTAATAATCCATCCAGAGTACATGATAGTAATGGTTACAATATGACAAAATGTGGAATAATTGAGATAGTGCATCAACTTATGTTCAGTAATAAATCTACTCCAAGTAAATGTCAATAATGTACCCACTTAAAATAATAAATGTGAAGTTATAGATCACCGATCAATAAGTTCAGGAAATGCAAACAAATGAAGCTATTCCTCACAATCTCAGTATGAATACACAAGCTGGAATTTCCTAGGGCTCTGAGTGATGTGCCTCATGGCGATCTGTGTGTGGTACAATCTGAAGAGATGTCCACTGAGATCCAACTCCCCATTAGGAGTAACTCGCGTCATCTTTTCTGTTTTCTGTAAACAATATGCAAGATTCTCCCGAGGCAGTGGTGAGTTATCAACTGATGGTGATTATTGCTTGTTAAATGACTTGTTAACAGTCCACTAATAATGTTGTGATCAATAATATTAAGCCTTATTAATATACAGACCCGCCACACCCCCCTCCCATTGCCACATTCATCATTCCTGATGAAGAGCTTATGCTCAAAACGTCGTCTCTCCTGCTCCTCAGATGCTGTCTGATGTTTTTCTAGCACCACACGTTTTGACTCTGATCTCCAGCATCTGCGGTCCTCACTTTCTCCTCACCAACAATCTAGATATTGAGAAAACATGAGAGAGAAACTAGCGAGAGCCCCTGGTGGATTCCTTTCATCACATGCTTCATATGACCTCCATGATAGAAATGGGCACCAACATTTCAGGGCATGCTCCATGGGCACTGACCACATGGATCCTACTTGAATGAACATTGGATCCAACAAGTGCTAGCCTCTAACAATCATTATGTCACATCTGTGATCCACACACAGGCTGCTTCTATATTTCAGTGTTGCACCGGCACCTCGCATTATAGCAAGCTCACTGTGTGCTCCACCATTCAATAGGATTATGGCTGATGTGACATTCCTCACATCTATTTGCTGCCCTTTCTCCATAACCAGTGATTCCCCGACTCATTCATCTATCCAACCATCTGTCTATCTCAGCCTTAAATACACACATGGACTCTGCCTCCATAGCTCTCTGTAACAAGGAGTTCCAAAGACTCACAACCCTCTGAGAAAAGAAATTCTTCCTCATCTCAGTCTTAAATTGGTGCCCCATTATTCTGAGACTGTGCACTCTGGTGCTAGGCCCTCCCATAAGGGGAAACATCCACTCAGTACTTACCCTGTTAAGTTCCTGAAGCATCAGATGTGTTTCAATGGGATCACCTTTCGTTCTTCTAAACTCCAATGAGTAAAAGTGCAACGTGTTTCACCTTTGCTCTTATGGTGATCCCAGGGATCATCCTAGTGAACCTTCTCTGAAATGCCTCCTATGAAATTATATATTTTCTTTAAGTAAGGGGACAAAATTACTCACAGTACTCCAGATGTGGTCTCACCAGCACCTTGTACAGTTTCAGTAAGCCTTCCCTACCCTGATGCTCCAACCTCCCGGAAATAAGGGCAAACATTCCTTTAGCATTCCTGATTACCTGCTGCCTCTGTGTGCTAGCTTTCTGTATTTCATTCAAAAATCCCCCCAAGATGCTTTATTTTGCAGCTTTCTGTTGTTTTTCTCCATTGTTTATAGTTAACAGTAATATTTATATGGTCATGTGTCATGATTGCTGAGCTTGAAAAGTGTTGAAAAAGGAGACACAGTGGAACTCTTCACCTTACACTTATCAGGACAACTGCAAGAATACAAATCTCAAACCATCACAGCAATGTAACAAATAACGCTGATTGGTTGATCATTCAACTCTGATTGGCTGGAGCACTGCCTTGAAGAAAGCAATTTCAAAGACCATGTAAAGAGTTAATAGTCTTCACTGTGGTACTAAAATCACATTTCGGTCAGCATGGATATGGACAGAGTTTCCTTCCTGAAAGGATATTAATGATCTTTTTTATAACAATGTAATTAGTTAGTAGTCACTCTTACTGATACCAGCTTTTAACTCCCAGAGTTTTAGGACTAAATTCAAAGTCACACGAAAGGATGTGAACTCATATCTTGGATTATTAGTCCAAACCTCTGCATTAACTTAACATGTACCAAAGATTTCTTTCTATGAGTAAAGTATATTGTTGAAATTTTTTAAAAATGCCCAAGCCTCTGCATTACTATCCTACTAACATTACCACTTTGATATTGTCCTTAAAAGTATTAACTAATTAATTTATGATTTGGAGATGCCGGTGTCGGACTGGGGGGGTACAAAGTTAAAAGTCACAACCACCTGATGAAGGACCGGCGCTCTGAAAGTTAGTGCTTCCAATTAAACCTGCTGGACTATAACCTGGTGTTGGGTGATTTTTAACTAATTAATTTGCTTCACACTCCGCATGTTGGTGCATTTTAATGGCCAGTTAGCTGATTTGCAAAGTCAAGTAATACCAACAACATGGGTTCAATTCCCACACAGGATTACAGAATGAAAAAGAACTTGCTTTCTGAACCTCTCCCCTCACCCTTAATCCTCAGGTTAAACCCACCAACAGTTATCGCTCTCTAATGAGAGATTAGCCTATTACATATTTTATAAATATGGAAAATCATTGCCTTCATCATAAAGGTAATGCTATTATATAAAAGAGCTTTTTATCTGTTTATTATTTTTAACAGAGTTGATAAGATAAAACATTTTGATTAACAGATTGTAGCTAGGAAACGTTTGGTATTTATGCCAAAGATGGGGTAGGGGAGGGGGGTGAGGAGTGGAGGTGAAGCCCAGAGAGAGAGAGAGAGAGAGAGAGAGAGAACAGCAGCTGGACAGACAAGGAAATGGTAAAGGTCAGCCTGGGGAATCAATAACTGCTAATGGGGTCATTAATAGCTGACAATGGAATGGTTGTGGTAGCAGCCCATGTGATGACAAAGAAACAACAGGATTGTTCCCTTTCTCAGCAATCTCTCCCAATTCAACACTTAATGATGCTCTGTCCACGAGAGAAACATTGAAATAATACTTTACTTCTGTGGCTTTCACTGACGTTGGTGTTAGAAATCAGCTACTGTACTTTTTTTGTCATACAGTTGGTTTTGCTATAACATGCGTTTCCTCAACACGAATTGACTTAAACGCAATTGAAGCATTTAGACTGTTATTTGTAAAACACAAACTTCCCTTACCTGTATTGGCAATAATGCAATTCCAGCTCCATTAGTTTAAACTTTTTTGATTGTGTCACCATTGTCTTAGCAGACCATAGGGTCTGCTCTCACATTAGAGAGAGAAGTGACTGGTGGTGATTTAACCTGAGGGTCACCAGACCGCAGGCAAGGGAAGGGGTTGAGAAGGAGTGTCTTTCATGGTAACCTCAAACTGGTGATGGGGATTAAACCCATGCTGTTAGTATCACCCTGCTCTGTAAACCAACAATCCAGCCAACAGAGCTAAACCCATTAGCTCAAGCAGTATGACTATTGTGCAATTTTCTTATAACGTGCGATTGTATGACAATGGAATTATTGTGTTATATCAGAACCGACTGTACAGGTAGAAGATCCTTTATCCAAAATGATCTGGATCGATCAGCTGTTTTTCGGAATTTGAAGTTTTTTGGTTTTCAGAATGTGACAGTTTAATGATGAAAGTTTTAAAAATCTTATTGGAGAATCAGACTTCTAACTAAGAACACACTTGGCCATGTTTCCCCCCCACCCCACCCATCTGAGTGACATGCATCGAGTGGGTGTCAACTTGGGTTAACTTTTGCTCACCAAACAACCTTGCTAACAAAAGGAAACCTCACATAAAAAAAACCTTTGGATTTTGGAGCTTTTCATTTTTTGGATGTTTGGATAAAGGATCTTCTACCTGTACTATGAATTATGCACACTAAAAACAGGCCATCCGGGTGAACACAAAAGAACACAATTTGCTGTTGAAACATGATCCCGTGCTTCAATGAAACCTCTGCCCACATGAGTAACATGTGAAAATCCCTTTGATCCATTCCATAAGATAGCCAAATGTGTTTAATTCTGAATCGAAATGCTACAGATGCTGGAAGTCAGGAATAAAATCAGAAAAAAAAACTGAGAACCCACAGCAGGCAAAAAAGTGAAATGCAGCGAACATTTCAGGTTCAGAAACAGAAATTGTTGGAAAAGCTCTGCTCCACAAATGCAGCCAGACCTGCTGAGCTTTTCCAGCAATTTCTATTCTCGCTTCTGATTTCCAGCAGCCATAGTTCTTTTGGTTTTTATTTAATGTTTCAGGTTAACGGTGTTAAAGATTGTTTACTTGCAAACTAATTACCCTCATTTCTTGCTTGGATATACTGTATGTTCTGTTCAATACTGTCTTACTTTACATAAAATTTCAATATGAAATTTCTTTGGGATTCCTAAAGGGAATAGATGAATCTCAAAGGCATCAGTCAAGCATTACAGTCTGCATCATTGAGGCTTGATTTGCTTTTTATGCTGATAAATACTCCTTCTAAGAACCAAGGTCCATTGCAGTTCAATAAACATGTGATGAAAATCAGGAAAAATGTATAATAGTATGCATCAATATTGCTCATTTAACACTGATCAGCCAAAGTTAAAAGAATTTAAAGGCGTGATCATTTTGATCAGGTTTATGGCAATTACAAAGATGTATTAAAATATCCATATGAGATGTAATTCCTTTAGCATCTGGAGAGCAGGAAATATAATTGTCATCTTTTTATTTCTTTTACCTTGCAGCATTTTGATCCTTTGCTCTCCTCTCTCTAATTTCTCAAAAGCCCTCCAACCCACTGTCCTGATCGCTTGATAGGAAACTGAGAATTCACCACCCCAGCACATTTATCTGGTACAATTTGAAATAGAATTACAATATCATTTATCTTCACGTGGACACAAGCACAGAGGTATGAGAATATACAAGGGATGATTGGTAATTTTGCAGATGACACTGAAATAAGTGGTATCGTGGATGTCACTGGAAGGTTATCAGAAATTGCAGCAGGACCTTGACCAGCTGGGGAAGTGGGTTGGGGAATGACAAATAGAGTTTAAAAAAGATGAGTGTGAGGTCTTGCATTTTGTAAAGTCAAGTCAAGGTAGGAATTTCATGGTGAATGGTAGGGCCTTAAAGTGTGTAGTGGAACAGAGTGACCTTGGAGTTCAACTTCATGGTTCTCTGAAAGTGGAGTCATAGGTAGTGATAGGGCAGTGAAGAAGGCTTTTGACACAGTGGCCTTGATCAGTCAGGGCACTGAGTATAGAAGTTGGGACATTATGTTGCAGTTGCATTTGTTGGTGAGGCCCGCACTTGGAGTATTGTGTTCAGTTTTAGTCATCTTACTATAAGAAGGATGTATAAAACTGGAAAGAGTTCAGAAGAAATTTACAAGCATGTTGCCTGTGTTATGGACTAGGCTAGACCACTCAAAACATTCTTGAGCAGGCAACCTAAACCATAACTTTACAATTTGTTTTGGTAAGTGTACGTGAGAATTATCTGGAGTAAGCTAGCTAGATTGACTCCTCAGTTTTAAAACAAACAGAAATTTACTTATAAATTACACAATAAAATACAAAGAACAGAATAAAGAATCCCTACAGAACTCAGTCTATCCTTACTAGACTTAATTATGCTATCCCAAATATACACAGCAGTCCCAATAAGCAAAACCCCTTAAAACACAGCTAAAAATGGAACAGATGCTTATAGGTTAAAGTTAGAAGGGCAGAAAAAGAGAGAGAGAGTTTCCATATAGCTCACTGTTGAACTCCCAACTAGCTCTGGACTGAACTGCTCAGCTAGAGAGTTGACCACTCCACTTTCATTATACAGGTCATTTCTAAAACATGACCACTTTGTCCTGAAGTCTCTTCTGTTTACATATAAACAAAAAGGCCTCTCAATACCCTTTAATTGTCTGTGTGGAATTTGTACATTCTCCCTGTGTCTGTGAGTTTCCTCCGAGTGCTCTGGTTTCCTCCCACAATCCAAAGATGTGCAGGTCAGGTGAATTAACCATGCTAAATTGTCTATAGTGATAGGTTCATTAGTCAGGGGTAAATATAGGGTAGGGGAATTGGTCTGGTGGATTACTCTTCAGAAGGTCGATGTGGACTTGTTGGGCCAAAGTGCCTGTTTCCATACTGTAGAGAATCGAATCTAATCTAATCTAATCTAATCTCTGTACCAAACTAGTCACCTCGGTACCAGGAGTGGTTATGGGCCCTCTGAATAAAACCAAGGACACAGTATCCTTGAGAAAAGAACAGCTTTTAGAAAAAGGGGACCAGCTTTGTGACACCACCACCGTGTCCCTCCCCCGTAAACAAAAAGAACCATTAATACCAAAATAGAGCTTCATTTTTAAAGCCCTTCAAAAACCCTGGTTAGTGGTCTAAACACATATATCACCAAGCTAACTATAAATATGCAAACATGCACAACTGCATTTGAATTCAGGCTGTGGCACACCCTCCCAACTGAATGTCCCCCGTATATCATTCGAGTCTCGATGATGCATCGGAAATCATGTTTTCGCGACCTGCCACATGCACAGTTGTCAAATTGAATGGCTACGACAACAAGCTCCATCGAAACAGTCTGGCAGTTTTGTCCTGAAATTTCACCACAAACGTCAATAAGTTATGATCAGTGTGTACAATTGTCTCAGATGCATTGCTGGTAATATAAACACTGAAATGTTGTCATGTCAACACCAAGCTCAAAGTCTCTTTCTCCATATTTGAATATTTGTGTTAATGAATGTTCAACTTCCGGGAAAAATACCAGATTGGTCTCTCTATCCCCTCGTCATCCTCCTGCAGGAGAACTGCACCGACACCCACATCACTGATATCAATAGCCACCTTGAAAGTCTTTGTATAACTCGGTGTGGCTAATACTGGGGCAGTGGTTAACACAGTTTTTTGACGTTAAATGCCTTTTGACAGTCCACTGTCCACTGAAACTTCTTGCCCTTTTTTAACAAGTCGGTGATGGGAGACGCCACACTGCTAAAGTTCAGCACAAACTTTCGGTAAAATACCATAGTACTGCATTTATTGTTGACGGTGTGGGAAATTCTCCAATTACTTTTGTTTTCGCATACTGTGGGGCCATTTGTCGGTGTCCAATAACTTGGCCCAGAAAGCTGACTTGGGCTTTGGCAAATTCACCTTTAGCCAGGTTTCCCACCAAGCCTGCCTTCTGAAGTCAATCGAACAAGTCCGATAAATGCTGTAAATGTTCCTTCCATGAGTGACTAAAAATCACCAGGTCATCAATATACACCACACAGTTGGGTAATCCCACAATTACCTTATTAGTCAGTCTCTGAAAAGTGGCTGGAGTGTTTTTCATACTAAATGGCATGACTTTAAACTGATATAGTCCATTTGGCATTACAAAAGGCGCAATTGCCTTTGCTATCTCTGACAGAGGTACTTGCCAGTAGCCTCTGAGCAAGTCCAACTTAGAAACGTAAGTTGCTTGCCCCACTTTTTTTTGTCAGAGTCCTCCAACCGTGGAATTGGATATGCATCAGTCTTTGTAATGGCGTTGACTTTGTGATAGTCCACACACAACCATTGGGTACCATCTGGCTTTGGCATCATGACTATGGGTGATCTCCAGTCACTGTAACTCACATCGATTATGCCATCTTGGAGCATACGCTCTATCTCCTTCTGAATCTGTGCCAATTTTAGAGGGTTACGCCTAGGAGGATGTTACTTAATCAGAACAGCATCTCCTATATCTACATCATGCATAGCTAGGACAGTACCTCCCAGTTTATTTCTGCATATCTCCCCACGTGATAGTAATAACTATTTCAGGTCATTTCGATTTTCTTGTGGAAGGTAACTCAATAATTTATCCCAATTTTTGACATCTTCCTCAGTAATCAATTTGATTTGAGGAATGTCCAATTCAGAATCCTCTGAACTTGGTTCTTCCTTCTGTGCTGTAATCATAAACACCTTCTCCTCTTGCTTTCCTTCCCTATCAAAATACATTTTGAGCATATTCTCATGATACATTCTGTGAGATTTCTTTCTGTCTGGAGTCCTTATCAAGTAGTTCACCTCACCCAATTTCCTCTCGATCTGATACAGTCCACTAACCCTTGCTTTTAAAGGCTCACCTGTCACTGGAAGTAACACCAATACTTTATCCCAATTGCAAAATTGTGAATTTGTGATTCCTTATCTGCTTCTTGTTTCATTTTATGCTGTGATATGTTTAAATGCTGTCAAGCCAACTCTCTAGCTCTAGTTAATCGTTCTTTAAAATTTGACACATTGTCCAAATGGGTGGTCTCTGAATTCTGATTTACTAATTTCTCCTTAATCAATTTTAACAGTCCTCTTAGATCATGCCCAAAAATTAATTCAAATGGATTGAATTTGGTTGATTCATTTTGTGCTTCTCTGATTGCAAAAAGTACAAACGGAACTCCCTTATCCCAATCATCTGGATAGTCCTGACCATAAGCCCTCAACATGGTCTTTCGTGTTTGATGCCACCTTTCTAGCACTCCCTGTGATTCCAGATGATAGGCAGTAGATTTGAATTACTTTATTCCCAATTATCCATAAGCTCCCAGAATAGTTTGGATATGAAATTTGACCCTTGATCTGACTGGATCAATCTTGGTAGTCTATATCTCATAAAATATTTAGGTAGTTCTTCTACAACCCTTTTAGCTATGATGTTGCGTAATGGGATTGCCTCTGGGAATCTAGTCGACACATGTATTATTGTTAATAAATATTTATTCCTGCTTTTTGTTAGAGGTAGGGGACCTATGCTATCAATCAAGACTCTTGTGAAAGGTTCCTTAAATGCTGAAATAGGTATTAAAGGTGCAGGTTTTATTGCTGCCTGTGGTTTTCTAATTAGCTGACATGTACGACATGTCTGGCAAAGTTTAACTACATTTGTGCCATCTCACCCATTAAAAATGTCTTTTTATTTTAGCTTTAGTATTTTCTGTTTTCCTCACTCCCAAATGACCTCTAAGTGGTAGTTCATGCACCACTCGCAGCACCTCCTTTCTATACCTGACTGGCAAAATAATTTGATGAATCTCTGCCCATTTCTCATCTGCTTGAATGTGTGATGGTCTCCACTCCCTCATTAAGACATCATTTGTTACATAATAATATAGAGATGCATTCCCTCTCCTTCTCTGTATATGCCTTTTGATAGAGCGGCTCCTCATCTTTCTGCTGTAATTTTATCAGCTTAGAATAGTTAAAGATACTTGCATGTTTACCTATTTGCTCCTGCTCTGTCCCACTTATCTGATCAAAAAAAGTCTCAGATAAAGCTATGTCAGTTTCCTATCTGTGCTGTTTGGCCTCTCCTGCTTCACCTTATAACTCTGTGATCTTGTGATCACACAATCAGGGAAAATTTCTGGATAAACATTCTTCATTTCTTCAGTTTCCTGCATCTCCACTGGCTTTTCAACCAGAGTAGGAAGCACGCCTACCAGTGAATCAGCTTTATCATTTGCAAGGACAAATTGTATTCCTGGAGCTAAGAGTTTGTCCAGTATTCCTACCACAAATTCTCCACTCTTCTCTGGATTCTATAGCCTCACAGTTTGTGAGAAGGTTTGTAGCTCAGGTGCTCGTTGTTGTGGTTCTGTTCGCCGAACTGGGAATTTGTGCTGCAGACATTTCGTCCCCTGTCTAGGTGACATCCTCAGTGCTTGGGAGCCTCCTGTGAAGTGCTTCTGTGATGTTTCCTCCAGCATTTATAGTGGCATTTATAGCCTCACTTTACATAATTGAGCACTTTTTGTCTCACCATGAATTTCTGTTATCAGTAGCTTTTCTGGCAGTCGCACCTCAGGAGTACATATCTTCTCATCCTTCAGCATCACAGACTGAGAGGATCCTGTGTCCCTTAATATTGTAACCTCTTTACCTACTACTCCTGGCCTATGTGAATAAACTTTACCCTTGCATGTGTATTTTTTAAGTAGATCTGGCACTTCCTCCTTAATCAACCTCTGATCAGCCTGTGCATTCTGATGCAGCTTTCTAGCTTACACTGTACTTTCTGTTACCATGCCAACAAAACTTCCAAGCATGTCCTGTTTCCCTACATCTATCTGGCTTTCTCCTAGCCCACCAACACTGTGATTTCATGTGGCCCACTTTATTGCAATGAAAACACCAGCATTTTTTAACTTCTTTGTCCCCCTCAAGGGTTTCTTTTTTACCCTGTGGTAAGTTATCCATCTGATCTTAACTGAGATCTACCTTTGCCTTTCCACGTGAGGATTTCTCTTTGCCCCAATTTCTATCCCTCATGGACTGAAATTGATTCTGGAAGTCAAGCCGTGTTTTATGGACCAGCTCATAATCATCAGCCACTTCAGCTGCTAACCTTGCTGTTTTAACTCACTGCTCTTTCACATGAATTTGCATTACTTCAGGCAGTAATTACCTCTCTAAGGGTGTTGTAGGTTTGCTGGATTTATAAAGCTCTTCTCCATCTATTGATATTACTTTGTTTGATCCTTTCAAACTCAATGCAGGTTTGACTTGGGTCCTTCCTTAGATTCCTGAAACGTTGTCTATAGGCTTCTGGTACAAGCTCATATGCACTTAATTCACCTCCTCATATTCCCCAGATACCTCCGCCGATAGTGATGCAAATACCTCACTAGCCCTACCTACAAGTTTCGTTTGGATTAACAAAAACCACTTTGTCACTGGCTACGGCATTTGTTTAGCCACCATTTCAAATGAGATGAGAAAAGCTTCCACATCCTTTTCACCAAATCTAGGCAATGCTTGAACATACTTAAACAGTTTCTTACTCGGCTACTGACTACCAGGGGCTTGCCCATCCTCACTCTCTTCCTCACTAAGCCTACCCTCAGTCTTTACCTCCAGCCTTTCAAACTGACTTTCCTTTTTAAGTGTCAATTTCTGAAGTTCAAAAGCTCTCTCTTTTACTCTCTGTTCTGCTGCCCTTTCCTTATGTCTTGCCTCTAACTCAAGTTGCTTCATCTGCAATTGAATTATTGCCATCTCTTCAGATTCTCCAGCAAGTTTAAATGCTGAGCTACTGCTGTAATTATCTCTCCTTTCCTCAGGGAAGCAGGCAGTTCCAATTCCAGCTTCTCTGCTAATTCCTGCAGCTTGGTCTTCTGCACTTTTCGCATGTCGCCGTAACCACATCCAGAAAACTCTTGACGACTGAAAGAGACATTCCTATCCCAATCTTTGTCTAACCAAACTACACCCAAAATAACGACACCAGCACCTACCACTCACTGTTTAAAATCCTGGATGAGCCTCCAATCTGCTATGGACGAGGCCAGGCCACTCAAAACATTCTTAAGCAGGTAACCCAGACCATAACTTTGCAATTTGTTTTGCTACATATACAGTAAGAATTACCCAGAGTAAACTAGCTAGACTGACTCCTTGGTTTTAAAACAGACATAAATTTATTTACAAAATTACACAACGAAACACAAAGAATAGAATAAAGAACCCCTACAGAACTCAGTCTATCCTTACTAGACTTAATTATGCTGTTCCAAATATACACAACAGCCCCAATAAGCAAACCCCCTTAAAACACAGTTTAAAAATGGAATGGATACTTACAGGTTGAAGATAGAAGGGCAGAAAGAGAGAAGGAGAGTTTCCACACAGCTCACTGTTGACCTCCACTAGGTCTACACTGGACTGAACTGCTCAGCCAGAGAGCTGGCCACTCACCTTTCATTATACAGGTCATTTCTAAAACATAGGCAAAGTTGAGGCCTGCGAATGCTGGAAACCAGAGTCTAGATTAGAGTGGTGCTGGAAAAGCACAGCAGGTCAGGCAGCATCCGAGGAGCAGGAATATCGACATTTCGGGCAAAAGCCCTTCATCAGGAGAGGCCTGATGATCCATTTCTAAAACATGACCACTTTGGTGAAGTCTCATCTGTTTACATATAAACAAAAAGGCCTCTCAATAGCCTTTAATCTCCCTACCAAACCAGTGTAATTGGTACCAGGAGTGGTTTACGACCCCTTTGTAAGAAAACCAAAGACATAGCATCCTTGAGAAAAGGAACAGCTTTTAGAAAGAAGGAACCAATTTTGTGACACTTGGACTCGATGGTCTGGCTTATAGGGAGAGGTTGGACAAGTTAAGACTTTTTTCTTTAGAGCACAGGAGACTAAGAGGGGATCTTATAGAAGTGTATTAGATCATGAGAGGTATGGATAGGGTGAATGCACTGAGTCTTTTTCCCAAGATTGGCGAATCAAGGACTGGAGGGCATCAGTTTAAGGTTAGAGTGGAAAGAATAAAAGGGAACCTGAGGTGCGACATTTTTACACAGAGGGTGGTAGGCATATGGAATGCGCTGCCAGCAGAAGCTACATTAACAATATTTAAAAGGTATTTGGACAAATACATGGATATGAAAGGTTTAGAAGGGTATTGGCCAAGTGCAAGGAAATGGGTTTAACATTGGTAGACATTTTGGTTGGCAAAGGGACTGCCTCCATGCCATAGGGCTCTATGTCTTGATGACTCTCTAAGTACAGGATAACAGTGAAAGGTTCACAATGTTGCCCATATGGCACCATCTTGTGGTACCACAAAATACCTCGGTTTAGATCTTGGATGCACAATAGAGAAATAAAGGGAAAAAGAAAGGGAAAAAAGAAGTTACAGCTGTTCATAGTATAAGTTAGAAAACAACAAGAAATAAAGATATAAAAATAAACATTATGGTCTTTCTGTAAAGGACCTTTAGTAGATTAGTGCAGGAGGCTTCCATATATCCCATATCAGTTTTGGATGTAGGTTTGCTTGCTGAGTTGAAGGCTCATTTCCAGATGTTTCATCACCCTACTGGGTAACATCTTCAGTGGGCCTCAGGCGATGCACTGCTGAAAATTCCTGCTTTTTATTTGTATCTTTGGGTTGGTGATGTCATTTCCTGTGGTGATGTTATTTTCGGTGGTGAAGTCACTTCCTGTTCCTTTTCTCAGGGGGTGGTAGATGAGGTCCAACTCAACGTGTTTGTTGATAGAGTGCCGGTTGGAATGCCATGCTTCTAGGAATTCTCATGTGTGTTGTTGTTTGGCTTGTCCTAGGATAGATGTGTTATCCTAGTCAAAGTTGGGTCCTTTCTCATCCATATGTAAGGATACTAGTAAAGGAGCGTCATGTCTTTTTGTGGCTACTTGGTGTTCATGTATCCTGGTGGCTAATTTTCTGCTTGTTTGTCCAATGTAGTGTTTGTTACAGTTCTTGCACGGAATTTTGTAACAAGCAATAACAAGCAAAACTAATTTATTTAAATTCAGCACCTTAGTCTCAGAAATAACAATGTCACTCTCCACCTTTGAAGAATTCTATTTTATTATGGTTATTCTTCCCTAAGCGCTCGCGCACAAGATTGTCAATTATTCCTTACTTGCTACACAATACCCAGTCAAAGTTAAAAATCACACAACACCAGGTTATAGTCCAACAGGTTTATTTTCAGTGCACTGCTTTCAGAGCACTGCTCCTTCATCAGGCAGGATCATAAGACACAGAATTTATTGCAAAAGATCAGAGCCTCATGCATTCAAAACAATATACTGAACAAACCTAGATTGCTGTTGTCTTTCATCTTTTAGAATGGGTTATAGGTTCTGTATGATGAACCACTTAACAGCAATCTAGGTTTGTTCAATACATTGTTTTAATTGCATGACACTGTGATCTTTTGCTATAAATTCTGTGTCTTATGATCCTGTCCCACTAGTTAACTGATGAAGGAGCAGCGTTCTGAAAGCTAGTACTTTCAAATAAACCTGTCGGACAATAACCTGGTGTTGCTTGATTTCTAACTTTGTCCACCCCAGTCCAACACCGGCATCTCCACATCATTGATACCCAGTCAAGAGCGACCTTTTCTCCAGTTGATTGTTCGACATACTGATTCATAAAACTGTCCTGTGTATTCTCCAAGAATTTGTCCCCTATAGTGTTGTCACTGATTTGATTTATCCAATCTATACACTGATTGAAGTCACCCATAGTTACAACCATACATTTATTGTTTGCACCAGTAATTTCCTGTTTAATGCTATTGCCAATATTGCTCCTACAGTTTGGGGATCTATATAAAACTCCCTCAGTACCTCTAAATTTAAACCAGACAGACCCTACTTCACCAGAGCTCATATTGTTCCTCACAGTTGTGTTAATTTCCTTCTAAATCAGCAGGTGTTAGACCACTTTCTTTTCCCTTTTGTCTGTCCTATCTGAAACTAAAAATAAAAATCAAACTCCAGGAAATTCAGTTCCCATCCCTGGTCAGCCTGCAGTCATCTCTCTGTAAATTGGTCTATCTCATAGCAATTTTTTTCTATTTGTACAATTAATTCATTCACTTTGTTGAGAATGCTCCATGGCTAAAGACACAAAGAACAACGCTTACCTTCCCCCTTCACTGTTTGATCATGCAGCATTGCCCTTTGATGTGAAGGGCACTGCTTGTCACTGGCCACTTGGGTGTTTCTTTTCTTCCTGGTGATGGAAACTGAATAAAGATTCGTGCACTTTGTGTCTTTCACTGTGTCTCACACCTGCACACACACAACATGGGTGCTGGGGAAAATAAGCACTACCGCAGTTAGGCGGTAGTGTGGGGGTTAAAGAAAAAAAAGTCTGATTAAATAAAAAACAAACAACACTTGTCTTTTGAGCACTGTTCGTTCCATTTACTGTTGCTCCTGTTTAATTCTAGCTTTTGAATTCTCTATCACCTTTCTTATTTCCCATTCAGTCTCTTGTATTTTTCTTTACTTCTATACTACCTGCCTCCTTGTGTAGGTTCCTGCCATTTTAGTTTAAACCCTTCCTGACTCTACTTGCAAATACTCCCCCAGGACATTGGTTCCAGTCCTGCCCAGGTTCAACCAGCCCAGCATCTACTGCTGCCAGCTCCCCCTGAGCTGCTCTCAATGTCTGAGGGATCTGAAACCCTTACACCACCTCTCTAGTAATATATTCATCTGCTATGTCCAGCTATTTCTACTCTGACTAGCAAGCAGCTCCAGCAACAATTCCGAGATCACTACCTTTGAGATCTTTTTTTAAAATTTGCTTCCTAAATCCCTAAACTTCCAAGAGAGTAAAACACAGAACAATGCAGCACAGGAACAGGCCCTTCGATCCACCATGTCTGTGCTGACCATGATGCCATCCTAATTTAATCCCATCTGTCTGCACATGCTCCATATTTCTCTATTCTCTGCCTGTTCATGTCCAAATGCCTCTTAAACATTGCTATCATATCTGAATCCACCGGTTCTCTTGGCAATGCATTCCAGGCACCAACTGCCCTCTGCATAAAAAAACTTGCCTCGCACATCTCCTTTAAAAGCTTTTCGCACCTTAAACCTTTGCTCCTTAGTATTTCATATTTCCACTCTGGGGAAAAGATTCCGACTGTCCACCCTACCCATGCCTCTCAGAATTTTATCTACTTCTGTCAGGTTGCCTCTCAGCCTCTAATGCCCTAGCAAAAACTAAATAGGTTTGTCCAACCTCTCCTTATATGCCAATCCAGGCAACATCCTAGTAAACAGAAACAGAAATTGTTGGAAAAAAACTTAACATCCGTGAGAGAAAGCAAAGTTAATGTTTCGGATCCAGTGACGCTACCTCAGAACTCTCTGGTAAACCTTTATTGTACTCTCTCTAAAGCTTCCCCATCCTTCTTATAGTGTGGAGACCAGAACTGCACACAGTGCTCCAAATGTACCCTAACTAAAGTTTTATACAGCTGCGATATAATTTACCAACATTATACTCAATGCCTTGACTGCTGAAGGCCATGTGCCTTCTTTACTACCTTATCCATTTGTGTTGCCACTTTCAGACTTGATCTCCAAGTTCCCTCTGTATGTTAATGACCTTAAAGGTCCTGCCATTTACTGGATACTTTACTCACACAAAATGCATCAACTCACACTTGTCTGGATTCAACTCCATTAGTCATTTCTCTGCCCAGCTTTCCAATTGATCAATATCCTGCTGTATCCAAACTATTCCTCATCATCCACAACTCCGTCAATTTTTGTGTTGTCTGGAATCAGACCACCCACATTTTCATCCAAATCATTTCTACATTTTACCAACGACAGAGCTCCCAGTACTGATACTTGCAATCGTTATTGGGGAGTCAATGGCTTAGTGGTATTATTATTAGACTATTAATCCAGAAATGTAGTTAATGTTTTGGGAACCCAGGTTCAAATCCTGTCACAACAGATAGTAACATTTTTATTCAATAAAGAATCTGGAATTAAGGGCATAATGGTGACCATGAAGCCATTGCCAGGAAAAACCCACCTGGCTCATTAATGTCCCTTAAGGAAGGAAATCTGTCATCCCTACCTGGTCTGGCCTACATGTGACTCCAGACTCATAACAATGTGATTGACTCTTAACTGCTCACTGGTAATTAGGGAGGGGCAATAAATGCTGGTCAAGCCAGAAATGCCCACATCCCGTGAGTGAATTGAAAAAAACCACTGGCCAGGGACCATGAGTCAGAAAACAGCCCTTCCACAGTTACACCCTATGGCCAAGCCAATTTTGTACCAAACTTACCAACTCACTGCGGATCCCTTGTGACACAAACTTCTGGATCGGCCTATCATGAAATACCTTATCAAATGCAGTTGACAAGGTCCCTGATGAAACGCTGATCCAGAAGCACTTTCTTTTAGCATTTGACACACTCCCTTTATCCTGCTCTTCTAACTGCATTTTAAAACTTCTACAATTCAACATCCTCAGGTGAGTCCGTGTTTAAGATGAGCTGAAACTAAACCATTTGCTAAAGGTATCTGTTCGAGCAGGCTATAGGGTAAACGATAATCCTTTAGGAGTTGGAGCATACATTTAAAAAATATAATATGCCACCAAATACTTCAACCTTTTCTTTCACCAGTTGTTATAACAGCAAGGTGAGACTTACCACAACCTGATAATGAAGCAGTTCATGTTTCCTTAGAAAATCTAATTAATTATATGAAGGACTAATATTAATAAAAATGCTGGTCATTGGTTTATTGCGGCATGGAAGAAAGGAAATTAAATTCTGTTTCGGCATTTAAAGCAGCGTAACTGATTAAAAAGACCACGCATTCATCTGCAAGTGGATTGATCATGACCATGTAAAATTCAACAAAGGCAGTCAGAGCAAGCCTAGGCGCTTTTGGATTTTTACAGCAAATGCATAATGAACAGAGTTGTGAGTTGGAAGAGATAAACCTCTGGGAATAAGAAAATGAAGCATTAAACAAAGCTGGTGCAAGTCATGATGGAGGGAAACTGATGAGGCAATCAGTATAGCACTGCTCCATACATAGCGTGCAAACAGACCAGCGGGACTGACCACTCTCCAATCTGCCCTTCCTCACATTGACCGGATGAAACGAAGCCAATGCCTTTTACAAGAAACCTCTGCACCATGTTAACTCCAGCTCGTGGCTGGTCATGAGGGAGAATGGTGCTGTGCTGTATTGACTAAGATTGATTTATTTACTGTCACGTGCATTTGTTACAAATACAGTGAAAAGTGTTCTATAATGTCACTGCTCTCTGTCGCCATCTTAAAAAAACAAATAAAGCAGACATATAAAGCATAAAGGTAGAAAAATAAAGAAATATAGTTAAAAGTTCAACATTACAGTCTTTCTGAAGTTCCTTAGTCATGGGCCTGGATCTGGGTTCTTCCTCCCCAATGCTGAAACAGAAATATAGAAGATAGGAACAGGAGGAGGCCATTCGGCCCTTTGAGCCTGCTCATCCATTCATCACAATCATGGCTGATCATCCAGTTCAATAGCCAATTCTACTTTCTCCCCATAACCTTTGATCCCATTCGCCCCAAGTGCTATATCCAGTCGCTTCTCGAATACATTCAATGTTTTGGCCTCAACTACTTCCTGTGGTAATGAATTCCACAGGATCACCACTTCCTTGATGAAGAAATAACCCCGTATCTCCATCCTAGCATGACACAGTTGGCCAGCTTCCAGTCCACTCACCACGTTACTGCCACAAAACCGTGGCGCCATTCTTCAGCGCCAAATTGCCTCTATCGATGATGCCACCGCCATGGGTCTGCACTGGGCCGAGCTCAGCAATGCAGCCTCTGCTGAAGGTGCCAAGTTCCACACAAGTTACTGGGAACAAACCTTTTCCCCCAACACGCTGGGCACCTCCATGCCATCTGGGGTAAGTAACTAAGGTCAAAGTTTTTTTCTTAAAAAAGCAGAGAAAGAAGAAAGAAAAAAGGAAGAGTGTTCAGAATGGACAGGCTTCATGATTCTGAGACCAGGAGTCTGAACAGTGAGCTGCTAGTCTACTGTTATGGTACGGATTCACGTTTAAATGTATCAACCCATGAAAGCAGGTCAATCCTGGGACAGTATTGCTACTTGGGGGAACAGATGAATAAATATCAATCAACCAGATTTCTCTAATGCTGCTTCTTGCACACTTTGCAAGAGTGAGGGGCAGAACCAAGCTTGAGAATTACTGCTCTGTGACAAATTCCAGCCTTGAAAACTGTGTGTGAACAAGAAGGGGGCTTTGGAACTTCTGAGTGAGCAAAGAGGAAATGAGGAGGTTGGGGTGAAATGTCAACATCAGATTGGCAAAGCTGGGCTTGGGGAACTCAAGGCTATTTCAGCTTCGAGTAAATTTTCAGGACAATAAGTGATAATAATATTCTCAGCTGCTGTTACTTCCAGGAGTAAATCCACTGCTGATCAAAACTTTGGCCTTTGAAATGGGGTGTTTTGGGGGGATGTTTTGGATGAGCAGTCCAATGTTTAGAAGCCTTATTCATCGTTGTTCTTTCACTAATTTCTCAGGCAATTTCCCTGCCTGCATGCCAGCTCAGAAACTATATGACTGGGAGAAAGTGTATTTCTGAAGAGTTTTCATTGTACATTGAGATTTTACTTTCTCAAGACACCTTGTCAGGAAAACATTTGAAATGCCAAGGAAGGACTGATCAATAATGTCTGCAAATCCAAACTGTCCTCTTCCATGTGGATTGGTTCAGAATGACAGTAATGAAGCAGGGATATTGACTATGCTTCCTAAATTTTTGTGAAACTGTCTACACCTTAGTGGTGGCCACTGTTAATGAGTTTTCAATGATGACTCACATTTCCCCAATTCACAAATCAGGCTTACTCAAAAACTACTTTTCACAGGAAAATCAAGATCATGTCCTGTATGATCCAATGAGAAAGCACCGCACGGATTCCTAGAAAAAACGATTTCAGTAAAAATGCAGAGGGAAGCTCTCTGCTGGTTGGGGCTATAGCTAGCACAGAGGAAGATGGCTGTGGTTGTTGGAGGTCAACAATTTCAGTCACAGGACATGGCTGCAGATATTCCTCAGGACCATCTTCAGCTGCTCCCTTCAGTCCATCTACAACTCCGATATACAAATCATAGAATCACTACATTATGGGAGGAGGCCATTCAGCACATCAAGTCCACATTGGCCCTCTGAAGAACATCCCATTCATACATAGACCTACCCTAGCCCTGTAACCATGCATTTCCTATGGCTAATCCACCTAGCTTGTATATCCCTGAACACTATCGGCAATTTAGTAATGGCCAACCCACCTAACCTGCACATCTTTGGACTGTGGGAGGAATCCGGAGCACCCGGAGGAAAGCCACGCAGACACAGGAAGAATGTGCAAACTCCACACAGACAGACACACAGTTCTGATGAAGGGTCATTCGAACAGAAATGTTAACTCTGATTTCTTTCCACAGGTGCTGCCAAACCTGCTGAGCTTTGCTAGCAATTTCTATTTGCGTTTCAGATTTACAGCATCCGCAGCTCTTTCAGTTTTTATTAAAATTGAATCTGACATTTTTTTAAAGTTGAACCTGACTACTATTGTGAGTTTAACATGTTGTGGTTGAAAGGGATACATGGAGAAAGATAATTCTCGGGAGGGAAAATTTCTGGTCACTTTATATGCCAAGTCAACTTATAAGCCACAATTTATGGTATTTAAACATTAGCTATTCAGAAAGCTCCTACTCACTAAAGATAATTGAAGAACAAAGGAAAATAGATCGTAACACAGTTTTATATTAAAAACAGGGTGGACATTCCTGTAAAATACATTGACATCTAACCAAAATAAATTAATTCCATTTTAAAACATATGCAGTTTGCAGAGTCGTGTTAAATGTGCAGGTTGAAAATTGTTCACATGAAAATATGTTTTAATTTGAGAGGTGGAAAATGGATTCAATGCAGTTGTCAAACAAATTCATGAACACAGTTGAATCCAGCATAACATTCCTTTATTTATTACTGCTGTTTCTTTAATATTGTCGCTAGAAGAATTAGATTGATCACACAATCACTATCACAAATGGGAAATAATTCATCTCTTGTTCCTTGGATATGCATTTTAATTTCAAATCACAAACAACCTGCCCGGCGTATCGATCATATTATCACACAATCAGAGGCTCATACAGTACATAAAAGGCCTTTCAGTCCATCTGTTCCGCCAAAAATACATGACCTACACTCATCCCATTGCCTTGAACTTATGACACTTCAGGTGCTCAGTCAAGTATTTTTTAAAGGTTGTGAGGATTTGCACCTCAACTACCATCCCAGGCAGTGCATTCCAAACCCCCACCTGGATGAAAAACGTTTTCCTCAAATCCCCTTTAAATCTCCTGCCTTCCATCTAAAAGGTGTGCCCCTTTGTTATTGACCCTTCAACTAAGGGGTGCAGCTGCTTTCAATTCACCTGGTCCGTACCTCTCTTAATTGTATAAACGTCCCCCTCCCCCCACCCCCCCCCCCCCCCCCCCCCCCGCTTTCAGACAGCTCTGCATGAAAGAAATCAAAGCAAGCTTATCCGACCTGTCTCTCCATAGCTTTTCATAGCAAAGAGTGTCTTAATAGTGCTTTTGCTTGCTGAAGTATCCCAGGGAAATAAACTGGCGCCATTTGTACATAAATTGACACTGGCATTTGCTGCTGTAAATACCAAGGTTCACAGAAAATAACTCAAACCAGCGTGTATAATAAGCCTATTTGTTTTCCCCATCATCTTTAAGCTTATAAAAGTCTTAGAAGTACACATGCTAAGGATCTCATTAGGAATCAACTTTTCAGCTCAGAAATATACGCTTAGTGTTGTATATATCTTTATAATTTACAGCATAGGATTAAGCAGCAAAGATGATGTTTGGGGTACCCACAGATTCCAAGATGGCATTCACAAATATCTGCAGCCATAGTTCACAGATTGCATCAATGATTAAGATGGCCACAGTTTTTGGAAAGATATCTAGAAGCTTCCAAGGCTGACTTGTGTGCCTTGGTCGACTTTGGTTGAGAACCTGACGGTTATCGCAAAATGCGACATTTGCACTGACTCTCAAGTGCCATCTCTCCCCAAATCGACTTCATGAATGGTCTGTAGGGAACAGAACACACCTTAACCCTAGTAAATGTATGACATTGACAAATGTTTAACTCTAAACAAACCCATCCCTCCCAAACTGTGACAGAATTACGTCACCGTTCCACAGCAGAATAGGGGCAAATAAGCAGTTCCTTTCCACTTCACTTATATTGATCATTATTGAATGGGGAAGCAGACCCAATGGGCCAAATGGCCTAATTCTGCTCTGATATCTTATGGTCTTAAACATTAGTTTATTTATCCAGTTGGATATAAACTGGGATGTACATGTCAGTTCGATTGTTACACAAACTAACTGCTGTCTGTATATGTATCAGAAACTGAAATACCGCTCCCTCTCAAATGATGAGTTGTTACTGATTCACATCCTAATCTCAGCCCATATTGGAATATGGGAATCATGTGATCAAGTGAAAACACAAAGCAGTAATGGAAAACAATTGAAACTGTTCAGAAAGACGTTCATGATCCATTCTTACTCAGATGCCTTCCAAAAGTGTGGCACCAAGGACCCCCAGCAAAACTGGATCCATCAGGTATCACTAACCAACTCTCCATTGGTTGGAGTCATACCTGGCTCTGAGGAAGATAGTTGTCGTTGTTAGAGGTCAGTCATCTCAGATCTAAGGAATTTTGTAGGAACAATGGTTTTGTGTTTTTTAGATTAGATTACTTCCAGTGTGGAAACAGGCCCTTCGGCCCAACAAGTCCACACCGCCCCGCTGAAGCGCAACCCACCCATACCCCTACATCTACCCCTACCTAACACTACGGGTAATTTAGCATGGCCAATTCACCTGACCTGCACATCTTTGGACTGTGGGAGGAAACCGGAGCACCCGGAGGAAACCCACGCAGACACGGGGAGAACGTGCAAACTCCACACAGTTAGTCGCCTGAGGCGGGAATTGAACCTGGATCTCTGGCGCTGTGAGGCAACAGTGCTAACCACTGTGCCACCATGCCGTGTTCTGTTGGGTCATCCTGTGATAGATTTTCTTCTCTTATTACAAAGAGTTTTAGTTCTAATATTTTCAAAATAAGAAAGAAAATTGCAGATTTTTGACATGATTCCTAAAGAAATTCAGGAGAATGTCTTTTCTTAGTGAGTGTCAACAATATAGAACTGGTTAACAAAGGTTAAAAAAAACTTACCAGATCATAGGGGTACTCTACCTTGAGAGAAAGAGAGAGAAAGAGAAAGAGAGAGAGAGAGAGAGAGAGAGATACAACTGCCCTGTAATTAATTGGTGGCTGCTGGTGGTTTAACCAGAGGGTGACTAGCCTCAGGTGGGGGAAGAGATTGAGAAGGGGAGTCCTTTGTGGTAACATCAGTGGGTTAGGGTTAGGGTTAGTTGTTGTGGTATTGGAACCCACAATGTTGGCATCACTCTACATCAGGAGTGGGATGGAATATTCCCCAGTTGTCTGGATGAGTGCAGCTCTTCCAACACTCAAGGAGCTTGACACCATCTAGCTTGATTTTTCCAAATCCTCAACTGTCCACTCCCTCCACCACTGACACTCAGTAGCAATGTATTATCCACAAGACACACTGCCTAATTTAATCAATGACCCTCAGAGAATCTTCCAAACACACAGCCACTTCCATCCAGAGGGATACATGGGAACAGCACAACTTGCAAATTCCCCTCCAAACCACTCACTGATTTAGAAATATATTGCCGTTCCTTGAATGTTGGCGGGTCAAAATACCAGAATTCCCTGTCTACCCACAGCAGATGGACTGCAGCTGTTCAAGCAGACAGCTCAGCTCTACCTTCTCTGGTGCAACTAAGGATGGGCATTAAATGCTGGCCCAGCCAATAATACCCACACCCCAAAAATGAATTAAAGGAAAGGGCTGTCCAGACAGCTGAGCTAACCGACCCCCAAGACCTGGTGTAATTCGAATAGAACAGATGGCGTTTCAAGATAAAAATGAATGCATAAGGAATAGCAAGTCGAAGAATGTGATGAAGAGATTTAGGAAAGGATTATGTAGTGCTATGTACTTCTTGTCAGATGTGGGAGTTTAAAGATAGTTTAAGGGTTACTGCGAATTATATCTGCCATAAATGCTGTTGGATGCGAATCTTATCAGATCAAGTGAAATAGTTGGAGAGACAGATAGAAGCGATGAGGAATTTGCAACAGCAACAGTATGTGATGGATGGCAGTTATAGGAAGGGGATAAGTCTCAGATACAGTCACATAGATGGGTTAACTCCAGGAAGGGTGAGCGAGGTCAGCACCTAGGGCAGGAGTCTTTTGTGGATATGCCCATTTCAAACAGGTATGCTGTTTTGGAAAATGTAGGGGGTGATGGATTCTCAGGGTAACGTAGCACGAACAGCCAAGTTTCTGGTATTGAGACTGGCTCTAATGCAACGAGGGGTACGTCGGCTTTTAAGAGACCAATTGTGTTAGGGAATTCTGTAGTCCGAGGTACAGACAAACGTTTCTGTGGCCAGCAGAGGAAAAGCAGAATGGTGTGTTATTTCCCTGGTGCCAGGATCAAGGATGTCTCAGAGAGGGTGCAGAATGTTCTCACGGGGGAGAGGGGCCAGCAGGAGGTCATTGTCCACATTGGAACCAACGACATTGGAACAGAAAAGATTGAGATTCTGAAGGGAGATTACAGAGAGCTAGGCAGAAATTTAAAAAGGAGGTCCTCAAGAGTAGTAATATCTGGATTACTCCTGGTGCTATGAGCTAGTGAGGGCAGGAATAACAGGATAGAGCAGATGAATGCATGGCTGAGGAGCTGGTGTATGGGAGAAGGATTCACATTTTTGATCATTGGAATTTATTTTGGGGTAGAAGTGACCTGTACAAGAAGGACGGATTGCACCTAAATTGGAAGGGGACTAATATACTGGCAGGGAAATTTGCTGGAACTGCTCGGGAGGATATAAACTAGTAAGGTGGGGAGATAGTGAGGAAAGAGATCGATCTGAGACGGGTACAGCTGAGAACAGAAGTGAGTCAAACAGTCAGGGCAGGCAGGGACAAGGTAGGACTAATAAATTAAACTGCATTTATTTCAATGCAAGGGGTTTAACAGGGAAGGCAGATGAACTCAGGGCGTGGTTAGGAACATGGGACTGGGATATCATAGCAATTACGGAAACATGGCTCAGGGATGGGTAGGACTGGCAGCTTAATGTTCCAGGATACAAATACTACAGGAAGGATAGAAAGGGAGGCAAGAGAGGAGGGGGAGTGGCATTTTTGATAAGGGATAGCATTACAGCTGTGCTAAGGGAGGATATTCCCGGAAATACACCCAGGGAAGTTATTTCAGTGGAACTGAGAAATAAGAAAGGGATGATCACTTCATTGGGATTGTATTCTAGACCCCCCAATAGTCAGAGGGAAATTGAGAAACAAACTTGTAAGGAGATCTCAGCTATCTGTTAGAATAATAGGGTAGTCACGGTAGGGGATTTTAACTTTCCAAACATTGACTGGGACTGCCATAGTGTCAAATGTTTAGATGGAGAGGAATTTCTTAAGTGTGTACAAGGCAATTTTCTGATTCAGTATGTAGATGTACCTACTAGAGAAGGTGCGAAACTTGACCTACTCTTGGGAAATAAGGCAGGGCAGGTGACTGAGGTGTCAGTGGGGGAGCACTTTGAGGCCAGCGACCATAATTCTATTCGTTTTAAAATAGTGATGGAAAAGGATAGACCAGATCTAAAAGTTGAAATTCTAGATTGGAGAAAGGCCAATTATGACAGTATTAGGCAAGAACTTTCGAAAGCTGATTGGGGGCAGATGTTCACAGGTAAAGGGACGGCTGGAAAATGGGAAGCCTTCAGAAATGAGATAACAAGAATCCAGAGAAAGTATATTCCTGTCAGGATGAAAGGGAAGGCTGGTAGGTATAGGGAATGCTGGATGACTAAAGAAATTGGTTAAGAAAAAGAAGGAAGCATATGTCAGGTATAGACAGGATAGATCGAGTGAATCCTTAGAAGAGTATAAAGAAAGTAGGAGTATACTTAAGAGGGAAATCAGGAGGGCAACACGGGGACATGAGATAGCTTTGGCAAATAGAATTAAGGAGAATCCAAAGGGTTTTTACAAATATATTAAGGACAAAAGGGTAACTAGGGAGAGAAGAGGACCCCTCAAAGATCAGCAAGGCTGACTTTGTGTGGAGCCACAGAAAATGGGGGAGATACTAAAGTGATATTTTGCATCAGTATTTACTGTGGAAAAGGATATGGAAGATGTGGACTGTAGGGAAATAGATGGTGACACCTTGCAAAATGTCCAGATTACAGAGGAGTAAGTGCTGGATGTCTTGAAACAGTTAAAAGTGGATAAATCCCCAAGACCTGATCAGCTGTGCCTGAGAACTCTGTGGGAAGCTAGAGAAGTGATTGCTGGGCCTCTTGCTGAGATATTTGTATCATCGATAGTCACAGGTGAGGTGCCGGAAGACTGGAGGTTGGAAAATGTGGTTCCACTGTTTAAGAAGGGCAGTAAAGACAGGCCAGGGAACTATAGACCAGTGAGCCTGACTTCGGTGGTGGGCAAGTTGTTGGAGGGAACCCTGAGGGATAGGATGTACATGTACTTGGAAAGGCAAAGACTGATTTGGGATAGTCAACATGGCTTTGTGCGTGGGAAATCATGTCTCACAAACTTGATTGAGTTTTTTGAAGAAGTAACAAAGAAGATTGATGAGGGCAGAGCAGTAGATGTGATCTATATGGACTTCAGTAAGGTGTTCGACAAGGTTCCCCATGGAAGACTGATGAGCAAGGTTAGATCTCATGGAGTACAGGGAGAACTAGCAATTTGGATACAGAACTGACTCAAAGGTAGAAGACAGAGGGTGGTGGTGGAAGGTTGTTTTTCAGACTGGAGGCCTGTGACCAGTAGAGTGCCACAAGGATCGGTGCTGGGCCCTCTACGTTTTGTCATTTACATAAATGATTTGGATGTGAGCATAAGAGGCACAGTTAGTAAGTTTGCAGATGACACCAAACTTGGAGGTGTAGTGGACAGCGAAGAGGGTTACCTCAGATGACAACAGGATCTGGACCAGATGGGCCAATGGGCTGAGAAGTGGCAGATGGAGTTTAATTCAGATAAATGTGAGGTGCTGCACTTTGGGAAAGCAAATCTTAGCAGGACTTATACACTTAATGGTAAGGTCCTGGGGAGTGTTGCTGAACAAAGGGACCTTGGAGTGCAGGTTCATAGCTCCTTGAAAGTGGAGTCGCAGGTAGGTAGGATAGTGAAGAAGGCATTTGGTATGCTTTCCTTTATTGGTCAGAGTATTGATTACAGGAGTTGGTCTGTTTCTGATCTTCATGTTGTGGCTGTACAGAACATTGGTTAGGCCACTGATGAAATATTGCATACAATTCTGGTCTCCTTCCTATCGGAAAGATGTTGTGAAACTTGAAAGTGTTCAGAAAAGATTTACAAAGAAGTTGCCAGGGTTGGAGGATCTGAGCTACAGGGAGAGGCTGAACAGGCTGGGGCTGTTTTCCCTGGAGTGTCAGAGGCTGAGGGGTGACCTTATAGAGGTTTACAAAATTATGAGGGGCATGGATAGGATAAATAGACAAAGTCTTTTCCCTGGGGTCGGGGAGTCCAGAATTAGAGGCCATAGGTTTAGGGTGAGAGGGGAAAGATATAAAAGAGACCTAAGGGGCAACATTTTCACGCAGAGGGTAGTACATGTATGGAATGAGCTGCCCAAGGATGTAGTGGAAGCTGGTACAATTTCATCATTTAAGAGGCATTTGGATGGGTATATGAATAGGCCGGGTGCTGGCTGTTGGGACTAGATTGGGTTGGGATATCTGGTCGGCATGGACTGGTTGGACAGAAGGGTCAGTTTCCATGCTGTACATCTCTATGACTCTATGACTCTATGTGGAACTTGAACACCATCATAGATCATTTAGGCTGAATGGTCTGTTTCTGATCTTCATGAAATGATTTGGTTTGAAGGTATCTTTCCCCATGAAGGTAACAACAAGAATGATTAAATCAAACAATGTAAACATATAAACATAGAAAATAGGAGCTGGAGTAGGCCATTCGGCCCTTCAAGCCTGTCCTACTATTCAAAATAATCATGGCTGATCATCCACCTCGATACCCTGTTCCCACTTTCTCCCGATAGTCTTTGATCTCTTTAGCGCTGAGAACTAAATTTAAGTCCTTCTTGAAAACACTCAACATTTTGCTTTCCGTGGCAGAGAATTGCACAGGCTCACCACTCTCTGGGAGAAGAAATTTCTCTGTATCCCAGTCCCAAATGGTCAACCCTGCATCCTTAGATTCTGACCCCTGGTTCTGGACCCCCCTGGTCATTTGGAACATTTTTTCTGCCTTTACCTTTTCTAGTCCGGTCAGAATATTATAGTTTTCAATGAGGTCTTCCCTTATTCTTCTGACGTAATGTAACAATGACATTTTCCTTCATTTATTGCCCAGAAAATATGTATGGTATTGCAGCTAATGCTTACAATATCTCATAGAAAGATTTGTTTCAAAATACAATTTGTATCCTGCAGAACTGCACTCAATGCATTTTGATAGGTAGTTGGCTGCTAGCAACATTTCATTTGCATTTTGAACGCAGTACTAAATCAACTGTATCAACAGACCTTCATCCTGGTTAGTGAAGAATGGAACTATTCTCACAGCTCAATGATCTCCAATCCTCCATTTTAAACCTAATTCATTTTAAATCAAAGTTATCATTTTTACTGCATCGAGAAACATGAATGGATGAGCTCAAAGTTCTATTTTTGCCAGTTAATTTTCAGTAATTGAGTGAAGGGAACTGAACTGAACTGAAGGAAAGCAATGAACCGAACAGCATTTTGCTCTTTCCACTTTATCCTCGGAAGCCTGACTATGTCAACATCTACCTTTGATGCTCTTAATCTTCCTGTACTTATTGATATCCTTGCCCTCTGCATCACCTTATGTCTCAATTCAAATTCCCACAGCCATTCTACCATTAAAGCTGGATCAAAGAATCTTTTCTGCAGGTGACTTTCCTTTACAGGCCTCAACTACTTTCTATGAAGTTGTGGAAATGTCACCGGGTGAGTAATCCAGAAGGAGAAAGTGAGGACTGCAGATGTTGGAGAGTCAGAGTTGAAACGCGAGGTGCTGGAAAAGCACAGCCGGTCAGATAGCATCCGAGGAGCAGGAGAGTCGACGTTTCAGGCATAAGCCCTTCAATATTCCTCATCAGGAATATTAAAGGGCTTATCGTCGAAATGTCAACTCTCCCGCTCCTTCAGTGCTGCCTGACCTGCTGTGCTTTTCCAGCACCTCACTTTTTGACTCGAGCAATCCAGAAACTTAGGGATCTGGTGACACTTGGGTTCCAATCTCACCAAGTTAAATTCAGCATATGAAGAGAAAAAGCTGGAATTGAAAGCCAGCGTCAGCAATGGCGAACATAAATTGATTATTGTGAAAACAATGGTATGGTGGCTCAGTGGTTAGCACTGCTGCCTCGCAGCACCAGGGACCCAGGTTTGATTCTTCCCTTGGGTGGCTGTCTGTGTGAGATTCCTCCGGGTTCTCTGGTTTCCTCCCACAGTCCAAAGATGTGCAGGTTAGTTGGATTGGTCATGTTAAATTACCCATAGTGTCTAGGGACATGCAAGCTAAGAGGAAATGCAGGGTTACAGGGATAGGGTGAGAAGGTCTTTGGAGGGTTGGTGAGGAGTGGCCTGTTTCCACATTGTAGGGATTCTATGTTCCTATAAAAACTTGCATGATTCACAAATGTCCTTTCCCAAAGGAAAGGGGAGGCAGTTATGGTTAGGGAAACTCACAATCTTTTAAAAAGTATGGGGATGAGCACTTGAAATGTCATACCATTAACAGCTATGGGCCAAGTGCTGGAAAGGGGGGTGAATGCAAATGGATCAGTACAGACTCAATGGGCCAAAGAGCCTTTTCTTTGTTGTGTGACTCTATGAAATCTGCCATCTGTATTTGGTCTGGCCTACATGTGACACAAGATCCACAGCAATGGGCTTGCCTCTGAACTGAGTTAGCAAGCCATGCAGTCCAAGGGAAATGACCGGTGGGCAATGACCTCTGGTCCTGCTGGCAATGCCAAGTAGCTTTTCCGTCTTTTCCCCATTGCACCACAATTCTGACACAGTTCCTTCTGGCCTTTAGTCGTATAGGACAATTCGAAAAGAGAGTCTGACACAGCTGCTAAAAAAATGTTTGTCCTCTGGCATAAATCCTTCAGCAAAACTGGGAAGACCAGAAGACCGTAAGACAGAGGAGCAGAAATTAGGCCATTCAGCCCATCGAGTCTGCTCTGCCATTCAATCATGGCTGCTAAGCTTCTCACTATTACCCTTGATTCCCTTGATACTCAAGGACCTATCTAGCTCAGTCTTAAATATACTCAAGGACGAAAGGAGCAATGATAAAAGACAAGCCCTAAAACTGGGAGCAGAGTAAAAAGGGATGGCGTGTTTAGTTATCATCCCAGAGAGTAGAGAGCCTGTGGAATTCTCTAACACATCAAGATGTTGAAGCCTAAACATTTAAAGTTTTCAAGAAGGAGAGAGGGCTGAAACAATCAAAGAGTATGGGGAGAAAGCAGGAACAGGAGACCAAGTTGGAAGGTCAGCCGTGATCATGCTGAATGGCGGATTAGGCTGAAAGGGCTGAATGGCCCATTCCTGCACCTATTCTCTCTGTTTCGATGTTTTACCAAAGGGCATTCTGTCAGTCCCCTATGGTTTACAGCCATGATCTTCCTGACAGTCCATGGCGGTTGGTGACAAGAGAACTAAGCTATTGATGCAGTTGGCTGGCATTACCTCTCCACTGGCATCTAGAAGCAGAGCCACACCTGATTGGCAGAGGGAATCGAAGGCTCCTGCTGGCTCTAGCAGCACGTGTGCAATGTTAAAGGTTTTAACTTTGTTTCCCTTTCCTTATTTCCACCATGCTAGTATCAGTCCTGCAATATTGGATTTGTAAATTGGCATTCCAGAAAGTAAAACACACTGATGGATAATTAAACCATCGCATCCCTCCAGCCATCAAATCCAAGTGTCAATTAATCACAACTCTTCAATTCCTTTTAATCTACATTTTTGGCTTGACCTTGCTAGGTTTTAAAGTAAAAATAAAGACACAATGTACTTAAAACCCAAGTTCATAACACAACAATTCAGTTAGTCAGCAAGTGCTTCATCATATCAATGGATTCAGCACAGACCATCAAATTGCTGAAAAGCTGGTAGGGAAAACTACACTCACAGTACCCCTACAGTGTGAGGCAGCATTGCTAACTACTGAGCCAATGGGTTGCCCAATGCTGCATGGTGTTACAATTTTCAAAAACATTAGGAAATACAAAGGAATATATGAACATAGGCCAGTCAGCCCCTTGAGCCTGCTCTGCCATTCAATAATAACATGGCTTATCTGTGGCTTAACTCCATCTGCCTATCTTGGGCGGCACGGTGGCACAGTGGTTAGCACTGCTGCCTCACAGCGCCGGAGATCCGGGTTCAATTCCCGCCTCAGGCGACTGACTGTGTGGAGTTTGCACGTTCTCCCCGTGTCTGCGTGGGTTTCCTCCGGGTGCTCCGGTTTCCTCCCACACTCCAAAGATGTGCAGGTCAGGTGAATTGGCCATGCTAAATTGCCTGTAGTGTTAGGTAAGGGGTAGATGTAGATGTAGGGGTATGGGTGGGTTACGCTTCGGCGGGGCGGTGTGGACTTGTTGGGCCGAAGGGCCTGTTTCCACACTGTAAGTAATCTAATCTAATCTAATCCCTTGATATCTCATTTAATAAAAAAACCTGTCTATCTCAGATTCAAATTTAACAACTAAATTAGCATCGACTGACATTTGAGGAAGAGATTTCCAAATCTCCACTGCCTGTGTGTAGCAGTGTTTTCTAACATTTCTCCTGAATGGCTCGACTCGAATTCTCAGACCATGTCCCTGGATCTAGAATCTTCAACCAGTGGAAATAGTGTATCTACATTGTTATTTCCTGTTAATATCTTGGTAACAGGATATTAAGGGCATTTAATTTGGGCATTAATTAATATTAAGGGCACTTAAATGTTCATTGGATAGACATATGAATGAGAATGGAATAGTGTCGGTTAGATGGGCTTCAGATTGGTTTCACAGGTTGACGCAACATCGAGGGCTGAAGGGCCTGTATTGCACTGTGATGTTCTATATTCTTTGTTCTAAAACCTCAATTAGATAACACCCTAACTTTCTGAAATCTAGAGAATAATGGCCTAATTTGTCGAATCTCTCTGTGTAACTTATCCCCTGAAGCCCAGGTATCAGGATGAAGGGCTCATGCCCGAAACGCCGATTCTCCTGCCCCTCGGATGCTGCCTGACCTGCTGTGATTTTCTAGCACTACACTCCCATCATCTTTGTAACCCTATGTTAAATTCCTTCCATGGTCAAAACATCCTTCCAAAGGTGGGGTGCCCAGTTCTGCTCACAGTACTCAGTGGTGTCTAACTAGCGTTGTGTATAACTGCAGCATAGCATCTGCACCCCTCTCCTCTCATCTGGAGTTTTATTTGCAATTCTGGTCATCACGTTAACGAAGGATGTAATTATTCTAGAGAGAGAGAGAGAGAGTACAGCGGAGATTTATAAGTTGTAAGGTGTGAAATTTGCAGGGATGAGGAATGCTTGGATAGATCAAGGTTGTTTTCCTTAGAACAGAGGTAGCAGGAGGAATTGAGGTGCAGTAAATAGGGCTTTGGATGGAATGGACTGAGATGAGCGTTTTCCCTTAGCGGACACCTCAAGGTAGCAGAAAATTCCAAAGACTATTTCCCCTTCTCGGTGTCTGTCCAGGGAGAAAATTATCTCACCCAAAATTATCATAGCATTTAGCATTCACAGAGAGAGCGCTGCTTCTGAGAAAGGATTTCCAAACCAATATTTAGACAGCGAGGTAATTAATGAGAATTACAAGCTGACATTAATTACATTAGGTCCTTGAATGCTTGGCAATCGTGAATCATGAGACTAAATGGAGGGATTGTGTAGTTATTCAGATATATATACTGCTATGTGTCTATTTATATATCTTATGTCTTTGAATATCAAGCACAATATTCATAATAGCAGGAACATTAAAGCAAACCTTCCCCTTCACTGAGCAGTAGAAGTGTTCATCAGAAATAGAATGAAAGGCATGAAGGGTACAGTTTCAAAGATAGATGATTGAGACTTAGCTCCAGCACTCAGTGACAGAACTGGATTTAACATCCATTTCTTGAAAGGGAAGATTCAGCTCATTATTAATTATAAGGAAAGGAGGCTGCAATTAACAGGAATCAGAATGAGCCCAAGATAGCTGCAAACCAGGTAACTAAGTTATAAATCCATAACAAGTTCTTGTGCCTTAAGGCTAAAACTAGTTTCTTTACATATATTGCAGGAACAGAGTCTGTTACTAATGGCTACAAACCTTCATACTTACGACAAAATACATATTTACACTAAGGGTCATGACAAAATGTTTATAGATCACCACAGCTGATTCCTTAATTTGCAAGAGGTATGTTGGTTGTGTTAATAGGAAATAGATTAATCCTTGGCTTGGAGTGGGTCAAACACAATCAAATAGTTCTGGAAAATTGACAAGAGTACAGAATAAATTTTAAATACTGCCTCCAAATTGTATGTGCTCCATTTAATTTGAAAGTGGTGTAAATCAAGTTGAACCATCTGCTGTTAAGGCAATGAGTATGCACAGTTCAGAATCATAAATGGTGTCCTACTTGACTTCAAAAGAACTCAGTTAGATCTGATGTAGAAGCTTTTGGGCCAGAAGAATCTAGATTCCGTTCATGGACAATATGGCAATATATATCTCAGTTTGGTCAAACAGAACCACAATCTCAGCATTACCATGACCGAAATTCAACCTGAACTGATTGTTCCAACTGCAGTGCAATGAATCCAATTATGGACAACTGTATACCTCAGGAGAAAGTGAGAACTGCAGATGCTGGAGACCAGAGTTGAAAAATGTGGTGCTGGAAAAACACAGCAGGCCAGGCAGCATCCGAGGAACAGGAGAATCGACATTTCGGGCATAAGCCCTTCTTCAGGAATGTGTGTGTGATCTCCATTAAAATAACTTGGCAACTGTATACCTCAGTCTAACATGAGATTTAAGCACAAAGATCATGAAGATCATAAATCAGGAATTCAGCTAAATAAAATGGTCAAAAAGGCTTGAAGGATGTTTTCTTAGCAGAGACATAGGGATTAAGAGTAGGGAGATTATGCTGGAACTGGATAGAAACATTGGTTAAGCCACAGAAAGAATATTGTGTTCAGTTCTGGAATTCACATGAAAGGAGAGATGTGATTGCACTGCAGGGAGTATAGAGGAGATTCAACTGGATATTGTCTGGGCTGGAGAGTTCCAGTTATGAAGGCATATTAGCCAGACTGGGTTGTTTTCCCTTGAGCAGAGGAGACTGAGGATTTACATGAATGAGATGTATGAATTTTAAGTATTGATAGGATACACAGGAAGGAATTTTTCTCTTGGAGGGATCAATGACCTGGGAGCATAGATTTCAGGGGCAGGGGATTTCGAGGAGATCTGAGGAATTTTTATTTCACTCAGAGGGTGGTGGGAATCTGGAACTCACTGCCTGTACGGGTGACAGCAGCAGAAGCCTCCATCACATTTAAGAAGCATTTAGATGTGTGGTGAAGATGCCAAAACATACAAGGCTCTGGGCCAAGTGCTGGGAACTGGGATTAGAACAGGCAAGAGTTTGTTTTTAACCCACACCCACAACCCGTGAAAGGGGCCTTTTTCTGGGCTGTAGACCTGTATGACTCCATGACTAGGGGCATCAGGTCTTTACAAACAATGGAAATTCATTAATGAAAATTAAGGTTAAATTAGGAAATAGCGTATTTACATGTAATTATACCTGATTGAGGGAATCCTTTAGAGTGTCCTAGAGTCATTAAGTCCAACAGCATGGAGACAGGCACGGTGGCACAGTGGCACAGTGGTTAGCACTGCTACCTCACAGCGCCAGAGACCTGGGTTCAATTCCTGACTCAGGCGACTGACTGTGTGGAGTTTGCACATTCTCCCTGTGTCTGCGTGGGTTTCCTCCGGGTGCTCTGGTTTCCTCCCATAGTCCAAAGATGTGCACGTCAGGTGAATTGGCCATGCTAAATTGCCCGTAGTGTTAGGTAAAGGGGTAAATGTAGGGGAATGGGTGGGTTGCGGGTCGGTGTGGACTTGTTGGGCCGAAGGGCCTGTTTCCACACTGTAAGTAATCTAATCTAATCTAAAAAAAAGGCATTTTGTCCAAACTGGTCCACGCCGACCAGAGTGTCCATCCACTCTAACCCCATTTCCCCGCACTTGGCCCAGATCCTTCTAATCCTTTCCTATCCATGTATTTGTCCAAATGCCTTTCCAATGTTGTTAATGTACCCGCCTCAACAGCTTCTGCTAGCAACTCATTCCATATGCGTACCAGTCTCTGTGTAAAAACATTGCCCCTCACGCTCCTTTTTATTCTTTCCCCTCTAACCTTAAACTAATGCCCTCTAGTCCTCAAATCCCCCCCCCCCACCCCTGGGAAAAAGACTTAATGCATTCACCATATCCATGCCTCTCATAATCTTTTACATCTCAATAAAGTCCCCCTTCAGTCTTCTACCCTCTAAAGAGAAAAGTCCGAGCTTATCCAACCTCTCCCTATAACTCAGACCGTTGAGTCCAGTCAACATCCTTCTAAATTTCTTCTGCATTCTTTCCAGTTTAAAAACATTCTTCCTATAGCAAGATGAAAAAAAACTGAACACAATACCCCAAGTGTGGCTTCACCAATGTCCTGTATAATGCAACATAACATTCCAACTTCTATACTCAGTGATCTGACTGATGAAGTGCGCAAAAAGCCTTCTTCCCTGCCCTGTCTACCTGTGATTCCACTTTCAGAGAACTGTGCACCTGAACTCCAAGGTCCCTCTGTTCTACAACACTCCTTAAGGTCCTATCATTCAACATGAAACTCCTACCTTGATTTGACTTTCCAAAACTCAAGACCTCACACTTTTCTATATTAAATTGTATTTGCAATTTCTTGGCCCACTTCCCCAGCTAATCAAGGTCTTGCTGTAATTTCTGATATGCTTCCTCACTGTCTATGATACCGTCTATTTTTGTGTCATCAATAAAACAAACAGTAATGGGCCCAGCCCTGACCCCTGAGGCACTCCACTAGTCACAGGCCCCCAGTCTGACAAGCATCCTTCCACTATTACCCTCTGCTTCCTCCCATCAAGCCAATGGTGCATCCAATTTGCCAGCTCACCCTGGATTCCATACAATCTAACCTTCCAGTGTATCACATGGAACCTTACCAAAGGCCTTACTGAAATCCATATCGACAATATCTACTGTCTTGCCCTCGTCAACCTTCCTGGCCACTTCATCAAGGAACTCTAACAAATTTTTGAGACATGATCTCCCACTCACAAAGCCGTGCTAACTACTCCAGTCTCTTTCTCTCCATGAGGCCTTTTTATGGCATCCCTATCTCCAGAGAGGGCTCAGTTGACTGCTCAAGTCTCCCTGTTCAGTGCCCCTCCCTCACCATCACCACCTGTTGCTGGAGGCCCTGTTATATCAACTTAGCCCTGTAGTGTCTTTGGGATACATATATAAGATAATATTGATCTTTGGTGAGAGTTTGGTTGAGTATGCTCTCCATTTTAGTTTCTATTGACTCCTTTAAAGTGAGGAATAATCAGAGAGTGTTTAACAAGGTGAGTCTCAATTATTCAACTTACATGTTCACCGATGAATGTTTCAAGATGAGATGTTATGGTTTTTATTTCTTTTGTTTAAATTGCACTAGCTTTAGTATAAACTTTGGTTAATCCAGCAATGTCTGTTTAATATATATCTCAATTTCCTAATAACATGTTTGTGCTGAAGAGTGTGTGCAGGATGGAAGTGCTACAATACAGACAGTTTGGACACCAATGACAGGTCAATTAAATCACATTTACTCTGTGCAACTTCTGAGTTCATCAGTGCAGCAGTTGACTGTTGATTAAAGCTTCATTGAGTTAAGTTCAATAAATTACCCTAAACAACCAGTAAATGCAAACAAATGATGACAATTTCATACTCCCAACTAAGAGCTGCTGTCAAGGTTTATAAGTAGCAGGGACCCAGGGGAATTAATTTGTAGCCTTGCAATGTAAACTCAGAGCAAAAGAGTAAGTGAGTGAAATTTTGTATTATTTATCATAGCATAAAATTAACTTCCTTCTCTTATTCTGAGACCAAGTTGACTTTGAAAATATTAGAAAATAAAAGAAAGATTTCACATCCAATCTTTGTTTATCTGTGCAAAGAAAGCTTCTACAGTATTCATTAGCAAACAGTTCATCTGTTTTGGTCATTTTGAATGAGGAATGAATATCAGAGACAGGGAATGTGGAAATAGATAAAATTCCTGGGCCAGATGGGATTTATCCGAGGATTCTCCAGGAAGCTAGCAAGGAGGTTGCAGAGCCTTTGGCTTTGATCTTTATGTCGTCATTGTCTACAGGAATAGTGCCAGAAGACTGGAGGATAGCAAATGTTGCCCCATTGTTCAAGAAGGGGAATAGAGCCAACCCTGGAAATTATAGACCAGTGAGCCTTACTTCTGTTGTGGGTGAAGTGTTGGAAAATGTTATAAGAGATAGGATTTATAATCATCTAGAGAGGAATAAGTTGATTAGGGATAGTCAACACGGTTTTGTGAAGGGTAGATTGTGCCTCACAAACCTTATCGAGTTCTTTGAGAAGGTGACCAAACAGGTGGATGAGGGTAACGCGGTTGATGTGGTGTATATGGATTTCAGTAAGGCCTTTGATAAGGTTCCCCATGGTAGGCTATTGCACAAAATGCGAAGGCATAGGATTGAGGGTGATTTAATGGTTTGGATCAGAAATTGACTAACTGAAAGAAAACAGAGGGTGGTGGTTGATGGGAAATGTCCATGCTGGAGTTCAGTTACTAGTGGTGGACTACAAGTGTCTATTTTGGGACCTCTGCAAGTTTGTCATTTTTTAAAATGACATGGATGAGGGTGTAGAAGCATGGGTTAGTAAATTTACAGACGACACTAAGGCTGGTGGAGTTGTGGATAGTGCCGAAAGATGTTGTATATTACAGAGGGACATAGATAAGCTGCAGAGCTGGGCTGAGATGTGGCAAATGGAGTTTAATGTGGAAAATTGTGAGGGGATCACTTTGAAAGGAGCAACAGGAATAAAGAGTACTGGGCTAATGGTAAGATTCTTGGTAGTGTAGATGAGCAGAGAGATCTCGGTGTCCATGTACATAGATCCCCAAGTGTTGCCACCCAGATTGACAGGGTTGTTAAGAAAGCATACGATGTGTTAGCCTTTATTGGTAGAGGGATTGAGTTTAGGAACCGTCAGGTCATGCTACAGCTGTACAAAACTCTGGTGCAGCCGCAACTGGAATATTGCATACAGTTCTGGTCATCACATTATAGGAAGGATGTGAAACCTTTGGAGAGGGTTCAGAAGAGATTTACTAGGATGTTGCCTGGTATGGAAGGAAGGTCTTATGAGGAAAGGCTGAGGAAATTGAGGCTGTTTTTGTTAGAGGGAAGAAGGTTGCGAGGTGACTTAATCGAGACAAATAAGATTGTCAGAGGGTTAGATAGGGTGGAGAGGGGGAGACTTTTTCCTTGGATGGTGATTGCTGGCACAAGGGGATATAGCTTTATATTGAAGGATGAAAGGTAAAGGACAGTTGTCAGAAGTAATTTCTTTGCTTGGAGAGAAGCAGGGGCATGGAATGCCCTGCCTGCAACAATAGTAGACTTGCCAACTTTAAGGGCATTTAAATGGCCATTGGATAAATATGTGGATGAAAATGGAATAGAGTAGGTTGGATGGGCTTCAGGTTGGTTCCACAGGTCAGTGCAACATTGAGGAATGAAGGGCCTGTACTGTACTGGAATGTTGTATGTTCTAACTGCCCCGCTCTGTTTTGAAGTAACAGCATGGGACCTTTCACATGGATCTTGATGACATGACACGTCCTTGGTTTATATATAAAATAAATAAAATGTAGAACCACAGATGGTGGAGAACGGAAATAAAAAATAGAAATTGATGGAGAAATTGGGTCTGAATCCCATTATGACACAGTGGAATTTGAATTCAATTAAAAGAAATCTAGAATTCAGTTAGGATGGCTCAGTGGTTAGCATTGCTGCCTTACAGCGGGTGAGGACATGGGTTCAATTCTAGCCTCAGGTGACTGTCTGTGCAGAGTTTACACATTCTCCCTGTGTCTGCGTGAGTTTTCTCAGGGTGTTCTGTGTTCAGCCCACGGTCCAAAGATGTGGAGGTTAGATGGATTGGCCAGGCTAAATTGTCCATAGTCGGCTCGGTGGGATAGCAATGGGAAATGCAGGGTTACTGGGAGAGGATGGAATGTCTTCGGAGAGTTGCTGTGAACTCAACGGGTCAAATGGCTGCTCCCACAAATGTAGGAGTTTCATGAATTATGGGTCTAATGTTGCTGATTGTTATAAAAAACCATCTAGTTCACAAATATCTTTTACGGACAGGAATCTGCTGTCCTTACCTGGTCTGGCTTACATGTGACTTCAGACCCACTTCAGACTTCAACTGCTCTCTGGGCAATTAGGGATAGGAAAATAAGTGCTCACATTCTGTGAACAAATAAACAAATACTCAGCCAATCTGGCAGCATCTGTGGAGAGAAAACAGAGTGAGTGTTTTGAGTCCTGTGACCCTTCCTCAGAACTAGAAGCAGCAGGGGAATCTTGGTATTTATTTGATGACGGAGGCATGGGGAGAGGGGTAAGCAGATAGGTGGAGGCGGAGCCCAGAGAGAGATAAAAGTTTGGGCAAATAAAGGGATTATTTATAGAAAGAGAGGGAAGAAGAGAAATTAGATATGGTCTGCTTTCATACTGCCTCTGAAAAACTGCATCTCTGACAGTGTCTGTACTCTCCTTTGGCCCCAGATTCTTGTGTAGGCTGGTTTTTAATCCTCAAACTTCCTGACTTCATTAAGAATACTACCAACTGATCCACAGCTAAAGCAATGTGCCCTTCTTCTACCTTCCACATACAGGCTTTGATCACTATGGTCTTGATCTTTTAATAGTCTAAGTTACAGCTGCCAGTTGAGTTTAATGGCTTTCTAACGTTTCTCTGGTTATAATTACAAAGTTCACTTTAAATCAATGTATTAAACGGCATCATTTTGTGCTCAGTTGCATTTCATTGACAACTCAAGATAGTGATAGTCCTCTTGGGAGGTAAATAATAGCACACAAACAGTAAGCTTGCTATAAGTTGTTTTGAGAGGAATGTTGTACACATCATTCTATTTAAAACTGAATTGATCTCAACGGGCCGAATCAGGATTTATCCAAAAGTATTTAGCATTCTCAATGGTTGTCTGGACATCAACCGCCCCCTCCTCAATTTAACCGAGTGGAAAAAAAACACACAAATGGGACTTCAGGGAATTTGACTTTGCGGAGGTGGATACATCAATCCTTCTGAATTCTCATTTTGCTAAAAATTACCTCACAAGATGTTTTCTCATGAGAGAAAGAAAGACTGAGCTGCTGGTGGCTGAGACTAGGCAGGGTCCACCTGCCTGAAGCAGTTTTACAGATGCCCATGTGGGTTTCCTACGCTCAGACCATAATGTGATGAATTGTCAGCAATAATCACACTGCTTATAGTGAGCCTCCTACTCAGGAGTAAAGGAAATGTAAGTGCCCGGCAGTTATTGTGAGCGTGAATCCAGGGAACAGAGCAGCACAGAACCCAAATATCGTTGAAAGGAAAGGGAAGTTGTTGATCTGCAAGGCATTGAACTCCTTTCCTTACTACCCCTCCAATTGTTGTTATCATTTGAAATTAGACATTCTTGCATTTGTCCTGATGAGAGCCAGATTAAAACTTCAGGAGAAAGGGGTCAAGGGGTAACTGAAGTGATGTGCAGCAGCCTAGCTGGGCAATTGAGAGATGTTTGGGTCTGCAGCTGCCTGATAAATAAGTCTTTTTTTTACAGTGGGAAGGCTGAGGTAATAACGTGGAGAGAGAGAGAGATTAAAATAGATTTTAACCGTGTGGATGGATTTCAAAAATATGGATTAAGGAGGTCAGTTAGATCAGCTGGCTTGTTTGCAATGCAATGTAACACCACACCAGCTAAGGTTACTATGTAAGTCTTACCTTCTCAACATCATCTCTTGCCTGAGATAGTCATTTCTCTCTCTCTCACATAGTCTAACCTAAAAGCAGCACTAATGTCCTCTGGGACTGTGGTGACTTTGACTTTATACATTAATTTGTGTGCCCTATGAGCTCATAGCTTCTAGAGAAAAATCTCCAGGTATTTTGTGCAGTTCCTTCACCAATTACTTCTACAGTCAAGTCATTCAAGCAAAATAAAATGGAAATGACAGATTTCTTTAAGGCCAGAGTTTAAAAAATGTTTCTTGCGAGGAAGGCTCCTAAAAAGGAAAGAAAGTGCGCAAGACCCCTCGCAGAGGTAAGCGGTGACATTTTACTCTCCTCACTGTGGCATGGGCAATTGTTAGAAAGGCAGGAAAGTACAGAGCATAGAAATCAGAATCATGACATTGAGAAGCTTTTTGTGACTTTCTCCATATCCCTTAATTGGAGACATCACCAGATGTTGCTAGTGCTCATGTGAGAGAAGAGAGGGAATTCATTGTCCCAGAGGGAGTAAAGCTCACACAGACTGAGGATGAGATCATGGGGGGGCAATGGGAGACTAGCACAGTTATTGCCTTCAATGTTAAAAATCGCACAACACCAGGTTATAGTCCAACAGGTTTATTTGGAAGCACTAGCTTTCGGAGCGCTGCTCCTTCATCAGATGGTTGTGGAGTATAACATCGTAAGACACAGAATTTACAGCAAAGGTTTACAGTGTGATGTAACTGAAATTATATATTGAAAAAGTCCTGGATTGTTTATTAAATGCATTATCTGGGCCGACACAACACTAATTTCCAAAGTTCACTCGAGAATGTAACTTTTAAAAAAGCTTTTGCAAGTTACATATGAAAGAACTGAAACCAACATGCCCATTCTAAAAGATGAGAGACTTAAAAAACACTCCAAGTCTTTTTCAATATATAATTTCAGTTACATCACACTGTAACCTTTTGCTTTAAATTCTGTGTCTTCAGATCTTATACTCCACAACCACCGAATGAAAACCTGTTGGATTTTTAACTTTGTGCACCCCAATCTATAACTGGCATTTCCAAATCACGATTGCCTTCGATGACCCACTGATGTCTTCCCCATCCGTATATGGGAAGTTGTGCCATCCAAAAATCCAGAGTTCTCCAGCCAGATTCCGTCAATCCAGCTGAAATCCAAAATTTTCTCCTCACAGGAAATGTATAGCTTGATGTTTGCCAGATTCTCTGACACACATGCACACTCACACGCATAAGAAAATCAGAGACATTAGGGACATTTAAGCCAAAGAACAAAGAACAAAGAAAAATTACAGCCCAGGAACAAGCCCTTCAGCCCTCCAAGCCTGAGCGAATCCAAATCTATCTGTCGCCCATTTCCAAAGCATCTGTATCCCTCTGCTCCCCACCTACTCATCCATCTGTCCAGACGCATCTTAACTGAATCTACCGTGCCTGCTTCTACTCCCTCTGCTGGCAATGCGTTCTAAGTGCCTACCCACCCTCTCTGTAAAGTACTTGCCACGTGTATTCCCCCTTAAACTTTTTACCTCTCATCTTGAAAGCGTTCCACTGCTGGTCAATCACATGGACAACAGTAAATTGAGGGGTGTATCAATTAGGTTGATCTTAGAATAGGATAAATGCTCAGTGTAATATTGTGGGTTGAAGGGCCTGTACTGCGCTGTACTGTACTGCCTATAAACCCCCACATACACACACATCCCCACACACACACACACACCCTCAAGCCCCCACACACACAGTCCCCCCACATACCCACACACAGCAACCTCCCACACTCACAAACACATACACACACACACACCCACATGGACACACACACACGGACACACACACATACACAACACCCTCACACACCACACATACACAGCAGAAAACTAATATTTCCTTTCCTCCAGGCCGTGTCATGAATGTGGAGGTTCAAGCACTGCAGTGTAACAGGCATTTCCGTGGCAGCTGGGATTTAAAGATGGTGTCACCGTGCCAATACTACAAGGTCCCAATAATGGCAGGTACTCCTGTCTCTCTGAACACATGGCTCCCTGGGAAAGATGCCACAAGTGATGGGGCGAAGTGCAGAAGATAGTGTGAGAAAACTCCCTCCGAGGTTTGGGCACCATGAAACTTACTGGACAAAACACTGAAAATGGAAAATTTCCACCCTGGGATGTGTTCCCTTAAAGAGGGAGTTCTGGTAAAAGGAAGAAACAGCTTTGACTGAGCTACATTCATATTGCAGGTTAATATGTAATATGAAAGGGTTGGTAATACTTGAGTTACTTAGACCAGTCCTTATTCTTACTACAAACATCAAAACAGATTTCTTGCTCATTCAAAAATATATTAGAATACTTCTGATATCCATCTTTACTGATAGTATCACACAATAACTCCAACAGCTGGTATATGATAATTATACTTGGCTTCATAAAAACATCACCTGCTATATCTTGGTGCCACTTTGACTGTAGCCTTTTATGTACCTTTCTGGAAATTTGGAAAAAGGCTTGCATTTATTCTGCAATTAATAAACTCCATTCGGAAAAATAATAGATATCATGTTCATCACTTCTCCACCGTTCAGCTCAACCACAATGCCATATGTCCAATGACTTTCAGCGTGAAAACATTTCCACTTGTTTCCAACTGAGATTGATCACCAATAATTTCCAATCTCTTATCTCTAGATACTGACCTATTTTCCAGAGGGAGTAATTTTTCTATAGTCAAAATCTCTCATCATATTGAAAGTCGCTGAAAAGTCTTCTTCTAAACCTTGTTGATTCCATGAGGAGAATCTTAAACCATCTCATAATCCACATCACACATCACTGGTAACATACCAGGAAACTTTCATCACTCCCTTGCAAAAATGTTTGTAATCTTCATGAATTGCGAGGCCTCGAGTTGGTTGTAATATTCCAACTGAGCTTTCATGTTCCTTGCCTCCATTTACAAACCCAGGTAGCTCTTATCCGTTTTACCCACTTTATCACATTAGGAGAATAGGCAGACATGATCGTAACTATGGACCTGATCCAGAGTGGCATCTCCGCACCTCCCTCAGTGTCATAGTAACACAGGAACAGGAGTAGGTCATTCAGCCCACTGAGCCTTTGCTACCATCAGCTAGGCCACAGCTGATCACTGCTGCTTTCCCTCTCTATCCCCCGTATCCTTCAATGTCATTAATCTTCAGAAATCTACATCACGAGAACGTTCAATACTTAAACTTGCTCAGCCCCCACATAAAAAGAATTTCAAAAAAATTCTTCATCCTCTATATGAAGAAATTCTCCTCATCTCAGTCTGAAATGGCATACCCTTTATCCTGAAGGTATGTCCCCTCATTTCAGATACACAACCCTGTGGGGCATCTTATCAGCATGTGGGGCATCTTATCAGCATGTGTGAACAGTTGTGATGCCAGGACAAAGGATACAACCAAGCAGCTGCAGACCTGGCAGGTTGCGGAGAGGGTGAACAGTCAGTGGTTGTGTTCCACGTGTGTCTTACCAGTTGATCAGGTGGAAAGTGGGATGAAATCCTATGGGCAGAATGTAGGAATTCAGGAAGGAGAGTAATAAACAGGACTTTAAAGATGGCAGTGTCCAGATGATTCCTAGTGCCACCCATGAATAAGTGTAGAAATTGAAGGATCATAGGACTTCTCCAGGGATTCCAGTTACCTTTACTTTTACTGATATATATTTTGGTGGACAGGGGATAATTTCCAAGTCTGCAGATGACATGAAGCTTGGAAGCTGAGAAGAGGACAGTGCAGAACTCCCAAAGGACATTGACAAGTCAGTGGTGTGGGGAGATAGGTGGCAGATGAGGTTCGATTCTCAGGTTAATTTCCTGATGAAGGACTTAAGCTCGAAACGTGACTCTCCTGCTCCTCGGCTGTGCTTTTCCAGCACCACACTCTTTGACGAAGATGAGGTTCAATGCTGAGAAATGTGGGATGACATACCTTGGTCGAAAAAACACTGAAAGATAACCTAAAACAGGGAGTACTATTCTGAGGAGGGTGCAGGAGCGGGAGAACCTGGCCGTAAATGTGCACAGATTATTGAAGTTGCCAGGACAGGGCATACATTTAAGATGAGAGGGGAAAGATTTAAAAGGGACTTAATGGGCAACTTTTTCACACTGAGGGTGGTGTGAGTATGGAATGTGTTGCCAGAGGAAGCAGTAGAGGCTGGTACAACAATTAAAAGGCATCTGGATGGGTATATGAACAGGAAGTGGTGAGAGCGATATGGGCAAAATGCTGGCAAATGGGACTAGGTTAATTTAGGATATCTGGTTGGCATGGACAGGTTGGAGTGAAGGGCTGTTTCTGTGCTGTACAGCTCTCTGATAGGTGAAGAGAGCAGTTAACAAAGCATAGAGTATTCTCGACTTTATTCATTGGGCCAGTGAATACAAGACAAAGGAGATGATGTTGAACCCATATAAAGGACTCTTGTTAGATTTCAGCTGGAGTATTGTAGACAGTTGTGGGCCATGAGACTGCTTTGGACAGGGGTTCAGAATTAAATAGTTCAGGAATGAGAAACATCAATGAGACCGTAATAGTTAGGTGGGGGGATCAAGGGTATTGGAGGGAGGCAGAAGAGTGGGATTGAGAAACACATCAGCCATGATCAAATGGCAGAACAGACTTGATGGGCCAAATGACCTTATACTAGAATGCTATATCTGTGGCTTTATGGCCTTATGGTTAAGCATTTAAAATGGGACTTACACCGGAGATGGAGGACAAGGGTGAGTTATGAAAGGAAGAGTTTGCATCTGTCTTTACTGAAGAAGATATTGTTAACGTGTTAGTGAAAGAGAAGGTAGTTGTGATATTAGATGGACTTAAAATTGATAAAGAGAGAGTGTTGTAAAGGCTGGTCATGCTTATAATTAATAAGTCACCAAGACAGATTAGCTGCATCCCAGCTACTGAGGCAAATGTGGGTAGAAATTGTGGAGGGACTGACCACATTCTTCCAATTGACCTTAAATACAGAGGTGGTGTCAGAGAATGGGAAAATTACAAATGTGAAACCCTCGATCACAAAAGAGTACAGCGATATGCCCAGCAGTTACAACCTACTAAACTTAAACTTTTAGAATATGGAAGAAACTTAACAGGCAGTTGGATACATCTGGGTTAATTAAGAAAAGCCAGCACAGGGATAATTTTAAGATTAAATCACATTTAACCAACTAGGTTGACTTTGTTTTTGTGACACAGCAGTGAGATTCATTGAGGTTAATGTGGTTGAAGTACGTGGACTTCCAAAAGGCATTTGATAAATTGTCAAATAATTGACTTGTCAACATATTAAACTCATGGACTAAGATGAACATTGGCAGTGTGGAAACAAAGTTTAGCTAAGTCACTTAAAACAGAGAGCACATCAAACAATACAAAATAAAATCACTTAGTACTGGAGAAATTCAGCAGGTCTGGCAGTATATACAGAAAGAGAACCAGAGTTAAACTTTAGCATCTAATATGACGTTATCTCATGGCGTGATCACAGATCATGACTCCAAAATACTAATGGCATTTCAAACTTTTAATTACAAAATACATTTTTTTTCAATGAGGATATCCAGCCAAAGGTGACTGGGGACGTCAGTTCAGCGATTGTCTATCAAAGCTCTGAAAGAAACCATGGAACATTACATATCAAAGGTGCCAAGGGAACTTCAAACAGCCACCCTTCAAAAAGAGATTCAATTCAAATAAAATGAACTGTAGCTGCAGAGTGATAAGAGATTGATCACCCTTTTCACTATCCCCAGGAGATTATGTCCCAAATAGCAAACATGGTTGTGTTTTATCCTTTCAGGATAAAAGATGTTAAATATAGCTGCAACCCCTGGAATGTGTTTCATGGACAAATATGTCAGTATGGGTAAGTATGTTGAGAAGGTCAGAGCTTGAAGACAATCATTAGGCACTTCTGTGCTGCAGGTAAAGAAGGGTACTCTCTCTTGCTCAGAGTGCTGGAATCCAGGCAAGCCAGTGACATCATGGAAAAGGCCTGTAAACTAACTTGCAGAGCCAAGAATCTCAAAACCAGCTGCTTCACTATCAGTATCAGCATTGCTGGTCCCATTCCATATAGAAGCTGCAACATTCCACCACTTACCTTAATGGAACCTAGGTTCCTTTTTAACAAATACCTTTTTACTCAATCCACATCTCTCATCATTTTGTGTGTGTGTGTATGTGTGTGAGAAAGTGTGTGTATATGTATGTGAGAGTGTGTGTATGTGCGTGAGAGAGTGTGTGTGCGTGTGAGAGAGTGTGCGTGAGTATGTGTGTGAGAGAGTGTGTGTGAGTGTGTGTGTGTATGTGTCTGTGAGAGAGTGTGTGTGTGTGTATGTGTGTAAGAGAGTGTGTGTGAGAGAGTGTGTGTGAGTGTGTGTGTGAGAGAGAGTGTGTGTGAGTGTGTGTGAGAGAGTGTGTGTGAGTGTGTGTGTGTGAGAGAGTGTGTGTGATTGTGTGTGTGTGAGAGTGTGTGTGTCTGCGTGTAAGAGTGTGTGCATGTGTGAGAGAGTGTGTGTGTGTGTGTGTGTGTGTGTGTATGTGTGTATGTGTGTGTGTGTATGCACACCCATGCATCATTCTTTATTAACTTGCATAGCATTTTGTAGTACAGAAAATGAACAAACTTTTCCTTTCACTCAAGAAAGTCTGGCTGATGAAACAGAAATGTGTTTGACTTAGGAGGAAGTATCTATGGCAGAAGGTATACTTTTCAAATTAACCATATTGCAATCAACCAAGAGAGGGGTTGAATTAAGAAGGGGAACCAATCCATCCCTCCTCACCCATAAGCATTTGACGATACTCCGTCTGGAAATGTAACCACGTGAAGGCCCTCACCTGGGCACCATTTGTAACATGCTGACGCGTTGTTTGTCAAACTAAAGGAAGGTAGTTAGGTTTTCAATTGGGTATTCTTCACACATATTAATCACTTAGAATTAGCCTGAACCAATAATTTTAAAATATGCAGATGCCACAAATTCTGTAAGTACTGCCAACTTTGAGGAGGAGAGAGAAAGATTTGCAAAGGACATATTCTGGCTGGTAAAATGAGCACGTGTGACAAAATAATCACTTGGAGGAAGCATGAAGTGATACATTTTGGGAGTATCAATGTGTAGAGGCATTTAAAAAAATAAAGGATACAGTTCCAAAACAGAGGGTGAAGAGGTTTGGGGTCTACGAGTGCATGTGTACAAATTGCTGAGCGTTCTTTCCCATTCTTTCACTAACAGCCTCTTTGATAAATAGGATGATAAATGGTGATGGGATTCTGCGCATTGTAACTACAGGAAAAAAGCACAAAAACAAGGAAAGTATGGTGAGCATTTATACAATCTCAAATGGTGTACATTGTGTTCAAATCTGGGCAAAATACTTTATGAAGGGTGTGAAAGTATATCAGGGAAGACACAACAACAATTCACCGGAATGGGATGAGGGACTGTGATGAGGATGGAGCGGAGAAGCTGGGATTATTTGCATTAAAGAAGAGGGGTCAAGATGAGATTCAACTGAGGTATTCAGGTAGGCAGGACAAAGTAGAAGGAGGGAGCTGCTCCTATTGGAGGAAATGTTGAGAACCTTGAGGACATGGTTTTGGGTGAATGGCAAAAGAACAAAGGCAACGTGAAGAAATCCTTTTGGACACAGAGTATGGTTATTGTCTTGAGTGCACTCACTTTCTGAAAGTGTATTGGAGGCCAATTCAACTACGACTCTCAAAAAGCAATTGGAAAATAATCTGAAGAGAGAAAAAAAATATCATTCTACAAGAAAAAGGTAAGGGTATCAGACCAGTCATCTTCCTCTGGCAGACAGACACGTTGGGCCCAATAGCCTCTTTCTGTATTGTAGTTACTCTATGATTCTATGATTCCATGAACTTGCCCTGCCTACTTTAAGGATTTGTGCATATGGACACAAATGTTTCTCTAGGTGAAAGTGAGGACTGCAGATACTGGATATCAGAGTCAAGATTAGAGTGGTGTTGGCAAAGGACAGCAGATCAGGCAGCATCTGAGGAGTAGGAAAATTGACATTTCAGGCAAAAGCCCTTTATCAGGAATGAGCCTTATTTTTCCTGCTCCTCGGATGCTGCCTGACCTGATGTGCTTTTCCAGCACCACTCTAATCTTGACAAACGTTTCTCTGCCCATCCACATTTTCCCATATCAAGTCATTTATAGCTTACTGTCCATCCAAGATAATCCTTCCAAAGTGCATCTCTCCATGCTTATCCATACTGAAGTCCACATGCCCTCCTTCAGGCCATGAGGGACATGGCAGCAGTAAAACTAATGATGTATCAGATCTTTTCACTTAGCCATGCTGTCACAGGCAAACAATATCTGATTGCCTTTCCCTACAAATTATTGTATGAATAGAAATCATTGGGATTTGTCTGGGTTTTGCCTCATGAAATTGCACACTGTTTAATGACAATCATGGCTTATTGCCAGACTCAATGCTGTAAACAGATTCAAATAATTTTGCACTCAAGGCTAATGGAACTGCTATAAAGGCCCTGCAGAATTAAAGATCCAATTCACTATTCACAAAATTACAAATGGTTGAGGGTAACTGTGTGTAGTGCCAGAGTTAGAAAAGATACTGGTCCTGATTATTGTGTGTACCATTAACCAGTTTAGGACTGAAACCACAGTGACAATTATTACTTTACCAAAATGAATTGAGAAGAATCCTGACAATGTTAACATTTTATGTAGCATTTCAATTAATGTTCCAGCTGATTTACACACCGGATAATAAAACAGACATTGTCTTGAACTGTAGCCAACTTTCATTAACATCTCTTGGGAATGAAGTTGGACTCAGGAGCAGAACTCATAAGCTTAGAGGGCAAATTATTACTTTTAATGGCAATAAGAGAATTATGATTCTCCTCTGTAATTAATAGCATGTAGGAGATCTCAATGCAGTGACAATGTCACTGGGACTGTAATCCAGAACCCCTGGGAACATGCATTCAGATGTTATCTTGGTGGATGGTGAACTCTGAATCCAACAAAATCTGGAATTAAAGATTCTAATGATAACCATGCAAATAGCTTCAGGAAAAGGGTGGCACAGTGGTTAGCAGTGCAGCCTCACAGCACCAGGGACCCAGTTCAAGTCCTGCCTCAGGCAACTGTCTGTGTGGAGTTTGCACATTCTCCCTGTGTCTGTGTGGGTTTTCTCCACGTGCTCTGGTTTCCTCCCACAGTCCAAGGACGTGCAGGTTAGGTGAATTGGCCATGCTAAATTGCCTGCAGTATTAGGTGTGGACTTGTTGGGCCAAAGGGCCTGTTTCCACACTGTAAGTAATATTAATAAAAAACCTTATCTGGTTCATTTTTGATTCATTTTTGTCACATGTACCAAGGTACAGTGAAAAGTTTTGTTTTGCATGCAGTACAGGCAGACCCTACCATACCATGTGCATTAGGGTAATAGGACAGAGCGAAGAACACAATGTTATAGCTGCAGAGAAGATGCACTTAGAGCAATGTTAGACTTAAAATTTGAGAAGTCCGTTCAGAAATCTGAGCACAGTGAGGAAGAAGCTGGTACGTGTGTTTGTATCTTCTGCCTGACAGAAGAGATTGGAAGCGATTGTAACTGGGGTGGGAGGGGTCTTTGATGAAATTGACTTCCTTCCCAAGGCAGTGGGAGGTATAGATGGAGTCAACGGGTGGAAGTTTGGCTTGCGTGATGGACTGGGCTATGTTCATGACTCTCTATAGTTTTGTAATGATACCAGACTGATTTTTAGGGAAGGAAATGTGCCATTCTTACTTGGTCTGGCCTACATGTGACTCCAGACCCACAGCAATGTGATCTTCACTACCCTCTGGGCAATTAGGAAGTGGCAATGCCTACATTCTGTCAATGATTTATTTTTTAAAAATGCTCCTGTTGTATGTTTGAAAATGACATGGTGTGCTTGCAATGAAACCAGCTAAAGAGATCCTCAAATATATCCATGGATTGCTAGATTAGTTCCTGATGCTGCTAACCCCCAGCACTGCTGAAAACCTGATACTATATCCCGATATTTGGTTGAGATAACTCTGAGACTGTTGTTCAGCTAACCATAGTCCTGCTCTCTTATTAGAGAGGGATGACTGGAGTTGAGTTTAGTTTGAGAATCACGACATCTCAAGCAAGGGGCAAGGTTTAGATTAGATTAGATTAGATTAGATTACTTACAGTGTGGAAACAGGCCCTTCGGCCCAACAAGTCCACACCGCCCCGCCGAAGCGTAACCCACCCATACCCCAACATCTACATCTACCCCTTACCTAACACTACGGGCAATTTAGCATGGCCAATTCACCTGACCTGCACATCTTTTTGGACTGTGGGAGGAAACCGGAGCACCCGGAGGAAACCCACGCAGACACGGGGAGAATGTGCAAACTCCACACAGTCAGTCGCCTGAGGCGGGAATTGAACCCGGGTCTCTGGCGCTGTGAGGCAGCAGTGCTAACCACTGTGCCACTGTGCCTAATCTAATCTAATCTAATCTAATCTAATCTAATCTAATCTAATCTAATCTAATCTAATCTAATCTAATCTAATCTAATCTAATCTAATCTAATCTAATCTAATCTAATCTAAAAGGTTGAGACAACATTGTATCCTTAGCAAGTGTGGGAATTGAATCCAAACTGATGGCATCACTCCACATTACAAACAAGCTAACTGAGCTAACCAACCCCAACCTTAAAACCATGTTACTAGAGGTGCTGGATTACAATCCCAGTGACATTACCACTGTACTGGCATCTCCTACAGGCTATTAATTAGAAAAGAGAATCATAATTCTTCAGCTGTCATTAAAAATAATAATTTGCCTCCAAGCTTATAAGTTCTGCTCCTGAGTCAAACTTTATTATTAAATTGGCTACAAATCATGGCAATGGCTGCTCTATTATCCAATTGGTAAATCAGCTGGAACATTGATTAAAATTCTACCTAAAATATTAACATCCTGTCAATTCATTTTCGTGAACTGATAGTGTGCCAAAGCTGTTTCAGTCCAGTACAAATAATTAAAACCAACCAAACTGCAGAGTTATAAAATGGAGTTGTAACATTAGAATTAAGGATAATGGGAAAAAAACTAAAGCTAAAGTAGTGCTAAGCAAAGGGCGACCAGGTTGCATTTGAATGCCTGAAACAAATTTGATGTGTGTATTCCTAATAACATCAGATGGGAATCAGCGAATTGTGTCCTAATCCACAGTTTTCCAGGGTTGAGTTTCCAATGTGAAGGCAAGCATACCAACATGAAATTGGAAACTGCGGATTCACCACACCCAAGGTTCTGGCAGTTAAAGCTAACAAATAGACGGAATATTTGTGATGTCCTGATATTTGGGGATGAGGCTTCATATAGATTCAAAATCTTCAAATCAATCCTTTACTTGGCATCTCTGCCTCAATGTCATTGAGTCACAGTTCCTGGAGTATTATCTACAATGTGAGAAAAAGGCTGTAATTGATATTTAAAAATAATCAGGTCAATTAAATTTTAACTGAGCTGAGATTAGCAATGCTCATCCCCATTAACCATTATCCAAACCCAAATTAAATGTAGATTGTGCTCATCAGTTTTTCCTAATATATATTTAGCACTCTGGTTTCAAAGCACATTTATTTCTTTAATGTATGAAAACTTTGATAAGTTCAAAGATACTCTAATTAAATTGCAGGATGCATTAACTTTAAGGGAATAAAATACCACGAAACATGTCAATATTTTCTTTGAAGTACTTACTGCCTGCACCAGTGGTAAATCAATATTAGGTCATGTGAACACAAATGGATCAACAATCACGGGTTGCTTTTGGCAAGAAGCTAAACTGAGTTAACAGGCAATGTTCAAAATGGATGAGTGATGGACAATAACAATCACTCACCTCTCAGTTCTAGATTAGTCTATTTTCCAATCTCCAATTCCAACTTTTACAGAAACTTGAAAGTCTTCAAGAAGCTCTGCCAACTCTACCAAGCATCACATTAAGATGATGCATCACTCACCTTCACAAAGCTAAACATCAAAAACACAAATATTTCAGTCAAATATTCAAATTCAGAGAGAGCAAATCAACTTCTTCCACTGCACTGTACTATTTTCTACAGGTACCTGTTCTCTGGAAGTGGCCTATTTTTTGGAATATCTACTTTCATTATCTCTTAGACATAGGCAGGCACAATTGCAAATTTAAAAGACATTTGGACAGGTACATGGATAGGAAAGGTTTAGAGGGATATAGGTTTAATGCAGACAAATGGAACTAGTTCAGTTCAGGATACCTAGTTGGCATGGACGAGTTGGGTCGAAGAGCATTTTTCCATGTCGTATGACTCTATGACTCACTCATCTGGTATACACCCTGCCAGGTTGCGGCTTTGGTGGAATATCAATGAATCACAGAACTGTTATGGTGCAGAAGGTGTCCATTCGGTCCATCATGCCTATTACCTACTGTCAGTGTTACTCAATTACTTAGAACCAGTGGCCACTAGACTAATTGAGCTGTAGCCTTAGAAGACCTTCAACTCCCAAGTATCTGTATAAATACTAGGCCTATTTAAGAATAAATAAATTTGATTTTTTCTGTCACTTCGAATCATAAGACATGATTAGGCCATTCAACCCATCAAATCTGCACGCGATTCAATGAAATTGTGGCTGATCTAATAATCCACAACTCCAACTTTCCTACCTTTGCCCAATATCCTTCCCTGATTAAAAATCTATCTCTGTCTTGAATATATTTAACAACTCAGCCTTAACCAGCCCTCTACAGTAAAGAATTTCACAGATTCACTGCCCTTTGAGAGAAGAAATTCATCCTCATCACTGTCTTTAATGGGTGACACCTCTCTCTGAGATAATGCCCTGTAAGTCCAAATACAAATCCAGAAGCTATTGTTACTGTGCGATGGCATGACGTAATAAAAAATTAATGAGAATGGTAAAGGAACCATGAGAAACCAAAAAAGGAACCCCAAAAAAAACCTCTCAAGAGGGGTCCTTGGAAACAAACTTGTGGCCTGCTGCATTCCAGTATATTAACTTAGTGAATGATGAGAGGACTCTTGTAGAACGGTGGTAGTGTCCCTAGCTCGGAGCCAAGAGACCTTAGGTCAAGTCCCAGCTGTTACAAAAGTGTGTAAAAAGATCTCTAAAGAAGAGGATTGACAAGTATCTTGATGGTGTGCACTGATAAGCATGTGAAATTGTGTCTTAATGGGTCTAAGGGGAAGCTAAAAGTGTGTGAGTGTGTGTGTGGTGGGGTGGAAGAAATAGAAAGGTTTGTTGGTTGATTTAGATGCAGTAAGGTTGAGTTAGATGCAGTAAGGTTGAAGGGACATAAATACCAGTATTGAGCTGGGCTGAATGAACTGTTCTGTGACTATAAAACTTGTGATAAAATTCATGTTAAATGAAAGTTAAAAATCCACTCTAGTTTTTAAAATTTGTCTCCATTGGAATATTTAGAAATTAAAATAGTTGTTTTCAATTTCTACAAAAATAATGCAAAGGTGCTCCCTAGTCTGCAATAGTTAAGCAATGCTTTGTCACAACCAGACAATGTCTGGAGGCTTCAGTATTTAGACCATTGAGATGATCAAGCAATTTATGCCTTATCTCCTACCGGGACCATAACAATCTCAACTGTGAAATGGAACTGATTACTGTGAATTCTGATTAGTTTCCTGGAGTTTTGCTTGATTGCCTTAAGAAGTCAGGAAGAAATTTCTCCTTGCTCTGTCATGTTGAAGATTATGTGTGATACTTCATGTCCCTTGGGAGCTCAAATGCATTGGAGTGGGGAAATGACAACATTGCAAGCTGTATCTATTCTGTTAGAAGAGGCATGCCTAATCAATCAAGTGTGTTTTGTGCATTTCACATATTTCTCACCTGCAGCCAATTTTGCTCCCCCCGGGGAAGTTTGACACAAGTGTTTGCAGGTGCAGTACCAACCAGCAGGGGAACTGTCAGAATTTTGTGTCTGCCTGTTTTCCTTCTGGTCAGAAAGGAAAACAACATTCCGAAGGGAGAAAACTATCCTGTTACTTTGCAGTGAGTGTTGTGCCACTACTCTGCTGATCAGTCTAATGGTGAAATTCTTTTGGTAGTCCACACTTAATGGTCAGGTCATGGGGAATGTTGTCAAACCAAGAGACCATGGGGTGCAGGTTCACAGTTTCTTGAAGGTTCAATCACAGGTAAACAGGAGAGTGAAGAAGGCATTTGATATGCTTGCCTTTTTTGTTCAGTGCATTGGGTGTAGGAGTTAGAATGTCATGTTGCGGTTGTACAGGACTTTGGATAGTCCACTTTTGGAATACTGCATTCAGTTCTGGTCTCCCTGCTATAGGAAAGATGTTGTTAGTCTTGAAAGGGTGCAGAAAAGATTTACAAGGATGTTGCCAGGATTGGAGGGTTTGAGATATAAGGAGAAGCTGAATAGGCTAGGGCTGTTTTCCCTGGAGTGTTGGAGTTTGAGGGTAGATCTTATAGAGGTTTGTAAAATCATGAGGGGCATGGATAGGGTAAATTTCCAAAGTCTTTTTCCAAGGATAGGGGAGTCTAAAACTCAGTGAGAGGGGAAAGATTTAACAGGGACCTAAGGGGCAACTTTTTCACACAGAGGGTGTTGTGTGTATGGAATGAGCTACCGGGGGAAGTGGTGGAGGCTGGTACAATTACAACATTTAAAAGGTATCTGGATGGGTACATGAAGAGGACGGGTTTGGAGGGATATGGGCAAAATACTGGCAAATGGGGATAGATTAATTTAGGATGTCCAGTCAGCATAGATGAATGGACCAAAGGATCTGTTTCCATGTTGTACATCTCTATGACTCTATGACCACTAAATTTCACTGTGGTCATGCTATCTGGTCATTTGCAATAGAAGCAATAATTTCATAACTAAACTGTTTGTGTTTGAACTTTACATTCCTACTCCATGTAACCTTTAATTGCCTGACAATAATCAAGCTACTTCCATAGAGTCATGTGGAAACAGACCCTTCGGTCCAACCCGTCCATGCCGACCAGACATCCCAACCAAATCTAGTCCCACCTGCCAGCACCCGGCCCATATCCCTCCAAACCCTTCCTATTCATATACCCATCCAAATGCCTCTTAAATGTTGTGATTGTACCAGCCTCCACCACTTCCTTTGGTAGTTCATTCCATACACGTACCACCATCTGCATGAAAAAGTTGCTGCTTAGGTCTCTTTTATATCTTTCCCCTCTCACTCTAAACCTATGCTCTCTAATTCTGGACTCCCCAACCCCAGGGAAAAGACTTTGCCCATTTACCCAATCCATGCCCCTCATAATTTTGAAAACCTCTATTAGGTCGATCTGATAAGATTCGCATCCAACAGCATTTATGACAGATATAATCCGCAGTAGCCCTTAAACTGTCTTTAAACTCCCACATCTGACAAGAAGTACACATCACTGCAAAGGCCATTTTTGCTCTTTCACAATCTACAGATCCAGAAAATAACACCCTCTTATTCCTCTACAAAATACTGCAGCAGGTTAAATTAATAGTTATGGCTTATATTTTAAGTTTAATCAAGAGACTTATCTCAAAAAAAATATAATCAAGAAAGAACCCACTGTACTCACTACTGCAACCTTTCTATTGGACAGACTTAAAACAATGATTAACTTATCTGATTCTGTGCTGTGAACTTTGCCCAACAGTTCCTCCAAGATTAGTTGTGAAATTCACTGTTTGTTAATTTTCCCAGACGCATTCCGATGTCCAGCAATACACGAATTCAAAAACAGCAAAGGTGTGGTTCTGTTCGCCAAGCTGGAAATTTGTGTTGCAGACATTTCTTCCCCTGTCTAGGTGACATCCTCAGTGCTTGGGAGCCTCCTGTGAAGTGCTTCTGTGATGTTTCCTCTGGCATTTATAGTGGTTTGAATCTGCCGCTTCCGGTTGTCAGTTCCAGATGTCCGTTGCAGTGGTCTGTATATTGGGTCCAGGTCAATGTGCTTATTGATTGAATCTGTGGATGAGTGCCATGCCTCTAGGAATTCCCTGGCTGTTCTCTGTTTGGCTTGTCCTATAATAGTAGTGTTGTTCCAGTTGAATTCATGTTGCTTGTCATCTGCGTGTGTGGCTACTAAGGATAGCTAAGGATACACCAACTAGCCACGAAATGACACAACCAGCTATCCTTAGTAGCCACACACGCAGATGACAAGCAACATGAATTCGACTGGGACAACACTACTATTATAGGACAAGCCAAACAGAGAACAGCCAGAGAATCCCTAGAGGCATGGCACTCATCCACAGATTCAATCAATAAGCACATCAACCTGGACCCAATATACCAACCATTGCAACGGACAGCTGGAACTGACAACCGGAAGCGGCAGATTCAAACCACTATAAATGCCAGAGGAAACATCACAGAAGCACTTCACAGGAGGCTCCCAAGCACTGAGGAAATCACCTAGACAGGGGACGAAACGTCTGCAACACAATTTCCCAGCTCGGCGAACAGAACCACAACAACGAGCACCCGAGCTAGAAATCTTCTCACAAACTTTGAACAGCAAAGGTAGTAACTATGCAGGTTCTCTCTCTCTCTCCTGCACTGTCCTCACCATGTGCTTCCTTTGTCTGTTCTTCTCCCTTTTAAAACTGCTGTTGTTTTGACTTCTTTTTCCCAAAGTTCCAAAACAATGCAACAGCATATAACACAGTAATTGCTGCTACTGGAATTCGAGGAAATCACCTTCAGCACCTAAAATGCCTCAAACAAAGGAGCAGCTGTTACAGCCAGGAATTTTTCCCATCCTCCATCTTGGACTACCCAGAATCCTATCTTAAAAATATTCAGTGAGGCTGCCCACACCAATGTCTGATGCAGGTTCAGACAACCCACAGAGAATTAGACTACCGACAGTGTGGAAACAGGCCATTAGGCCCAACAAGTCCACATCGACGCTCCGAAGAGTAACCCACCCAGACCCATTCCCCTACCTTATTAGTCTGGACTTCCCATAACTGATGCACCTATCCTACATTTCCCTGAACACTACAGGTAACTTAGAATGGCCAATTCAACTAACTTGCACATCTTTGGAGTGTGGGAGGAAACCAGAGCACCCGGAGGAAACCTACGCATTCAGGGGGAGAATGTGCAAACTCCACGCAGACAGGCAGGTTGGAATCGAATCCGGGTAAAGCCCATTTCTCCGTCCTAAAAGGGTGACCTCCAATCTTAACATGATACAACTGCACCAGCTCAAAGTCAATATTTAAACATTTTGCCCTTGAGAAAGAGATGATGAGCTACCTTCTTAAACCCTGCAATCTGTGTGGTGTAGGTACACAGTGTTATCAGTTAGGGAGTTGCAGGACTTTGACCCATTGGCAGTGAAGAAACAGCAATATAATGTAGCTTCCATTAGGTTGGCTTATAGTTTGGAGGGGAATTTACTGGTGATGATTTACCTGAACTAGGCACTAAGGTCTAAGACAATGGGATAAACCATTTAGGATTAAGTTAGGACTAATTTGGGGATTTCAAAATCTGGACATATTATTTAAAATGAGAGGACAAAGATTTTAAAAGACACGAGGAGAATTTTTTTTACAGAGGGTGGTTTGTGTGTGGAATGAATTTCCAGAGGAAATGGTGGAAGCAGGTATGTTTACAATGTTTAAAAGCCATTTAGGTAAGGACAGGATAAGAAATGTTTGGAGGGATACCTGCAGGCAGGTGGGACTAGTTTAATTTGGGATTATAGTCAGCATGGACTGGTTGGACTGGAGGGTCTGTTTCCATGGTGTTATGACTCTATGACTGAGATGAGGAAAGATGTCTTTACCCAGAGAGTGGTGAGTCTGTGGAATTCTCTGACCCAGAAAGTAGTTGAGACAAAAACACTAAATATTACCAAGAAGGAATTAGATATAATTCTTAGGGTTAAAGGAATCAAGAATATGAGGGAGAAGGTGGAAGCAGGGGGACTGAGTTGAATGATCAGCCATGATCATATTGAATGATGGGGCAGGCCCGAAGGGCTGAATGGCCTACCCCAGCTCCTACTTCCTATGTTTGGATGCTAATAACTGATATTCTTGTTGGAATTTTCCTCCACAAGTTTAGAGCAGATAGCAGTTCAAATTTGTCTGGAATTCTGCCAGTACAATACGCAAAGTAAAATGAAATTAAGCATGTTTTAAATCATTAAGTTGAACTTTACAAAAGTGCCAAGCCAACGAGCATCAAAATTTAATTGCTCCCAGTTGCATGAATGGCAAGCGATCGTGTTTCCTGGAGAAGGGTGTTCCAGTTTGGGTTGCAAACATGATCAGAATTAAATGTCCCCAGTATCCATCGACTCACCAACAAGTAAGGCCCCAAGAGAGGTCAACTTACAGCCTCTTTAGGAACGACTCAGTGCCTCCCCCAGTCAGCTGCCATCCTGGCAGGAGAAAGAAAAATGGCTCATTTCCCAGCTGAGTAACCAATCTTCCAGGTTTTGGGGGCAATTCCATTTACTCTAATCTGAGGGCAATTGGAGGCATGGATGAAGACAATGGGTGGTCTCTGAAAGCCACCTGCCCTGCCTGACACCCCCCTTCCTGTCACACACCCCATGAGAAGCAGAAGAAGAAGTCCTAGCTTCTCACATGAAGGTTACGGCATGTCCCAATGGTCTTTAGGACCCAGCATGTTGGCCTTTTGAATTATCAGCATCCCCTGATGAAGACAGACCCCACTGTCTGGGTCTGTGATCCTCAAAGAAGCACATCAAAGCTTGCCAGGCAGTTCCAAGCAAGTGGGGTGGGGTACTATCCCACCGACTCTCCTGGAGCTGAAGGCAGTGAGTTAGTGAGACCTCCGCACCCATACTGGGTCTGCCAAAAGGAACATCGAGGCCAGCATGTTTTTCCACCCGATGAATGTAAGTCCAAACAATGGGCCACATGCCCATCTAAACAGGTGTCCCCTCCTATCTGCAGGGGATACATTCCAAGACCTACCGCGGCTGCCCAAAACCATGGATAGTAGCAAACCCATTCAAATAATCAGGAGATTTACCTCCCCGGCAGCCCCCGGTTCTGGAACGTTCCATGTAATATTCTTGGGCTGCGGCAAACCACAGATAACCGAAACCAAGGAAACCATTTCCGCGGATATGGTGGTCGCCCTCTATTCAGTAATTTGGAATTTACCTTAAAATGCCCTTTCAGAAGGAAAAACCAGTAAAGCTGGCAAATTGGACATGCCAGTCCAACCCACCCTGTATACATCAAAATGGAGTGTCCGTGTGACCAATACGCTCACTTCCAATTATTACTGACTTTTCCCTTTGGGAATCGGAACGAGCAGATTCTGTGAGAATTTGGGTAAACTTGGCCTGTATTCCCTCAAGTTTAGATGTATGGAAGGTAGTCTCATTGAAAGATAAAGTTTTGAAAGGGGAGAATCTCTACAGAGACAATTTGACCCAACAAGTCTGCGCCAACCTTCCAAAGATCATCCCAACCAGATCCACCCTTTCCCCATACTTTCCATGGCTAATCCACCTGACATGCGCATCTCTGGTTACAATGGGCAATTTAACATGGCCAAGCCACCTAATCTTTGTACTGTGGGAGGAAACCGGAGCACCCAGAGGAAACCCACACAGACACGGGGAGAAAGTGCCAATTCTATTCAGACGGTCACCCGAGGTTGAAATCGAACCTGGTACCTGGTGCTGTGGGATAGTGGGGCTAATCACTGAGCCACTGTACCGTGGATGCTGAAAGTATAATATTTCTGGCGGGGACTCACACTAATAAGGGGTTGTCCATTTAAGATTGAAACAGGATGACATTTGTTCACTGAAGGAGATATGTCTGTATGGAATACTCAGCTTCCAAGAGCTAACAATATTTAGTTGGGATTTTTTTTTATTTGATCTGATTTGATTTGATCAATTATTGTCACATATACCTAGCTACAGTGCAAAATTTTGTTTTGCATGCAGTATAGGCAGATCGTACCATACAAAGTACATGAGGGTAATAGAACAGAGAGAGGAATACAATGTCACAGCTGCAAATCCTGAGGCATTACCTTATCTATATTCAAGACAGTGATCTATTGATTATTAGAGACTGAGAATCAGGTTTATTGAAAAATGCAGGAAGGTGGGAATAGCCCTGGTTTATTGATTGCCCTCAAAAGCGGAGTCTAAAGCCAGAGGATATAGTTTAAGAATAAAGGGGCACCAATTTAACACCACGATCAGGAGGAATTTCCTCTCTTAGATGGTCATTGCCACAGAGAGCTATGGGGGCAGAGTCCTAAAACATATTTAAGGCTGAGCTAGGCAGATTCTTAGGGCATTGAGGGTGATGGGGAAATGTAGGAAAGTGAACATGAGGGATGTCGAATCAGCTGTGATCCAATTGAATTAGAGACAAAAAGAGTTACACCCGAAACATTGACTTCTCCATCTCCTGACGCTGCCTGGCTTGTCTACCTGTGATCCTGTTAAAGGGCAGAGCAGGCTCAAGGGGCCAAATGGCCTATTCCTGTTCTTTTTGTTATAGACCATGGTCTTATGCTTGACAGCGTACAATCAAAGGGTCAAATAGCCACATCCTGCTCCTATTTCTAATGCTCTTATGTTCTAATGAAGGTGATGAGAATAATTGAGGTGGTAAACGTAGCTATTGATAGAATGTTCAATCTTAGAATACAGTGAGAACTAACCATTTGGATACAGAACTGGCTCAAAGGTAGAAGACAGAGGGTGGTGGTGGAGGGTTGTTTTTCAGACTGGAGGCCTGCGGCCAATGGAGTGCCACAAGGATCGGCGCTGGCTCCTCTACTATTTGTCATTTATATAAATGATTTGGATGCGAGCATAAGAGGTACAGTTAGTAAGTTTGCAGATGACACCAAAATTGGAGGTGTAGTGGGCAGCGAAGATGGTTACCTCAGATTACAACAGGAACTTGACCAGATGGGCCAATGGGTTGAGAAGTGGCAGATGGAGTTTAATTCAGATAGATGCAAAGTGCTGCATTTTGGAAAAACAAATCTTAGCAGGGCTTATACACTTAATGGTAAGGTCCGAGGGAGTGTTGCTGAATAAAGAGACCTTGGAGTGCAAGTTCATAGCTCCTTGAAAGGGGAGTTGCAGGTAGACAGGATAGCGAAGATGGCGTTTGGTACAGGAGTTGGGAGGTCATGTTGCGACTGTACAGGACATTGGTTAGGCCACTGTTGGAATATTGCATGCAATCCTGGTCTCCTTCCTATCGGAAAGATGTTGTGAAACTTGAAAGGGTTCAGAAAAGATTTACAAGGATATTGCCAGGGTTGGAGGATTTGAGCTATAGGCAGAGGCTGAACAGGCTGGGGCTGTTTTCCCTGGAGCATCGGAGGCTGAGGGGTGCCTTATAGAGGTTTATGAAATTATGAGGGACATGGATAGGGTAAATAGACAAAGTCTTTTCCCTGGGGTGAGAGAGTCAAGACCTAGAGGGCATAGGTTTAGGGTGAGAGGGGAAAGATATAAAAGAGACCTAAGGGGCAACTTTTTCACGCAGAGGGTGGTATGTGTATGGAATGAACTGCCAGAGGAAGTACTGGAGGCTGGTACAATTGCAACATTTAAAAAGCATTTGGATGGGTATATGAATAGGAAGGGTTTGGAGGGATAAGAGCCAAGTGCTGGCAGGTGGGATTAGATTGGTTTGGGATATCTTGTCGGCATGGACTAGTTGGACCGAAGGGTCTGTTTCCGTGCTGTACATCTCTATGACTCTCTAAGTATTCGAATGAGCCATTTCAATGCAATGCATTTAGATGCATAATAAAGTCTGCAGGTCAACATTCTCCACACAGTCCATCGCTGACATTGCCTGGTGCAATCACTATTTCGCGCAATTTATGTTGATAAATTGCAAGGCCCTCAATACAAAGAAGGTGCTGCATGTCAATAATGGACATTGCAAACGTGACTCCATCATATATGTGAAATGAGAATGTTGATACCTCAGCCTGCCCATCCCATTTTTGTCTTCAATGTTTCAGTCAGGGAAAGTCAGTGTTTATTTCCACCTGGACCATTGTTGTGGTAGTCAAAAATTACACAATACCAGGTTATAGTCCGACAGATTTGTTTGAAACTGAAAGCAATAAGTTTGTATCATTGATTTAAATGTTAACAATCCAGGAAATGTGTCATTATTGAGAATTTTGATTAGATTAGATTCTCTCTAGTGCGGAAACAGGCCCCTCGGCCCAACCAGTCCAGACCAACCCTCTGAAGAATAACCCATCTCCCTCTGACTAATGCGTCTAACACTACGGGCTATTTAGCATGACCCATTCACCTGACCTGCACATCTTTGGACTGTGGGAGGAAACCGGAAAACCCGAGGGTAACCCACGCAGACAGGGGGAGAATGTGCAAACTCCACACAGACAGTCGCCCGAGGCTGGAATTAAACATGGGACCCTGGTGCTGTGAGGCTAATGGTACTGAGCCACTGTGCCGCCTGGTGACTTCTGGGACATGGAATAAAATGATTATAAAATCAGTTGGCAGTGAGTGGGCAAGGTTTGAATTTGATGCATAAAGAAAAAAGACTCTTTGAAGGTTTCAACTCCTGATTTTCTCAGTCGAAGTGTTATTTATCTCCATTTCAACTGATTGTTGTTTTCTTTTTCTCTCCCTCCCCCTTTTTAATGTTCAGATCCTTGTCCTTTTTTTCACTAACCCCAGTTCAAAGAGGTCTGTCTTGAACCCATGAAGAGACGTGTCACCTCCGAATTAATGGACTGGTTGGCAGCGAGAGCAGGCTGCATGCGGAGTGGCGGATGTGGATTCTCCCGGTGATTGGAGACAGAGGGTGGCAGTAGCAATCAGGTAATTCTTTCGGTGTTCAGGGCCAGTAGTAGAGGCAACATAACTCCTCCAGCAACAGCGGACTCTTCAAAATGGTGGTGTAGATAAGGAGATGCCTGCAACTGAAGTGGGACTCATGGCCTGGCAGCAGCCTAGCTTGACCTGGCAGTGGAACCATGGATAATGGGTGGGTTGCAAAGAATGATATTCTGAACTTTATACTTCGTTATTTTTTCCAATTTAATCCTCTGCCCTATAATGCTGGAGTATTTATTCCTCTACTTATCTAATTTTTATTCTGTTTCCTAAGAATTTGAGCTTGAGTATCTGCAGATAAATACCTTTGTACCTAAGATGGTGCTGTAACGCAGTGACTGTAAACTTCTCATTGTGCTCATGTGAGTGTAATATGATAATAAAGCTTATTCAATTCATTCAAAGTAAATCATCTGAGTTTTTGAGACATTTCAAGTGCCAAAATTCATTTTTATGTAACTTATCCAGAGCTTCAATGTTAGACATGGAGAACTCTACACAGATTTCCAACCAAGCAAACTTCCTCCAAGTGGCAAAGGAACTTTCAACTGCTTACATGGACAGTTTTCCATTAGTCCAGGGGAAAGTGAGGACTGCAGATGCTGGAGATCAGAGTCAAAGAGTGTGGTGCTGGAAAAGCACAGCAGGTCAGGCAGCATCTGAGGAGCAGGAGAGTAGACATTTTGAGCATAAGCTCTTTGTTGACTCTCCTGCTCCTTTGATGCTGCCTGGCTGGCTCTGCTTTTCCAGCACCACATTCTTCAACAGTTTTCCATTGCCATCAGGATGGATCCAGTTTTGTCTTCAAGGTATTAGACCTGCCCTTGTAATGATTGAAATACTAATATGCTTACACCTTCTTTTTGAACATAAAGTTCTTTTGCCACGAAATATTATTGACCTTAACAGAAAAAATAAAACACTCTTCACACAGAGAGAATATTCCTGTGCAAAGTACAGAAATGTTCTGAAAGACAAGAACTCCTTCCAATCCTAGTGAAAGCAAAGATAATCAATAAACTTTGTGATCTGTCATGTCAGGGATCAAACTTGCAGAACAAGAAATGTTTCAAAGTGGTTACCAGTGTGCTTTGTGCACCCTGCTGAAACATGAAAGATAGATTGAATTCCCAGTTTATCACAGAAGAACAAAAGTTTGGCTTCAGGATACCATCGCAATTGGATGGGCCACTCTTTTCATTGATTCCACTCAAGGTTAACAATTCCAATCCCACTGCAACCATCTCACCAAAGACTAACACACGGCATGTTAAAAGCAAGGCTTAGTTCGAGGAACAACATCTTGAAAAAGTGAACTGAGGAAACAGAAATAGCTGGAGAAGCCCAGCAGGCCTGACAGCGTCTGTGGAGAGAAAGCAGAGTTAATGTTTTGAATCCAATGAGCCTTCATCAGAAAGGTCATTCTTCACATTTTCGCCATTGTTCTATTCTGCAACCTTTCAGTTGATTATTTTGGAGTCATGGGGCTTTCACAGGATGGGAAGAGTCCAACCATCAAACATTCATATATTATAGTCATTGCGGCATTAGGTTAGGAATATCAGCTTTGCTTTATTGGTAACACTCCTGACTTAAAGGGCCATAAATTTAAAAATGGCTCCAACAGGTTTGAACATATAAGCCAGCTATTTTCTGAACAACTTGTTCAGAGATGTTACTGTACATCCTAAAAGCAGGTGGGATTTGAACCCAGAACAGGGTCAGAGAACCATTTGTCACATTCCTGGATAAATTCTCCAGGATTTGAAGATGTTTCTCCAGGTCACTGCTACAGGACTCCAGGATTTTAAAAAGTGAATAAAATTGGATATATTTTTCCATTTTGCTACTTTTCTTTATTGATAATGAAGATATTGGAGAAGGGGAGAGAAAGAAGTCTGTTTCCTAACTATCATGATTAATTCAATTCGATAATACTGGCCTGAATCTTACACTTTTTTGTCCAAGTACAGGTTGGTTGGGTTTACCTGAGGCATTTCCACAGTGAGATTTCTCCCTGTTTCTTATCAAACATGCCAACTTGAATGTCTACCCCATTACTATTGTATCACACCATGCAATATTCCTGGAAGAACTGTCCACTCAGTAGGTATCCACTGAGAAATGGAAATCCCTTAAGCTCAGTCCATCTTCAAAATCCTGTCCCATACCTGGACGAGCCTGATTATTGTGGAGCTGCCCGGGACATGGCACACAGGGAGATTGGCACATCACTTTGTGGGCAGGGTCCTGGAATTCCTGCTGGATGGTATAATGTATGCTGAACTTCCTCTTCCCAGGCACAGGAGGCTCTGGCACCACACCCTGCAAGCCTGGTCTGAGCCTGGGCCAGTGCAGTCTGAGCCATCTGGAAGAATGCCCAACACACTGGCAAGAAGGTTAACATCTTCGCCAGGTAAGTGACACCATCTTCTCTCTGATATGTCACACTTGCTGACATGAGGAGAAATTTCTTCACCCGGAGTCTATGGAATTCACTGTCACAGAAAATGTTCGAGGCCAAAGCATTATCTTTTCAAGAGAGAGGAAAAATCTTGTGACTAAAGGGATCAAGGGATATGGGAGAAGGTGGCATTAAGGTATTGAGCTTGATGATTGGCCATGATCCTAATGAATGAAGGAGTAGGTTTGAAGAATCCAAAGGCCCACTCCTGCTCCTATTTTCTGTGCTTCACTCCATCTCTGTGACTGTACCCACCTCCTATCAGTGCCCATGCTCTAGCACTCTCACTATTGCCTGCAATATCTTCTCTCAATCATTGTCACCCACCTCAACCCCCGATACCACAAACCCAATATATGCCCTCTGTGTTGCCCACTCACTTGTTTCCTCAGGAAGGCTTCCTATCTGCAGCAACAGTTACATCTGTACCACCCACCTCCATCTTCGGTAATAAAGCTGGTAAAACCCAATCTGGTTCACGAATACCTTTTAGGGAAGGAAATGTACCACCTTTATCTGGTCTGGCCTACATGTAGCTCCAGACCCACAGTAGTGTGGTTGACTCTTAACTGTCCCCTGGGCAATTAGGGAAGGGCAATAAATGCTCTCTCTCTCTCTCCCTTTCTCTCTCTCAGTGGTTAGCACTGCTGCCTCACAGCACCAGGGACCCAGGTTGGATTCCAGCCTGGGTGGACTGTTTGTGTGGAGTTTACACATTCTCCCTGTGTCTGCTTGGGTTTCCTCCGGGTGCTCCGGTTCCTCCCACAATCCAAAGATGTGCAAGTTAGATAGATTGGCTGTGCTAAATTGCCCGTAGTGTTCGGGGGTGTGTAGGTTAGGTGCATTAGTCAGGGAAAATGTAGAGTTATAGGGTAGGGGAATGGGTCTGGGTGGGATACTCTTTGGAGGGTCAGTGTGGACTTGTTGGGCCAAATATCCTGTTTCCACACTGTGAGGATTCTATCTATGTACACAGCCCCTAGTAGGGCAGGAACTTGCCAGCTGGGAGGGGGGGAGGGGGAGAAGTTGGGGTTGGACCATCAGACATTCAGCTCCCCACTCATTTACGTGCAGTGGATGCTGAATTAGAGGATCGCACAGAGTGTATCCAGGCTCCTGGATTAGTATTGGATGCTGCCCTTGACGTTCGGTGCTAGGATCCCATGACCGATGGCTATTATCCTTGACTTGACTGAGGTCTGCTGACAACTAGGGCAACCTTCCTGCCTTTGCATTTGAACTGAACGGCAAGGCAAGACAGTGGTAATATGAGCCTGGTATCGCTGGCTGAGGGGGCAATGTACAAAAAAGCCAGGTGATGCAAGGCAGGGGTGCTGTGAGCATCTACACGGGTCCATAAGGTGTGAGCGCTATGACAGTGAGTGAAGAGCCCAGAGATAAAGCCTGGTCCAGTCCATGAGTTGTGAGTGTGTCTCCGAGCACACTGTGTCCTTGCTGCAGCATTATAATGGGAGTTACCAGGGCAGCCCAAGGTACCACATTGAAGTGGATCAGAGATATAAAATGTAGGTCCTTAACGGTTAGCACTTATTAGATACCACAGTACGTGGTGGTGAGGTAGGTGTGGAAGTTGTCCTTGGAGCGGGCCCGAGATGCTGGTGACTACTGTCCACTGTGGAGGTCCTTTGAAGCCCACATCAAGCAGAATCTGTCAGACACATAATTCTTTAAAATTCGTGTCACATATAGACAGGGTGGTTGAAAAGGTGTTTGGCACACTTGCCTTCATTGCTCAGTCCTTTGAATACAGGAGTTGAGACATTATATTGAGATTGTATAGGACATTGGTGAGGCCTCAGCTGGAACACTGTGTCCGGTTCTGGTCACCCAGTCAGAGAAAGGATATTATCAAGCTGGAGAGGGTTCAGAAGAGATTTACCAGGATGTTGTCAGGTCAGGAAGGTTTGAGTCATAAAGAAAGGCTGGATAGGCTGGGACTTGTTTAACTGGAGCGTAGGAGGTTGAGAGGCGATCTGACAGAAGTTTATAAAATAATGAGAGGTATAGACAGAGTTGATGGTAGTTGTCTTTTCCCTAAGATATGGAATTTCAACGCTAGGGGGCACATTCTTGAGGTGAGAGGAGAGAGATTTAAAAAGACATGAGGCCTTTTTTTTTACACAAGAGAGTGGTTCACGTGTGAAATGAACTTTCTGGGGAAATGGTGGATGCAAATGCAATTACAATGTTTAAAATACACTTGGATGGACGAACCCTACCACCAAGGATATATTTCCCTCCCCATCCCTATCAGTGTTCTGGAGAGACCATTCTCTCCACGATTCCCTCGTCAGGTCCACGCCCCCCCCCCACCAGCCCACTCCCCACTCCTGGCACCTTTCCTTGCCACTGCAGGAACTGTAAAACCTGTGCCCACTCCCCTCACATCCATCCAAGGCCTCAAGGGATCCTTCCACATCCTTCAGAAAGTTACCTGTCCCTCTACGAATGTCATCTACAGCATCCGTTGCACCCGGTGTGGTCTCCTCTACATCGGAGAGACAGGACGCCTTCTTGCGGATCGTTTCAGACAACATCTCTGGGACACCCACACCCATCAACCCCCAACCATCACCCCCCCCCCCCCCCCTCCCCACCCCCTTGGCTGAACACTTCAACTCCTCCTTCCATTCTGTCAAGGACATGTAGCTCCTGGGCCTCCTCCACCGCCAAACCATTACCGCCTGAAGCCTGAAGGAAGAGCGCTTCATATTCCGCCTTGAGGCCCTGCAACCACATGGGATAAATGTGGATTTCAACAGCTTCCTTATTTCCCCTCTCCCCACATTAGTACCTCCAACTCGGTACTGCATTCCGGACCTGCCCATCACTCCCCCCTCTGACCTATCACCTCCGCCCTTACCTTCATCACCTATCGCTTTCTCAGCTACCTTCCCAACCCCACCCCCTCCTATTTATCTCTCAGCCCTGGCCCACAAGCCTCATTCCTAATGAAGGGCTTTTGCCTGAAACGTCAATTCTCCTGCTCCTCGGATGCTGCTTGACCTGCTGTGCTTTCCCAGCAACACACTCTTGACTCTGATCTCCAGCATCTGCCGTCTACACTTTCTCCTGGATACATGAATAGGAAAGGTTTGGAGAGATATAGGCCATGAGCAGACAGGTGTGACTCGTTTAGTTTGGGATAATGTTTGGCATGGGTTGTTGGACAAAGTGTCCATGCTGTATGACTCCATGACACATGTTCTCATTTCCATGTGGACTTTTCCCAATGCCGAACTTGCTTGCCAATAGGAATATCAATGATTGGGACATCAATGAGTCATTTAACAAAAAGTAATTCTCCTTAACAGATAACTCACCACAGCCCAGTGAGAAACTCAGTGCCTCATTGCTTGGAAAGAAAGGATGATAAAAAAGTAAGGTATTTCCATTGTGATCGATTTCACCAGATGTTTCACTGAGTTAATCACAATTCTCACCACAGGCCGCATCACCTGGGCTCTAATAAGGTTCTGTCCAAAAGGATCTATCGTTTTAAAAGCACAAACTATAAGAAAAGGGTGCATCTTATGGAAAATAAAGAGCATGAAAGCATGGGATAGGTTAAAGCATGAAGACCACTGGCGATGTGTTGCAAAGGGTATGTGGAAGGCAGGATGGGATAAGACTAGTGGAACGCTCTTACACCAATGAGCAGAATAAGGTTGAGGCTGAAAGGTTACTATGGCGAGATGAGATAGCACAGTTAGTAAAGTTAGCCTCGCCTGTTGAGTATCATTCTGACAAGATTGGGACCATAAATATTTGGGACATGACAATTAATATCTAATTAATAGTTAGCAGAGTAAGCCTGCTTGAGACTATTGACAATAAATATCTAAGCATGACATTAGGAAAATATTAAGTAGGGTCTGGAATGAATGACCATTATTGCAAAAGCTGACACTAAATATCTAACCGTGACATTAGAATAACATGAAGTAGAATGTAGGAAAAACTATAGTGGCACAACAAGAGAGATAATGGGAATTAACACCACTGGTTTATTGTGTAGCTAAAGTGAGGTACTTTGATTATTATAGTTGGACGTGCTGATAAGCTAACAGGAACTTGATTAAAAAAAGATGCACAGTGGAACAGTGGTTAGCACTGCTGCCTCACAGCCCTAGAGACCTGGGTTCAATTCCTGCCTCAGGCAACTCTCTGTGTGGAGTTTGCACATTCTCCCCATGTCTGCGTGGGTTTCCTCCAGGTGCTCCGGTTTCCTCCCACAATCCAAAAGTGTGCAGATTAGGTGAATTGGCCATGATAAATTGCCCATATGTTAGGTGTAGGGGAATGGGTCTGGGTGGGTTGCGCTTCAGTGGCTCGGTGTGGATTTGCTGGACCGAAGGGCCTGTTTCCACACTGTAAGTAATCTAATATACAAAACCTGAGACTCTGAGTGTCACTTTTTTTTGTTTGCAAATAAAAGACCTACTTCTTGAAGAACTCTCTGCTTCTCCTGGTGATTCTCTACATTTTCTCCATGACAATCTCTAGAGAAGTGTAGGACAATTAATGCTATAGCTGAATTAAAGAAAGAAGGTGGAATTATATCTGGGAGTATGTAGGTCAGTCAGCTGAACAACAATAGTGAGAAACTAACAGAATTCTTACTGAAGGAGATAAAAGAAGCAGAAAAAATATAACCATGAATAGTCAGCATGAATTGAAAAAGGGATCATTGAATTCTTTGAAGAGTTTGGCAGAGAGTGAAGGCATAGGTTATTCAGAATTCAAAAAGGCCTTTGGTAAAATATTCTGTGCTGATCTACTGAAAAAAGACAGAACATGCAGAGTCAGTGGTCAACAACAGAATAAATATCAAACTGTCTGCAAAACAGAAAACAGAGAGAGTAAAGGACTACCTCTTTTTATAATACTGGCAAAAATAGACAACCAAACATCAACTTACAATATCTGACTTTAATACATGGGACCATCCAAGGACTTAAGTGGATTTAATAGTGGAACAACAATGAACTAAGACGATCAGACACTCTTGGGACTAGAACAGCTGAAGTAACTGTACAAAACTCTGGTGCAGCTGCACTTGGAGTTTTGTGTACAGTTCTGGTCACTGCATTGCAGGAAGGATGTGGAAGCTTTGGAAAGGGTTCATAGGAGATTTACTAGGATGTTGCCTGGTATGGCGGGAAGGTCTTATGAGGAAAGACTGAGTGACTTGAGGCTGTTTTCTTTAGATTGAAGAAGATTGAAATGTTACTTAATTGAAACACATAAGATAATCAGAGGGTTAGATAGGGTGAACAGTGAGAGCCTTTTTCCTCAGGTGGTGATGACTAGCACGAGGAGACATAGCTTTAAATTGAGGGGTGATAGATATAGGGCAGATGTCAGAGGTGGTTTCGCAGGTCAGTGCATTATCGATGGCTGAAGGGCCTGTACTGCACTGTAATGTTCTATGTTCTATCTCTTTTGAATAGGATGGGTATGGGTGTTTAAAGCATGTCTCCCATGAAAGTCTTTGTGAAGTAATTCTGGGATGATTAAAAAAAACACTTAATACTCTTTCTAAATTGGGCACATGGAGAGTTTTGAAAATTAGCAAGTTTTGAAAAATAGGCAGCCACTGTGGTTGGTGACTATACAAAGACACACACACACACACACACACTCACTCACACGCACACATTCACATGCACACACACACACATGCACGCGTGCACACACACACTCACTTGCTCACACACACACACACACTTTCTCTCTTACACACGCATGCACACACGTGAGTTCACACACACACACATATATACACATACACACATAGAGACACACGCATGTGTGCACACTCACCTACACACGCACCCACATACACAGACACACACACCAATAAATATAAACAGATCTAAAAACTTTCTCAGTCCTCTGTGAGTGAAAAGGGAGATGTAAATACCCCTGAGACAAGCTGGGGAAACAAGGGATGTTGGACAAAGAAAGCAGAGCCATTATAGAAAGGGGTGCAGATGGGAGGCAGATGGAAAACTGCCCCCCAAATGCTTCCTGTGCAGGGAGCCAGGTTTTGTGGAGGAAAGTTGTTTGTTCAGAAAAGCTCAGGCTGCAGTGCACCTTCAGTATTAAAAGTGGCCACTATCTTGTCAAGCACAATGTAAACCAGGGGTGCTATCTCGAGTACACATCAAAGGCACAACTGTTTCAATCAGCCAGAGAGAGAAATTAGAGTCGTACAGCATGGAAACAGACCCTGCAGTTCAACTTGTCCATGGGATCAAGTTGCCCCAAACTAAACTAGCTGAAAATGTGTTGCTAGAAAAGCGCAGCAGATCAGGCAGCATCCAAGGAACAGGAGAATCGACGTTTCGGGCATAAGCCCTTCTTCTTATGCCCGAAACATCAATTCTCCTGTTCCTTGGATGCTGCCTGACCTGCTGCGCTTTTCTAGCAACACATTTTCAGCTCTGATCTCCAGCATCTGCAGTCCTCACTTTCTCCCCAAACTAAACTAGCCCCATTTGCCTGCATTCAGCCCATATCCTTCGAAACTTTTCCTATTCAAGTACCTGTCCAAATGTCTTTTAAATATTGTAACTGAACCTGCATCGACCACCTCCTCTAGCAGTTCATTCCATATACAAACCACCCTCTGTGCGAAAAAGTTGCCCCTCAGATCGCTTTCAAATCTTTCTCCTCTCACTTTAAAATGATGCCCTCCTAGTTTTGAACTCTCCCACCCAAGGGAAAAGACCTTTGCTATTCACCTTGTCTATGCCCCTCATGATTTTAAATGATTTGGAGATGCTGGTGATGGACTGGGGTGTACAAAGTTAAAAATCACACAACACCAGGTTATAGTCCAACAGGTTTAATTGGAAGCACTAGCTTTCGGAGCACTGCTTCATCATCAGGTGGTTGTGTCATCACGTGGTTGTCCACAACCACCTGATGAAGCACAGCGCCCTGAAAGCTAGTGCTTCCAATTAAATCTGTTGGACTATAACCTGGTGTTGTGTGATTTTTAACCATGATTTTAAAAACCTCTATAACCGTCAACCTCCCACACTCAAGCGATCAAAGTCCCAGCCAATCCAGCCTCTCCTTATAACTCAAACCCTCCAATCTGATAACATCCAAGTAAATAGTTTCTGCACCCTCTCCAATTTAATACTATCGTCCCTATAGCAGGACAACCAGAACGGCACACAATTCTCCCCCTCAAAGTGGCCTCAGCAACGTCCTGTACAACCGCAACATGACTTGCATTGGCTGAGACACAGACCTGTCCAGTGGTGAAATTGGAAGGTTTTTCACCTGGAAGCAAGTTAAGTTCTTGTGACACTGACAGATCACTCATGGGAAAGAGAATAGAGTTTCCACCGCTTGAGGTTTGCTTGAAGAGTGTGGGGGTTGGGGGAACCTTGCCAATGCCAGGGACTTGATATTTTGTCGAGGAACAATGTAGCCAACAGCACAATATATTCTTGAAACAGAAATGGATAGACCAGAGAGCCTGGCAAAGCTGCAGAAAGCCAAATGCAAGTGAGAGAATGGCCAAAAACCAGAAGAGATTCAAAGAAGTCCCACAGAAAGGCATTAAAAACTGTGAGGGTTCCAGAGGCTCAAACAGGGTCAGGTCCACTAAACCAGCAGGAAGCAGCGAAGAGATAAGGAATAGAGAGGGGTTCTTAGCCCAAGAGGGGAGGATTAAAACCCATGAGATTCAGGGTGCCTCAGGGATGAAGTCCAGCCAGCAGTGACAAGAAGGGTCAGGACAAAACCCACAGGTCGCTGAAACAGTCCAAGGTAAGGTAATGGCTATTAAAGAAGAAAAGCAAGACCTAGGGAAGGTAGCAAGAGATGACAGACCAGATGTGTGATATGCTTAAGAGATAGCTTCATGATAAATTTGATGGAAGACCAGTGGACTTTCTCAAACAGGCTAGGGGGAACTGGAGGTAAAGTCTCACATAGTTGAAGATTCACACGGGAGTACAGCAGAAGCCGAGTGTTCACCTGAGGCCAGCAATGAAAGACATCAGGAGAAAAGTTAGCACCAATAGGAAGGGGAAAAGAAAGAGAACATATCAAGCAGTAGACACAACTGGTAGAGAGGAACAATTCAGTAAATTTAAAGCCAGCGCCTTGGAGGCCAAAGAAACACAGACCGCTGATTTCTCAACAACAAACTCAAATAAACTGGCACAATGTGCCTGAAAAGTCTAGCAACATTATCTTACATAAAAGACATCTCTGAAATAACTTCCAGACTACTCAGATCCCTTAGTATCATGGTAACCCACAAACCTACCAACACACTGAAACAGCAACTAATGAACCTAAAGGACTCCATAGAAATTACCAGCAAAATGAATGTCATTTAAAAAATACCTTGCAAGGACTGTAACAAACACTACCTCAGCCAACAGGCAGAAAATTTGTCAGCAGGATAAATGAACACCAACTAGCCACCAAAAGACATGACCCACTATCACTAGTATCCTTAGATACAGACCACTTTGACTGGGACAACACATTCATCCGAGGACAAGCTAACCAGAGACATGCACGAGAATTCCTAGAAGTCGAGCATTCTAACTGGAACTCCATCAATAAACACATTGATCTGGACCCCATCTACCACCGTCTGAGAAAAAGAACAGGAAATAGCATCTCCCATCTTAAGAAAACAAGATACACAAATAGAAAGCAGGTCGCTAACACGAGTGCTTCACTAGAGGCTCACTGACGTTGTTACCTAGCATGGTGACAAAACGTCTGAAACCAAACCTTCCAGCTCAGTGAGCAAACTTCCAACCAAAACAAACCAAGTTTCAAACCTTAACCATTCCACTCAGGTCAAGTCAAATAAAAGTGAGGTTCAAGCTGTGGGTCCAGAGAGCCTGTGAGAGGCAAACATCAGAACATCACCCAGATACATCACTCAAATCAAAATTGTAAGAAAAAAGCTGAATATAGTACCTGAATTGGACTGGACAGTGAAAGGTTAAAATTCAGACAAATGGAGCAGCCCAGGGAACTTGCCCAATTGCTATTCTCAAAGCAGGTCCTGAAACCAGGTTAAGAGGAAGAGAGACGCACCTGGAGTTTATCCAGTTTAAATGAGCAATGAAGCCAGATACAGGAATATCTGAGTGAACTGTATTTTAGACAAAGGTTTTTAGACAGTGCAGGGTTAAGAATGATGGATTTGCAGCAGAGGACAAGAGGCACTCTCTTTCCCAGTTCCTCTCAGCTTTCCAAATGATAGCGCCCAGTGATAGAGTAAATTGGAGAAATTCATTCATCAAAAAAAAAATCAAAGATATTTCCAAATTACACTATTGCTGAGGATACAAGTCATCAGCCACTCAAAAGTGATCTCAGACGAAGACTAACAGCTCAACAATGCCGGAACATGTTTTTTTAAAAAATGCATATTCTTAATCTTCCTTTTTTTTTGCCCTGGTGCTCAGCGGTTAGCACTGCTGCCTCACAGCACCAGGGACCCGGGTTCAATTTCAGCCTCGGGTGACTGTGTGAAGTTTGCCTGGGTCTCCTCCAGAGTCCAAAAATGTGCAGCTTAGGTGGATTGGTATGATAAATTACCCCATAGTGTTCCAGGGATGTGCAGATTAGATGGATTGGTATGATAAATTACCCCATAGTGTTCCAGGAATGTGCAGCTTAGGTGGAATGGTGTGATAAATTACCCCATAGTGTTGCAGGGATGTGCGGGCTAGGTGGAATGGTGTGACAAATTACCCCATAGTGTTCCAGGGATGCGTGGGCTAGGTGGAATGGTGTGATAAATTACCCCATAGTGTTCCAGGGATGTGTGGGCTAGGTGGAATGGTGTGATAAATTACCCCGCAGTGTTCTGGGGATGTGTGGGTTTGGTGGATTTGTGTGATAAATTACCCAACTATGTTACAGGGATGTGTGGGCTAGGTGGAATGGTGTGATAAATTACCCCATAGTGTTCAGGGGATGTGTGGGCTTTGTGGATTCGTGTGACAAATTACCCCACAGTGTTCAGAGGATGTGTAAGCTAGGTGGATTAGTGTGATAGGTTACTCCATAGTGCTCCAGGGATGTGTAGGCTAGATGGATTAGTGTGATAAATTATCTCGGCGAAAGTGAAGGCTGCGGATGCTGGATATTAGAGGCGAGAGTGTGGTGCTAGAAAAGCACAGCAGGTCAGGCAGCATCTGAGGAGCAGGAAAATCGACATTTTGGGCAAAAGCTCTTCATTACCCCATATGGTTCCATAAATGTGTGAGCTAGGTGGAGTAGGCTTGGGAAACCCAAGGTTTCAGGGATAATGTGTGGGGGTGGGAGCTCTTTGGGGGGGTCAGTGCAGATTTAATGGACCAAGGAACCTCTTTCTGCATTGTTGGGAGTCTACATTTTTTTGTATTAAGCGTTTTACGCTTTTAAAACTTATATCTATGTCTGTGCATATTTTTGCTGTCAAAATTTATTATTTCTCTCAGAATTAACAAGTAACAATATTCTTCTTTTTTTCACTAAAGGAAATTTAGTAATCAGCTCCTTAGTTTTGACCCCATGAGCTGTGTTTTAATTGACATGTTATGTTGTGATGTACGAAAAAGAATGAAGAAGCTTATTGAAGGGGATTAAAATTACAAAATCAATTTATCTCTTTTCACCTGGCCATGACACCACCCAGAGGAGCAGACGGTGAAAACTGAATTCACACTTTTGGTCCACCAATTGTATTATTGATTTCGAATTTGGAATCAAAATCCCAAGTTCTAAATGCACTGATGAGATGAAATTGATTGTGACTGTTCACGTAAAAGATAACTGCAACGTTTTACAATCAGACATTACAATAAGACTGGAAGAATATGTACAGAATTGCAAAATAAATTTTAACGTATGTAAATGTTGATAAGAAAAATTAAGAGGTCATACATTACTTAGAAAATAAAGATCTAAGTGGGATAGAATTGAATTGGAAGACAAATATACAAACCACTAAAAGTAGCAACACAGATGAATAATTTATAGAAGTTATTTATTTATTGGGTTTAAAGCTGCCTTTGGCCCATATTCCTTAATACTTCTGCATAACAAAAATGTATCTATCTCAGATTTAAAATTAACAACTGATCCTACATCCCACTGCCATTTGTGAAAGAGAGCTCCACAGCTCTTCCCTTCCCCCCTCCTTTGTGTGTAGAAATGCTTCCTAACAACTTCCTAACCCAAGTTCATGTCACACTCCGGGTTTTCTTTAGATTAGATTAGATTCCCTACAGTGTGGAAACCGGCCGTTCGGCCCAATAACTCCATACCAACACTCCACCCACACCGATTTCCCTCAGACTAATGCATCTGACACTACGGGCAATTTAGCATGGCCAATTCACTTGACTTGCACATCTTTGGACTGTGGGAGGAAACCAGAGCACCCAGAGGAAACCCACGCAGACACGGGGAGAATGTGAAAACTCCCCACAGTCAGCTGCCCTTGATGCTGTGAGGCAGTGGTGTTAACCAGTGAGCCACTGTGCTGTCCATAAAATTAGAATCATAGAACCCCTACAGTGTGGAAACAGGCTATTTAGCCCATCAAGTCCACGCCGACCCTCTGAAGGATATCCCAGCCCAACTCACTCCCCTGCATTTCTCATGGCTAATCCACCTCCACAATACATCCCTGGATACAATGGGCAAGTTACCATGGCTAATCCATGTAGCCTGCATGCGATGGTAGGAGGAAACCCATGCAGACACGGGAAGAATGTGCAAACTCCACACAGTCACCCGAGGTTGGAATCAAACCCAGGTCCCTGGCACCGTGAGGCAGCTGCGCTAACCACTTAGCCACCATTCTGCACCCTCGCGCATTACACCATCACATTCACACACACACTTAACTAATTTTACACACGCACAGATATATACACACACACACTCTATCACATGCACTCGCACCCACAAGCACACACTCACACGCGCACTCAATCTGTCGCTCCTACGTGTGCACACATATCGGCTTATGGTGTGCACTTGTTTTTACAGAATTACATTTTATTTTGCTCAAAAACTGTATGAATCCTTGTAAAACTCTTAAACTATACAGAGGGTTTGTCAGTCTGACATAGCATTGGGGCACAGACAGACTTCACACCAATTGTTTAAAAAGCTGAGCTATCTTAAGAATGTAATTTGAGGGAAGTTCTGGGATTTATATATCAAAGAACAGAAACCAGCATCTCCCATTCTAAAAGATGAAAGTTTTAATCTGAAATTGTTTTCTGTCACATCTCCATGACATTGGACTCCTTTGGCTGTAAGGCAAAAGTGAGGACTGCAGATGCTAGAATATTCCTGATGAAAGGCTTTTGCCCGAAACGTCGATTTTCGCGCTCCTCAGATGCTGCCTGACCTGCTGTGCCTTTCCAGCATCACTCTGATCTAAACTCTTTTGGCTATAAATCCTGTGAGCATGATCTTAACCTCCACAACCACCCGATGAAGGAGCAGCGCTCTGAAAGCTAGTGCTTCCAAATGAACCTGTTGGACTATAACCTGGTGTTGTGTGAATTTTTAATGTCATTAACATCAGCACCATGACAGGGTGACATATAAAACTTTTCATTGTATTTTCCTTGTAGAAGTACACATAACAATATGGAGTTAGGCCACAGATCAGCCATGATCTCACTGAATGCTGCAAAGCACTCAAGGGGTTGAATGGCCTCCTCCTGTTCTGACATCCATAAAAGGCACTGAAGAGACTGTATAGATTTATAGGAATGCTATCAGAATTAGTAAGTGAATTTTCACTTTCTACTGAGATAACTGGGGGATGCAGTGGCCTAGTGGTATTATCATCAGACTATTAATCCAGTAGACCGAGGTAATGCTTCTGGGGATCTGACTTTGAAACCACCATAGTAGATGGTGACGTCTAAATTCCAATAAATATGTGAAATTAAGAATCTAATGGTGACCATGAAACTGTTGCCATGGTCAGGGAAAAAACCCATCTGGCTACCAATATCCTTCAGGGCAGAAAACTGCTGCTTTTACCTGGTCTAGCCTACATGTGACTCCCGACCCACAGCAATGTGGCTGACTCCCAATTACCCTTGGGGTAATTATGGGTGGACAAGAGATGCTGGTCTAGCCAGTGACACCCGCATGCTGTGAATGAGCTAAAAATAATAAACAGATTGAGCCTACCTTCCTTCTCAACAGAAGGCCCGAGGTTTTAATACAATTATGAGAGGGTTTGAGTGAGTTACCTCAGTGCTAATGAGGAAAAGAAAAACTAGTGACCAATATGAAATACTCAGGGAAGGAACAAATAGGGTACTCAGAAGAAAAAACATTTTTATCCAGAAAGTGGTGATAATTTGGAACTCACTACCACTGAGATAAGTTGAGGTGAGTACAGTAGATATATATAAGGGAAAGGAAGATAAGCCTATGAATAGATTAGAGGCTTGTGTTGATAGAATTTGACGAGGAAACAGTTGGGGGGTGTGGAGAGCGGGGAGAAGTCATTATTGGAGCAATAGAACAGAGATGAGAAGCAAATTCTTCACCCAGAGGATAGTCAACCTATGGAATTCTTTACCACAGAGGGCTGTTGAGGCTGGCTCATTCAGTATATTCAAAACTGATTTTTAGTCAGTAAGGGAATCAAGCAAAATGGGGAAAAGGTGGGAAAATGGAGTTGAGAGTAATCAGATGATAATGTATTATCATCATCATTATCACTACCTTCATACATGAGGATGACTCTCTCCTACTCTCAGGGTGAGTCCACAGGCAGCTGATGGAGAAAGTGAGGGCTGCAGATGCTGGAGATCAGAGTCGAGAGTGTGGCACTGGAAAAGCACAGCCGGTCAGGCAGCATCCGAGGAGCAGGAGACTTGACGTTTCGAGCATGAGCTCCTTGGATGCTACCTGAGCAGCTGTGCTTTTCCAGCGCCACACCTTTGTACAGACCGATGCAGCTACCACAGGCTGTGTTACACATGGGGTAAGATGGGAAAGGGTGGGAGGGGTATTGGTGTGGCAGCATGCTCCTTGCGCTGGTTTTGCTCAGTGTCCACTTTGTCCCAAAGGCAAGTCTCAACGTGATTTCCTGGATGCTCTTCTCCACTTTGGACCATCTTGGGCCAGTGATTCCCAGACATCTGTGGGAATGCTGCACTTTGCCAGTGGAGCCTTGAGGGTATTCCTGAAGCACTTCCCCTGTTTCAGATAAACCATGATCGAAATGAACGACAGAGCCTGGGTTCAGCAACTCACTTCTGCTCTTCCATCTCACAATCCAATGGACCAGATGCTATGAAGCAATTTTTGTAAGTCTGCGTCCGATTCACCCTTATTCTCCACTCATACCTAGTTCAGCTGAAGCAGCCAGAGATAATCTAATCCTTCCTTCAATAGGAATCATGTAGATCGTGTATAAACACTCAGTGTTATCAAGGTTTGGTAGTGAACGCATGTACTTTTGTCATCAGAAACCTTCAAAAAAAAGTCAAGATCCAAACATTGATAATCAAGTTAATCATAATACTGGATTATTTATCTAACTGTCAGGTGATATGGAACAAAGATAGAGAACGCTGGAGAAACTCAACACATCTGGCAGCAACTGTGAAGAGAGGAATGTTTTGAGACTGCTGTCATTCCTCGTCAAATTAAAATTTGGAAGTTTAAGTAATGAAAAAAGACATTTTTATGAATGAAAGGAAAATCTGAGGGATCTATCATATTTATATATTGTTTTATTTAGAATCATAGAATCTCTACAGTGTGGAAGCAGGCCATTCAGCCCATCAAGTACACACTGACCATCTGAAGAGTATCCCTTGCAGACCTACCACCCCCCCCCCCCCCCCCCCCCCACTACTATATCCCATGACTAATTCATCTAGTTTACATCTCCCTGGACATTGTGGACAATTTCCCATGACTAATTCACCTGACCTGCACATCTTTGGACTCTAGAAGGAAACAGGAGCACCCAAAGGAAACCCACGCAGACACGGGGAGAATGTGTAAACTCCGCACAGACAGTCAGCCGAGGCTGGAATCAAACCTGGATCCCTAGGGCTGTGAGACAGCAGTACTAACCACTGAACTATCTTCCTTCTTGTGCAGGTAATCACTTGTACATTGAAACCTTCCGTATAATGGAAGTGGAGTGTTAGGTGTGTCGGTGGGAGGAGCGATCAATAGGAACAGAAGAAAGCCATTCAGCCCAATCCTGCTTTCCCTTCAACACAATCATGGTTGAGACATGAAACAGATAACAGTACTCTCACTGGTGCTTGTCAGTTATATTTTTGTGACCTCTGTGAATGGACCTTCAACCACTTTGGAATTACTAGCTGTTCAACATTTCTATGATCAATATAGCAATTTATTTTTGGTTTTGAATGGATGACCTCGTACTCGGGCAAGTTGCAGCACATTTCCACTTTTTTTTGCCTGTTCAGTTTATCCTGCAATCTCTGTCAATTTATGCTCCCACCTTTGTTGCTCAAAAGCCACTGATCTTTATGTCATTACGAAAACTTGGATCTATAACTTTCAGTTATTTTCTCAGATTTATGAAATATCGTGAATAGTTGAAGCCCATGCATAAATCAGTGTGGAATACCACTAATCACTTCCTTGCAATTTGAATACGTATCAACACTATCTTTACTCTCTAGCTTCTACAGCCTAACCAATCTTCTAAGCAGGTCAATCATGTGCCTTCAATGAGCTTTAATTTTAGCTAGCAATCCCTAGTGTGGAACGTTCAATTAAGTTTGTTAGACATGACCTGCCCTTTACAAATCCATGTTGACTATCTCTAATCAGTTCAAATTTCTCTCAGTGTCTTTAATTATACATTGCAATAACTTCCCCACAAGTATCACACAGTCCATAATTTCCTGCTTTCTTTCTCTTCCCCCTCACCTCTCTTCAATCAGTACATTACATTTGTAATTTTCTAATCTGAAGAGACATTCTGTGAATTGTGCCTTCGAAGATTATGGTCAAAGCATCTTTCGCAAAACAAATTAATCTTTCATGGGATGCGTGTGCTGCCGGCTAAGGCAATAGTTATTGTCCATCCTCAATTGCCCTTGAGAAAGTGGAAGCGAGTCACTTTCTTCACAGTCCAAAACCTACAGTATTATCAAGGAGGGAGTGCCAGGATTTTGACCTGGCAACAGAGAAAGGAAGGTATAATTGTGCGCCATGATGCTGTGCAACTTAGAGGGAAACTTGCAAGGTGCTAGTACTTGAATGCACTGGTGGGCAGCATGGTGGCTCAGTGGTTAGCACTGCTACCTTACAGTACCAGGGTCCCAGGTTCAATTCCAGCCTTATGTGATTGTCTGTATGGAATTTGCATGTTCTCCCCGTGTCTGTGTCTGTTTGCTCCAGTTTCCTCCCACAGTCCAAAGATGTGCAGGTCAGGTGAATTGGCCATGCTAAATTGCCCATAGTGTTATGTGCATTAATCAGAGGGAAATGGGTCTGGGTGGGTTACTCTTCAGAGGGTTGATGTGGACTTGTTGGGCCGAAGGGCCTGTTTTCACACCATAGGGAATCTAATCTGATACCCATGTACTTCTACTTTTTCGAGATTGGAGATTTGACCAGTACTATCAAAGGAGACTCACTTGTGTAATGCAGTGCATCTTGTAAATTATACACATTGCTCCCACAGTAGTAGAGGGAGGCAGCATTTAAGGTGACTTACCAATCAAATGGGCCATTTTATCCTGAAAAGTGTAGAGCTTCTTGTTGCAGAAAATGTGTTGCTGGAAAAGCGCAGCAGGTCAGGCAGCATCCAAGGAGCAGGAGAATCAACGTTTTGGGCATGAGCCCTTCTTGGATGCTGCCTGACCTGCTGCGCTTTTCCAGCAACACATTTTCAGCTCTGATCTCCAGCATCTGCAGTCCTCACTTTCTCCTCGAAGCTTCTTGTTGCACACAGACAAACAAATGGAGAGTATTCCTTGAGCCATGTAGATGATGGACAGACTTTGAAGGAGGAGTGGGACAGGTTGCAATTTCCTCAGCTCCTTTCTTTAAAGTCAGAAATCACACGACACCAGGTTATAGTCCAGCAGGTTTATTTGAAATTGCATGCTTTCAGAGTGCTGTTCCTTTATCAGATGAAGGACGTCACCTGACGAAGGGGCAGTGCCCCGAAAGCTTGTGATTTCAAATAAACCTGTTGGCCTATAACCTGGTGTCATGTGATTTCTGACTTTGTTCCCCCCCCCAGTCCAACACCGGCACTACCACATTATGTTCGTCATTAAAGCTTCAGATAGAAATCATCAGAATCTGGTGATTCACCCAGTCTTCCATGCTACCATTACATCGGGACAAATTCTTGGATACGACTCCTGTCTGTAATGGGTAAAGGCTAATAAATATCTCGAAGTAAATCTATGACACTTCTTTTTCCTAGGTTATTAGGTGAGGTAATACTGAGTATGTCAACGGTGATTAAATACATTGCTGAGGCTTTCATCACCCCACACTCCAGTCATTTGTCAGCCAGCACGTCCATTTTTGTGCTGTACTGCCTTCTCAGACAAATTGGAAAGCAAAAAGATTCATTATGCAATTGGAGAATGTTCAACTGTCAGCCATCAGCCTTTGTACTCTATTTCTTAATAACTTTATACCTGGCAGAAAGAAATGTTGGAAATGAATGACAACAAAAGGTGAAAAGAGGAGTGAGCAGAACTCTTCTCTAACAGTGCAGAAGGAAGCTCACCATGCCAGCTGTACCTATCCTAACTATTATGACTTAGTTCCATTCTTCTGCCCTTTATTTTTAAATGAACTCATCCACTGTCCTCTTGAATGCCTCACTTAAAACCACCAGGCAGTACGTTTCGGACACTGTCTACTCACTGTGTGAAAAAGCTTTACCTCACATCAAATGCCTACAATGTGAAAGCAGTCCATACTACCCCTGTAAGGAGCATGCCACCCAGACTCACACCCTACATTGCCCATGGCTAACCCTCCTAACCTGCACATGCCAGTACACTATGTGCAGTTTAACATGACCAATCTACTTAAACTGCACATCTTTGGGCAGTGGGAGGAAACCAGAGCACCCAAAGGAAGCCAGTGCAGACAGAGGGGGAATGTGTAAACTCGACACAGGCAGTGGGCTGAAGAGGGAATTGAACCCAGGTCCCTGGTGCTATAAGGTAGCTATACTAACCACTGGACCACCATGCCACCATGCCACCCTCATAGGTGCAAGGAACATATAAAAACAACTGCAGTGATGACAAGAGTCTCAGCAACGTAATCCTCTGTCCCCATAAAGAGGATTTGGAGGTAATAATCCACATGGATGAAAATATAATATCAGATTCAGTAAATAGTATTTAAAAGAATCTCACTTAGCTATTTCTAGTAATCAGGAGTATTCAAGAAAAAAACAACTTTATTCCACACAATAGCTTGACTCCACACTTCTGTCTGATCATCAGTTGGTTGTCTCTTTAAAATCCATCCAATGGTCTCAAACAGGTTTAAAATTCAACAGCTCCCTTTTGGCCAATTATCACATATCACCTTCTGATTAAAAAAAAATGCAACTTCTATTAATGGTGCAAACTTCTATTTTGAATGGACAGCATTTTAAGGAACTATGTAATTTGGCACAGAACTTCAATGAAGAAGGAATGTGAACTTGTCCAGAAGTTCTAAAGTTTTGATTGGATTGGTCTGAAACTAGCCATCAGGATACACAAACACCAACTAGCCACCAAAAGACATGACCCACTATCACTAGTATCCTTACATTCAGACGAAGAAGGATACCACTTTGACTGAGACAACATATCCATTCTAGGACATGCTAACCAGAAATATGCATGGAAATTCCTAGAGGCCTAGCATTCACTCCAGAACTCCATGAACAAACACATCGATCTGGACCCCATTTACCAACCTCTGAGAAAAAGAACCGGAAATGATATAACCCACTGTAACAGACCAGACACATAAATAGAAAACGAGACAGAACACCAGCGCTTCACCAGAGGCTCACTGATCATGTCACCTAGCATGGTGATGAAATGTCTGAAAACAAATCTTCCAACTCAGCGAGCAAATGTACAATCTGAACCTCATCCTGAGCTACAAATGTGATGGCTTTGGAGAGAGGCTACAGAAATGGTTTCCCTGGATGTTGCCAGGTTTGGAGGATTTGAGCTATAGGGAGAGGCTGAATAGGCTCGGGCTGTCTTCCCTGAAGCATCAGAGGCTGAGGGGTGACCTTATAGAGGTTTATAAAATTATGAGGGGTATGGATAGGGCAGATAGGCAAAGTCTTTTCCCTGGGGTCAGGGAGTCTAGAACTAGAGGGCATGGGTTTAGGGTGACAGGGGAAAGATATAAAAGATACTTAAGGGGCAACTTTTTCACACAGAGGGTAGTACAGGTATGGAATGAGCTGCCAGAGGAAGTGGTGGAGGCTGGTACAATTACAACATTTAATTAACAGGTAACATTTGGATGAGTATATGAATAGGAAGGGTTTGGAGGGATATGGGCTGGGTGCTGGCAGGTGGGACTAGATTGGGTTGGGATATCTGGTCGGCATGGACGGATTGGACCGAAGGGTCTGATTCCATGCTGTACATCTCTATGACTCTCTGACTCTATGTTATTAATGAGAAAAGTTTGGACAAACTTAGTTTGTTTTCATTTGAATTAAAGATGAGAGGTGACCTGATAATAATTTACAAAATTATGAGAGGCACGGATGAAATGAATAGTCAGAGTCTTTTTCTCATTTTAGAAATATCAATTACTAGGGATGTTAATATAAAAGGGGGTGAGTCAAAAGGAGATGCAAGAGCCAGGTGTTCTTTTTTACATGAGGGGCGGTGAGTGCCTGGAATGTACGACCAGTGTCAACTGCTATGCAACCATATAAGGCCTCACAGTTTGATAGGTATTTGATTTGCTTTAGAGAAACTGCGGAGAAACATTAGTTTCTATGTGCCCAACCATTTTATTTGCAAACATTTTAATAACTTGGCAATCATGCTGACAGCTCATCTTTGAGATCTTTCTGTCATTCTAATATTTACTGTAATCTCTGTTATGAAGTTGAAGGCATGTACTATACCTTTAAGAGAGAGTGAATTCCGTTCTACTCTGAGAACTGACAAGCATTTGTCATATGACTAAATAGCAACCTCAGAGTGTCCTGGAGAATTGAAAATATCCAACATTTGGCTGTGAAATGGATACCTGAGTTGGTTACTGTTTTACAACAATTCGAATTTAACCAATCAGTTTAAATTATGCCCCACGATACTAAAATCCAATTGCGTTTGAATTTATTGTTTTGCCAACATCAAATCAATGAGACAAACTGATGCTGGAGATATAAAAAGACAGGCATTTTGAAAATCAAACACAGCAACTGCCATCAAGAAATCAGGAAACATTCTCTATCAAGGTACCTTTCCATAAGACATATATTCACAGTAAAAAGAAAGAAGACAACCCAGGGAGATCTTTGGCTGGAAGAAGAGAGACACTGGAAGGTGACAGCTGCTGTATGGTTTTGAAATTAAATTGATGTAATTTTAATAAGTCTTTTATTCGAACAGTATATTGTTATAGATTTGGAGGCAGATAATATGCAGGCGAAAGTGAGGACTGCAGATAATAGAGATCAGAGTCAAGATTAGAGTGGTGATGGAAAAGTACAGCATGTCAGGCAGCATCCAAGGAGCAGGAGAATCGATGTTTCAGGCAGGGCATTCCTGATGAAGGGCTCGTGTCTGAAACGTTGATTTTCCTGCTCCTCAGATGCTGCTTGACGTGCTGTGCTTTTCTAGCACCACGCTAATCTTGACACAGATAATATGCAGTTAAGAGAAAGGGGGGTACTTAGAGTTATGAATAGTGTTTGTTTAAAGTTCACTTAAAATATAAATTGCTGTTGTTTTCTTTAAATAATGGAATTTGGGAGTTCTCTGTCACTCATATTTGAACAGATTATAAGGTGAGGTGAGCTTTCCTGGGTATTTGGTTTAATTAACAGAAAGGTTCACCGCCATGTCATAACATCTCTAAATCCATACCCAAATTTAACTAATCAAGCACATACGCATAGATGAGTTACCAGCCTCACATAATCAAATACAGAACAATTGAAACATTGTGTTCTACATTCATAACTGTGTCAAGCAAGTTTTGAGAAGATTTGTAGCTCAAGTTGAGGTTCTGGATGGAAGTTTGCTCGCTGAGGCCCACTGAAGATGTTACCTAGTAGAGTGATGAAACGTCTGGAAATGAACCTTCCAGCTCAGCGAGCAAACCTACATCCATAACTGTGTCAAGCCTGATAACACCTGATTACATTATCATCTCAGCTGATGTTTTTACTGGGCAAGTTAGATTCCACACAAGATCATTTTGTGTTTGATTTGTTTTAGTTTAACAAAATGGTCTTTCGCTGAACAGTAAGTACACACAATGCTGCACACAATTTAGAACACAAATTCAAAAATTTTAAAATACAGTAAAAGATTAGACCCATTAATTCCCAAAACCTTTCTTTATAAATTGAAAAGCTTTTGTATAGTGCCTAAATCACATCCCTGGTATCAAAAACTACATCTTGTGTGGTAGCCTAAAATGGCACAAAACCAGAGTCCTTATCCCTAACATCTCAATAGGTTTAAGTCATTTGGGACTTCCAACTTATAAACTGCAGTTAGCTTCTTCCTGGAGTTATTATATATCTAACTTTAAACATATTAAGTTTTAAGTAGCCTTTTCAGTATGTTATTCCAACGCTTCTGGTCTGGGACTATCCCTTGTTGGATTCTTCTCTTCCAGCACCAGTGCTCTACACCACGATCTTAACCAAGTATTTCAAAGGACTTCTCAAAATTCAAAGTAAAACCAGAAAATAAATCTTTTACTCTTTCAGACTTTTTCACCTTGTTGAATCATAAAGCCCTATCCAAGTACAAAACCCATTCATTCTAAATAATAACTAAAAAAAACTGTGGATGCTGGAAATCAGAAACAAAAACAGAAAGTTAGATCCCAGCTACCATCAATTCTGAAGAAGAGTCACTGGCTTTGCAACATTAACTCTGATTTCTCTCCACAGATGCTGCCAGACCTGCTGAGCTTTTCCAGCAATTTCTGTTTTTGTGCCATTAATGCTAAAGCTAGTTCTCAAAAATTATCTTGAAAGAAATCAACATGGCTACAGAAATGACTGCAAATTAATTATTAACTTCAGACACACAGAAAGGCCCCAGTTCACTAACTTAACAGCAGGTTGGTGTGGCACGGTGGCTCAGTGGTTAGCATTGCTGCCTCATAGCACCAGGGGCCTGGGTTTGATTCCACCCTTAAGTGACTGTCTGTGTGGAGTTTGTACATTCTCCCTGTGTCTGCGTGTCCTCCGAGTGCTCTGGTTTCCACCCACAGTCCAAAGATGTGCAGAATAGTTGGATTGGCCATGCTAAATTGCCCAATAGTGTGCTGGCTGTGTGGGTTATTCATAGGAAATGCGGGATTAGAGGGATAGGATTAAGTGTGGGTGAAGTGTTCTTCAGAAGGTCAGTGTGGGCTGAATAGCCTGTCCCCACACTGTAGGGATGCTATGATTTAAAAACAGGCATGTACAAGATTATATAAGAAGTATATATGAATCACACAGTCTACATCACAACTTAAAGTTATAGTTTCCACAGGGGCTGCAGGAGTAGGTCTCAGATCGACAAAGACAGTGCAAACAAAGGGTGATACTTGGGGACAGTACAACACCCAAAGTACAGTTACCAAGTGAAACACTGGGACTTTGTGTGAAATATCATATAAAAGAAATCAGCTACATGCTATCCAGTTTATAAAACATATCATTTATTTGAATTATTACAGCTATTACCTGTTTTGTTATCCTCTACTCAAATGTGGTCTTTTGCACATGTGCCAAATTTCATTCTGGTTGTCATGGTGATAGAGATGCTCACAAGTAGCCAACATTACAAAGTCGTTTTTTATGTCCCTTTTAAGTACAGCTGGCCTTTCAGACAGTTCAATGGGGACATCCTGTTATATGGATAACAATTAAGATGTATCAGGGAGATTAAATTTGAGGCCATGAGCTCACCCGGCAAATGTGCAACACTGGTGAATTTCTTAAACATTTAACATTTTCTCAATTTTATTCTGGCTCATGGTTCCAAAACAATAATGCTTTAAGACATCCAATTTAACTTGCAATTCAAATTAGTTTAATTTAAAGCTGTTTTGTTCATGCAACAAGCTTGTTAAAAATCTTTTCAAAAGAAAAAGATATTTGAAAAGCCGTTCTTACAAACCATTTTACTGAAGGGGGTGAGAGAGAAAATGTTTGGTTTACTTTTTTTTCCTCAAGATGCAGTTTTACACAAATGCTACAAAGGAACTAAAATAGATCTTCTTGAAAGTATTTCAGTTACAGAATATATCTTCAGCTCAGCAGCCAAGTAAACTATTGCATATCATCTAAAATGATATACAATATCATTGTGGGCAGCACGGTGGCACAGTGGCACAGTGGTTAGCACTGCTGCCTCACAGCGTCAGAGACCCGGGTTCAATTCCCGCCTCAGGCGACTGACTGTGTGGAGTTTGCACGTTCTCCCCGTGTCTGCGTGGGTTTCCTCTGGGTGCTCCGGTTTCCTCCCACAGTCCAAAGATGTGCAGGTCAGGTGAATTGGCCATGCTAAATTGCCCCTAGTGTTAGGTAAGCGGTAGATGTAGGGGTATGGGTGGGTTGCGCTTCGGCGGGGCGGTGTGGACTTGTTGGGCCGAAGGGCCTGTTTCCACACTGTAAGTAATCTAATCTAAAATCACTTACCTCATTGGTTTGGAGATGCCGGTGTTGGACTGGGGTGTACAAAGTTAAAAACCACACAACATGAGGTTATAGTCCAACTGGTTTAATTGGAAGCACTGCACAACCACCCGATGAAGAAGCAGCGCTCCAAAAGCTAGTGCTTCCAATTAAACCTGTTGGACTATAACCTAGTGCTGTGTGATTTTTAACTTATCTCATTGGAGTTTGGTTAGCTCAGTTAGCTGGACAGCTTGCTTGTTTGGCAGAGTGATGCCAACAACATGTGATAAATTCCTGCACTGGCTGAAGTTCCCATGAAGGTCTCTCTTTCTCCCACCTGAGGCACAGTGACTCTCAGGTTAAACCACTGCCTCGTATCGATCTCTAATGAAAGAAGAGCCTATGAGTCAGTAAGTCTACGGCAAATTGAACTTATTTTTACCTCACCTTATAAAAGGCATCATCAGGTTTGAACACTATGGTTAATGAAGAGACATAAGACATAGAGGGGGATAGCAATATTTTACAGCATGTGTTATAGTGACAGATCTTTACAACCCTGAGTTTCCTTCCTTTTTGGAAGTAAGTCCTCTTTTGTCTTTATGACAATCTACTTCTCTGCCACCGCTTCTGGTGAATGCTAAACTCAAGCCCATATAGCTCTGGACAGTCCAGGGCACAGCCGGCTTTCAGCCAGGACACAGGAGATGTTAAAGGCAAAGGATAACTGTTTGAGATTAAACAAACTATATTTCATTGGCAATGACAAGATAAATAAGAGCACTATAAATAATATAGTGTACAATTTCCCCTTATCAATGCAGTCCAGCAGTTGTCTGGTGTAAAGATAAGCAGAATAGAAGGATTAGTTGCCTGTGAGAAACTTGAGGTCAGGTTACTCGTGAAAACTGCTGTTCCTTCCTATCCAAAATCAAAATAGTCAGAATGCTGACCACAGTTTTGTAGACCATCTCCAACACTCAATTTTATTCCTGATGAAGGGCTTTTGCCCGAAACGTCGATTTCAAAGCTACTTGGATGCTGCCTGAACTGCTGTGCTCTTCCAGCACCACTAATCCATATTCTAGATATCACCAGCTGTTCTGATTCGAACGGTACCCAATTTGGATAGAAAGTCCCATATTCATCTGAAAGCTTTGTGAAAACCTTTCCTCATTTAGGAAGATAGGATGCCTTCCTGAAAGAGTCACAGCCATGATCTGACACTGTTTGAGGAAAACTCAAGACTGGAGCTAGGGACTCAGTAACTGGGAAGACTTCACTCTGAAAGCTTGTGATTTCAAACAAACTTGTTGGACCATAGCCTGGTGTCACGTGACTTCTGACTTTGTCCACCCCTGTCCAACACCAGCACCTGTCATTAAGAAATCACTATTCTAACACAATTGTGAATTTTTATTTTACTCTATGACCCACTCTCCATAGTAAAAGATTTTGCATTTATTGACACTAATATGACAGTCTTGTCAATTTTCTGTTGCATACTTGCTGCAATTGGGACCAGCACTGTTCATTGGAAACCCTGTTTACTTACAATAAGGAAGGAAGTATCTTCACAGCTTAGTTAACTGTTAAGGATTACAGTTTGCTACATGTCAAAATGTACTAAAGTGGGTTGATTTGGAGGTGAGATGTGGGAGAGGTAATTTTAAAACTGTGGAAAGTGCCCACTTAAATGTTTGAAATGTATTGCTGTCAGATTTGACAGTGATGCATTGTCAAATGACACTCAAAAAATGTTCCACAAAAATTCCAGAAATGTATGTTCACTAGGCAACAAAGAAAAACATCAATGAAGTTACTGGGCTATCAATTAGAATTATTACACTGAACAGTCTGAATCAGAAGATTGAAGGACCAAGATAATGATTTCCTTTTGAAAAGATTCTGTACTTTGCTCTCCTTGTTCTATTTAGGCCTGAAATTTCCCTGTCAACTTTTCCTTCAATATTAGCAAATTGCTGAAAATAAAATTGCAAGAGCACAAGGCTTTCAAACTAATGAGCCCTTTGATTTTCCCAGCAGCAATCAGATATCAGCAGCCAGCCCACAATGCCTTTTCGATAATGATGCTTTCACGGCTGTATGGCAGTTAAATAAACCACTTAACCTCTAAAAGTATCAAAAAAAATTTCATTGCATTGCTGTGTGTTAGTGAAGGAACAGCCTGTAATCAGAACGGCCTAGTAAGTGGTCAGTAATGAACAAACATAATATCGGGACGATGACAGCTCCCACCTAACTGAGTTGTTAACATGTTACACCATCAAACTATAAATTGTAGAAGATGGGTTTAAAACTACAGGACCTCCTCAGTGCAATTCACTGTCAATATTGTGAGTATATACCAGTGTTTTCACCAACATTCATACCACTCTAAGTTTGAATATTGTTTCCTCTCAGAATTGTTCTTATTAGTATCAGGACATCCCTTCTAACATGTCACTCCTTCACAGCCTTGTGAATCAAAGTTTAATTATCTGCAGTACTATTGGGAATAGTCCCACAGAGTCTCAGCCAGCCAGCTTAATTAGCCTGGGGCTAAACCAGGGCCAGGATGCAAACATCTGCCATTTCATTAAAACAAATGTTTCTTCTGTCCACCCAATGCTAGTTTAAAATCACTTCACAGTTCTGACTGGCCTTAGGAGACCAATTGAGCGAATCTTCACACACTTCCTAATAATTGTTGAATCTCTCTCAGAGCTTTTCTTCTGTGATTTCAACTAATGGCTGTAACTGCTTTACAAAACAAGTGGCACTTGAAGATTTTTCAAAGAAAAGAAGCAGGGAAATTTCGTTCCTTATTCGTTGGAGCACGAATGAAGCCAGGAGAAAGTGAGGGCAGCAGATGTGGAGAGTCACAGTAGGTAGAATATGGTGCTGGAAAAGGCACAGCAGGTCGGGCAGCATCTGAGGAGCAGGAAAGTTGACTTTTCGAGCAAAACCCTTCACCAGGAGCTGAAGAAGTGTTAAGCTTGAAACATTGACTCTCTTGCTCCTCTTGCCCGACCTGCTGTGCCTTTTCCAGCAGCACACTCTGTCTGCGCATGAATAAAGCTCACAGTTATGCTTGCAGTATGCTAGTCCAAATATTTTATCATCCTCTTGTTGCCATAATAGGTGCTAGGGAATCATTCTAATTCCTGAGCCCAAGGAAACATTGCTTTCAATGCCGATGATGCCAGGTAAACAGCTTGATTAACTGAGCCTAGAATTCAAATGTAGAATATTTTGTTTCTCAGATTACTTCCACTTTCAATCATCCAGAGAATATTGAGATGACTGTCTTGGTTTTGGAGTCAGCAGCATCCGGGTCCTGAGCCTGGGGCCTGTCCACTCTGTCCACTTTTCTTGTTTTCTTCTTCTTTCCTCATTTTCTTTTCCCTATTTTAGTTTTCACTCAACCTACCTTCTGAGGAGAGCCCAGGCAGTAGGAAGGTGGTATTGACAGGGTCTGGAGCAGTAGAGACAGCACTGTGGGCCTGAGTCCTGGCAGAGGTGGTGTAATAGCTACAGAGCAGCCGGCTGGTGACCAGGACTGTAGTGGTAGTGTCAAGGAGGCGAAAGTGAGGACTGCAGATGCTGGAGATCAGAGTCAAGGTTAGAGTGGTGCTGGAAAAGCACAGCAGGTCAGGCAGCATCCGAGGAGCAGGAAAATCGACGTTTTTAGCAAAAGTCCTTGGTAGTGTCAAGGAGACTACTATCGGTGGTGATGGGAGGTTGGACTCTCTTTAAATTACTCCTTTTAACTTTTTAAATTTTTTTTATTTTAAGTTATTCAAAATGGTGCCAATGCATGGCTACAGTTTAAACTTTTCACTGCAAATAAATGATTCAAATTCAAATTCACTGACCTTTATCGTTTGACACTAATTGGGTGCCAATCAAATGAGCCACTTTGTCCTGCTGATGTTTAGCTTCTTGAGTGTTCCTGGAGCAGTACCCATTCATGCACCTCCTGACTTGTGCTTCATCAATGATGGAAATGACTTGGAGGCTTAGGGAGTGAGTTCCCTACTGCAGGATTCCCAGCCCCGGTCTGTGCTTGCAGCCACTATATTTGTGTGGCTTTGAGGGTTGAGTATCTCCGCTGGCAGAAGGGTCGGTTGTGACGCAGAGTGATGCCAACCATGGGAGTTCACTTCCTGCTGAGGTTATCATGGATGGTTCCACTCCTTAGTCTTAAACCTTGCATGAGGCACGGTGACCATCAGGTTAAACCACAGTTGTCTCTCTCTCTCTCTTTTAGGCTCTCTAATGAGAAAACAGCTCTCTGGCTCCTCTGGGACTATAGGTGACTTTACCTTGCCATTTATGTCACTAATCAGCTAAGTTTCTGATCAGTGGTTACTCTCAACATGATAACGGTACAAGTTTACCAGTGATAAAGACACTGAATGCCAGAGGGATATGGTTCAACTTCAACCTCCCAGTTGTGGAGGCAGAACTGCTACTTGTCAATTGTCAACCCCAATGTCCATATTGTCCATGTCTTGCTGCATTCAGGATGAAGCCTTCATCTTCTGAGAAACTGTGAACAGAACTCAACAATCTGACTGAAACATTTAAGTACAGAACGCAATTGCATAAAATTGTAATTTTGATTTAGAATAGTCAATGTATAAGTCAACGTTTCAGTTCCAAGTAAAAGTCCTGCTAAGTGTTTGAGGCTCTGACATTCCTCATGTGACCATTAGTCTGCCAACATGAATCACAGCACTGATTTCCAACTCTGGTAATCACTGCTGCTCCCGGACTTCAAAGATTTGTACAAAAGAAAATTAGAGGGAAAAATGGTGCCAAGTTTCAACAAATGCTGTGTACAGTTCCTGTCATCCTGCTGTAGGAAGGATGTTATTAAATTGGAGAAGGCTCAGAAGAGATTTGCAAGGATGTTGTCGGGACTGTGGGTTTGAGTTACAAGGATAGGCTTCCATAGGTTACAAGGGTCTGCTTCCATCCTCTATGACTCTATTGTCAGTCTGGCATTTTAAGGATTTTCATACTGACTCCTTTCCACACTTATTCATGGGATGTGGGTATCACTGGCAAACCCATCCCTAATGAACCTCCAGAAAGAGATGTGTCCCCCAGAAACACTGGGAGGTAACACAAATTTCCTAAACTCCACCAGCTGCTGAGGGACATGTAGATAACCTTTTTCACTGGAACATAGGAGGTTGAGGAATGACGATATCGAGGTTTATAAAATAAGGAGAGGCATAGATAAGGTGAATAACAAAGGTTTTTTCCCAAGAGCGGGAAGTTCAAAACTAGGGACCATTTTTTAAGATGAAAGGAGAAAAATTTGAAAGGGATCTGAGGGGCAACATTTTCATACTGAGGATTATCCATATATGGAATGAACCTCTGGGGTAGTGGTAGATGCAGGTACAGTTACAACATTTAAAAGATATTTGGATAGGTACATGATTAGGAAAGGTTTGGAGGGATATGGGCCAAACACAGGCAAGCAGGACTGGTTTAATTTGGGAAATCTGTTCAGCAAAGACAAGTTGAACCGAAGAGGTGTGTCCCCCAGAAACACTGGGTGGTAACACAAATTTCCTAAACTCCACCAGCTGCTGAGGGAATGGGACATCGTGGTCATTTCTTAAGGTAACAGCATGCCTTGACTGGGGAACCTCACTCATCTCACTGCCCCCAGTCAAGATTCCAATGTCTCAAAAATGTATCCCAAACAGGACTAGGTTGCTCGGGCAGAAGCCATTTTGATCAGCCTCCAAATAGGCACACATGAGTCCAAAATGGTGGAGACCTATAATAACAAGCATCTCATCAGCCCTTGATTGAGCTTTGGGAGTTTTCCACAGCACATGCTGCAGTTATAGGGTTGTACATTCTAGAGCACCAGACAGAACATTTTAGAAAAGTTCTACAAACTCACAGCAACACGATAATCAGTATGTGGGTGTTGTGTAAAGTCTGTAAATGTTAATTCTTTTTAAAGATCTTTCTGCACAGTGTGTGCTCCAATAGCAACTCATTGACATGAATATGAATGGGACATGGTGGATATGATTTATTTGCTAATGGAAGGATTGGCTGACGTATAAATGTTAAAGCAGCAGAGGCAGGAATATGAGCCAACTTTAGCTCCATACATTAACACTTATAAGACTGTAAGAAATAGAAACAGAGGTAGGCCATTTGGCCCCTCTACCCTGCTCTGTCTTTCAATAAGATTGTGGATGATCTGACTTGCCTCATGTCCACTTGCCTGCCCTTATCCCAGAACTCTTGATTCCCTGACTGATCAAGAATCTATCTATCTCAGCCTTAAATATATATAAAGACTCTGGCGCACAGCTCTCTGAGGCAAAAAAGTTCCAAAACTAGCAACCCCTGAGAGAAGAAATTCCTCCCCATTTCAGTATTAAATAGCAGTGTCATATTAGCATCTATCAGATTACTATCAAGTAGGTCATTTTATAAGGAAGGAAGGATAACACCAGATCTGTTTAAGCACTAGATGCATTGAACAGATTTTATGAAGGCTTTGAAACCAGGCAGAAGATTGGACAGCTCATAAAGAACAACAAAGATTGACCAAAATATTAATAAGGAGAGAAAAGTCAGAGGATGAGACAAAGTTAGCTAGAATTCGAAAAGAAAAGGAAGAATTTCTCTCAATATTTTAAAAAGAGATGAGTTAATGTTGTGTCACCATAGTCTTACCAGACCATAGGGACTGTTCTCTCATTAGAGAGAGAAGCACGTGGTGGTGGTTTAACCTGAGGGTCAGCAGACCTCAGGTGAGGTAAGAGGTTGAGAAGGAGAGTCCTTCATGGTAACCTCAAACCAGAGATGGGAATTGAACCCATACTGTTGGCATCACACTGCTCTGTAAACCAACAATCCAGCCAATTGAGCTAAGAGATTGAAGAATTAATGATGGAAAATAAGGAGATGATCGATGAATTGAACAGGTATTTTGTATCAGTCTTCACTACAGAGAACATAATTAATATCGCCACAATATCGCTACAAAACAGAAATGGAGGGAACTCAGGAAAATTACAAACACCAGGGACAGTTGTAGTAAACAAACAGTTGAATCTGTAGCTGTCACGTGTGCAGTTCCTGTATCCCTAAGCCTCAACAGGAGTGACCAGGGAGGTAGCTGATGCATTTGGTCCAATTTTTCAAAATTCTATTGATTCAGGGAAGGTTCCATCAAATTGAATGATAGCCTCTCGAAGCACTTCATAATTATGGAAATCTGAGCCACCAGGCGGTAAGTCATTGCATGTGTTTTCTTTGGTACCGGAATGATGGTTGTCTTCTTGGAGAGTGGGGGCTTCAGATTTAGCAAGGAGAGATTAAAGATGTCAGTGAATACTCCCACCAGCTGGTCCACACAGGATCTGGCAGATGTGGCAAATGGAGAATAAGTTGGGAAGATGTGAAATTGTCCATTTGGCAGGAAGAATTTTTAAAAATCTAAATGGTGAGAGATTGCAGATCTTTAAAATGCAGAGGGATCTGGGTGTCGTTGTGGATGAAGTGTAAAAGATGTGTGTGCCAGTACAGCAAGTAATTAAGAAAATTAATGAAATGTTTGCATTGATTTTGAGGGGAATTGAATTCAAAGGTAAGAAGGTTTTTCTTCAGCTGTGTGGAGGATTTGTTTGAAGTGTTGTTCTTTTCATGGACAGCGATAAATGCATTGGAAGTAGTTCAGAGAAGCTATACGAGGCCAATGTGTGGAATAGGTGAATTGTTTTATAAGAAAATATTGGACAGAGTAAGTCATACCTGCTTGAGTTGGAAGATTAAGAGGCCATTGAAACATACAGATCCTGAAAGGAGTTGACCAGGTTTAAAGGGAAGAGGATATTGCCTCTTGTGGGAAAATCTAGAATGAGCAGTTACTGTTTAAAAATAAAGCATTGCTCATTCAAGACATTGAAATATTTCCTATCAGAAGGATATAACTCTTTGAAACTCTCTTCCTCAACAGGAGTGGAAACTGAGTCTTTGAATATTTGCGAGCAGTTATGGACTCTTATCAAGCAAAGGGTGAAAACTTATTGAGGAATGTGGATTTGAAGATACAATTAGATCAGCCATGATCTTGTTAATTTGCAGGGCAGGCTCCAAGGACTAATTAGCCAACTCCTGCTCATTGCTCACATGTTCATACACCTCTGACCCAAACGTTGGGCCCAGTAAGGGCTGCCAACAATAAGACTGGCAACACAACTTTACAGGTGGCACCCTTTAGTGATAGTCTTTGTGTTTGCTGCCCTGTTATGGACAATGGGATGGTAGGGGAGGGGGGGAAGGGTGGCGGGAAGCCATGCTGGTCCAATCAGAGAGCTAGCTGCTCTCAGGCCTTACCCGAAGAGGTAAACAGTTTTGAGTCACAAAAGGCCCCGATATGGAGGCTTCTTTTGTAGCCAATGTAGAAGGGCAGTGCAGGAAGATCCATGGGCCAGTTAAGATATTGGAGGAAATCCATTCCCTGGCCTATTCGTTAATAACTCTGTGGCCTTTTATCCTGTTACCTCAACACCTCAGAATGACTCAGCTGGGTAGGGCCACTTCTTCAGAGGCAATGACCTCTTCTTGAGACAGGGAGGTCCCATCAATGATAAAATTTAGGTTAAACCTGGCCTCTGAGTTGGGGCTTAGTTGGACCCAATTAAACTTAATGTGCAAATGAAACAAGCATGATGTGAGAAAAATACCCTTCTCACACAGTGAGTAGTTAGGGTCGAACCGTATAGTACTGAAAAAGCACAGCAGGTCAGGCAGCATCAGAGGAGTATAAGAGTCGGCATTTTAGGCTTACGCCCTTCATCAGCAATGTTCATCAGCAAGTAGTTAGACTATGGAATATATGGGACTATGGTGGAGACGGGTCCAACTGATTCATTGATGATTATTTGGACAGGAATGCCATGCAAGGACATGGGGAGAAGGTAGGAGACTGGCACTGTATAATAGAACCAGTGCAGGCATAATGGGCCAAATGGCCTTGTTCTGCACCGTAACAATTCTGTGGTTCTGTAAAATGCCCCTCCTCGCAAACAACTACTGGGAATGTCCCCAAAGGCAGGAACATAGGAAGGATGTGGAAGCATTGGGAAGGGTGCAAAGGAGACTTACCGGGATGTTGCCTGGTCTGGAGGGAAGGTCTTATGAGGAATGGCTGAGAGACTTGAGACTGTTCTCGTTAAAGAGAAGAAGGTTGAGAGGTGACTTAATGGAGACATAAAAGATGATCAGAAGATTAAATAGGGTGGACAGAGAGAGTCCTTTCCCTCAGATAGTGATGGCTAGCACAAAGGGACATAGCTTTAAACTGAGAGGTGAGAGATATAGGACAGATATCAGAGGTAGGTTCTTTCTTCAGAGAGTAGTAAGGGCATGGAACACCCTGCCTGCAACAGTAGTAGGTTTGCCAACTCTAAGGGCAATTAAATGGTTATTGGATAAATAAATGGATGATAATGGAATAGAGTAGGTTAGATGGCCTTCAGATAAGTTTCACAGTTCGGTGCAACATTGAAGGCCAAAGGGCCTCTACTGTACTGTATTGCTCTATGTTCTATGTTCAATCCTAGCTTGACTTTCCTCTGCTTCTGCATCACCTCTATCCCCAACTGAATCTCCATGGAGCTGGGAAATTCCAGCATGTCCCTTAAGAACTTAGTGAAGTGATCTAAAGATCTTATTGAAACACAATGCAGACAGTTGAGGTGCCAAAGACTAGAGGTTAGCTAACATGGTGCCACTGTTTAAGAAGGGTGGTAAGGACAAGCCAGGGAACTATGGACCAGTGAGCCTGACGCAGTGGTGGGCAAGTTGTTAGAGAGAATCCTGAGGGACAGGATGTACATGTATTTGGAAAGGCAAGAACTGATTAGGGATAGTCAGCATGGCTTTGTGCGTGGGAAATCATGTCTCACAAACTTGATTGAGTTTTTTGAGGAAGTAACAAAGAGGATTAATGAGGGCAGAGTGGTAGATGTGATTTATATGGACTTCAGTGAGGTGTTCAACAAGGTTCCCCATGGGAGACTGATTAGCAAGGTTAGATCTCATGGAATACAGGGAGGACAATGTCAGAGGTAGTTTCTTTACTCAGAGAGTAGTAGGGGCGTGGAATACCCTGCCTGCAACAGTAGTAGAATCACCAACTTTAAGGACATTTAAATGGTCATTGGATAAAGATATGGATCCAAATGGAATAGTATAGGTTAGATGGCCTTCAGATTGGTTTTACAGGTCGGCACAACATTGAGGGCCGAAGGGCCTGTACTGTGCTGTAATCTTCTATGTTCTATGTTCTATAACTAGCCATTTGCATACAGAATTTGCTCAAAGGTAGAAGACAGAAGGTGGTAGTGGAGGGTTGTTTTTCGGACTGAGGGCCTATGACCAGTGGAATGCCACAAGGATCGGTGCTGGGCCCTTTACTTTTTGTCATTTACATAAATGATTTGGACGCGAGCATAAGAGGTACAGTTAGTAAGTATGCAGATAACACCAAAATTGAAGGTGTAGTGGACAGCGAAGAGGGTTACATCAGATTACAATAGGATCTTGACTAGATGGGCCAATGGGCTGAGAAGTGGCAGACGGAGTTTAATTCAGATAAATGCGAGGTGCTGCATTTTGGGAAAACAAATCTCAGCAGGACTTATATACTTAATGGTAAGGTCTTAGGGAGTGTTGCTGAACAAAGAGACCTTGGAGTGCAGGTTCATAGCTCCTTGAAAGTGGAGCTGCAGGTAGATAGGATAATGAAGAAGGCATTTGGTATGCTTTCCTTTATTGGTCAGAGTATTGAGTACAGGAGTTGGGAGGTCATGTTGTGGTTGTACAGGACATATTATGTGCAATTCTGGTCTCCTTCCTATTGGAAAGATGCTATGAAATTTGAAAGGGTTCAGAAAAGGTTTACAAGAATGTTGCCAGGGTTGGAGGATTTGAGCTGTAGGGAGAGGCTGAACAGGCTGGGGCTGTTTTCCCGGAGCATCGGAGACTGAGGAGTGACCTTATAAAGGTTTATAAAATTATGAAGGGCATGGATAGGGTAAATAGGCAAAGTCTTTTCCCTGGGGTCGGGGAGTCCAGAACTACAGGGCATAGGTTTAGGGTGAGAGGGGAAAGATATAAAAGAGATCTAAGGGGCAACTTTGTCACACATGTATGGAATGAGCTGCCAGAGGAAGTGGTGGATGCTGGTGCAATTGCAACATTTAAAAGGAATTTGGATGAGTATATGAATAGGGAGAGTTTGGAGGAATATGGGCCGGGTGCTGGCAGGTAGGACTAGATTGGGTTGGGATAACCGGTCGGCATGGACGGGTTGGACTGAAGGGTCTGGTTCCATGCTGTACATTTCTATGATTCTATGACATTGAATGTCGGTTCCTAATGGTCACATGATGGTTACAGAGATGATGGTTAGCCTTTGATAACAAGGGCAGTTTGAAAGGTTTCATTCACTGTAAGATTTCTGGACCGGCCACAGTATCGTGTCAGACTATCAGATAGTAGATCATGCCCAATACAAACTGCCAATACTGGATCAGAAACTAAAACAGAAATTGTTGGAAAGACTCAGCAGGTCTGGCAGCATCTGTGGAGCAAAAGCAAAGTTAATGTTTTGGGTACAGTGACCCTTCCTCAGAACTCAGAATTCTAAGGAAGGCTCACTGGCCCCAAAATATTAATTCTGATATTTCTCCACAGATGCTGCCATACCTGCTGAGTTTTTTCAGCCATTTCAGTGACATATAATGCCCAACTGGTTCATCAAAAATATATTGGTCTTATCTGTATCTATATCTGCTGTTCAACACTACTGTGATCCTAATAGAAAACAATATTGTTAGTGTTTTTTTGAGAAGAAGACATTGTGTTTGATATGTATGAGTGACTCAATGACATAGATCATAGAGATGTACAGCACAGAAACAGACCTTTCAGTCCAGCTCGTCCATGCTGACCAGATATCCTAAATTAATCGAGTCCCATTAGCCAGCACTTGGCCCATATCCCCCTAAACCCTTCTGATTCATATACTCATCCAGATGCCTTGTAACCAGCCTCCACCACTTCCTCTGGCAGCTCATTCCAAATACACATCACCCTCTGTGTGAAAACATTACCCCTTAGGTCCTTATAAATTTTTCCTTCTCACCCTAAACCTATGCCCTCTAGTTCTGGACATGTTTCAGTGCAGTTCATGAATGAAAGCGGACAGAAAAAAGCTTGTAATATAGTCTGAGCATTCAGTGAATCACTGAACTCGTACCAGTGCAAGGCATCTCTCATTTTCTGAACAGCAACTGCCATGATCAAGAGCTGGTGAATGGCATGTGTGACTCAACTGAACACAGTAACATAGAACATAGAACGATACAGCGCAGAACAGACTCTTCGGCCCTCGGTGTTGCACCGACCTGTGAACTAATCTAAGCCCATCACCCTACACTATCCCATCATCATCCATATGCTTATCCAAGGATTGTTTAAATGCCCCTAATTGTGGCTGAGTTAACTATATTGCAGGCAGGGCATTCTACACCCTAACCACTCCCTAAGTAAAGAACCTGCCTCTGACATCTGTCTTAAATCTGCCACACCTCAATTTTTAGCTATGCCCTCTCATACAAGCTGACATCATCATCCGAGGAAAAAGACTTTCACTGTCCACCCTATCTAATCCTCTGATCATCTTGTATGTCTCTATCCAAACAGCTCTTAGCCTTCTTCTCTCCAATGAGAACATACCCAAGTCTCTCAGCCTTTCCTCATAAGACCTTCCCTCCAGACCAGGCAACATCCTGGTAAATCTCCTCTGCAACTTTTCCAATGCTTCCACATCCTTCCTATCATGGAGCGACCAGAACTGTACACAACATTCCAAGTGCAGCCGCACTAGCATTTTGCAACTGATGTGGGTGTGCCCTAATGGTACATATCCCAATAGTAAGCTTAGAGAACATCAAGCTTCTATTAGATGGGATATTTCCCTCCGAGTTGGTTGTGGAATTTTCTTTGTGTGTATTACAACAAGATTGTAGCATTTCTTTAATGAAACAAAGAACCAGAAAGGAAAACCAAACTTGCTGGAGAAACTCAGCAAGTCTGGCAGCAGGAGTGGAGAGAAAGGCCCAGTTAACATTGCAAGTTTAGTGACCTTGCTTCAGAATGGACAGTAGCTAGGAAAAGGTGATATACATACTGGAAGGAGTGAGTGGACAGGCAGAGATGTTAGTCAGAAAAAAGGACGGATAATAATGTGCCAGGGAAAAGGAAAAGCTGATAATGGGGATCGTAAATTAGTGATGAAGTTTTATTTCTTCTTCAGATCACTACTCAAAAGCAGGTCTGACCTTGAGTGCCATGGTGTCCATAGACAGGGCAAGGAGATAGGGTCTGAATCCACTTCAGCTGGGACAGGGGTCAAACCCCACAGTGCTGACACCAGTCTGATGTATTTGGCTTGCACATGAACTGTCACATGCATATTATATCCTGGAGCTACAGTTCATATGTCAGAAGTTCCATTTTATTTCCGCATCATGGCTGATGAGGAAAGCTTCTTGCCCCTACCACCTGTGCATGTTGCAAAGATTTACTTGGTCACATAAAATCCCTACAGTGTGGAAGCAGGCCAATCAGCCCATTGAGTCCATGCCAACCCTCTGAGAACAACCCTTCCAGACCCAATACCCACAGAAACCTGCATTTCCCATGGTTAATCTTCCTAGCCTGCAAATCCCTGGATACTATGGGCAATTTTAGCGTAGCTAATCCACTTTAATTGTGTGCCACCTACATTTGGATCTGACACAAGGACAATGAATCATAGAACTCCTACAACATGGAAACTGGCCATTTGGTCCATCAAGTCTACACCAACCCTCCGAAGAGTATCCCATCCAGACCCATTCCCCTACCCTTTACTCTATATTTAACCTTAATCATGCCCCTAGCCTGCACATCCTTGGACACTATAAGCAATTTCCCACGACTAATCCACTTAACTTGCATATCTTTGTACTGTGGGAGGAAACCAGAGCACCCGGAAGGAACCCACACTGACAAGCTGAGAATGTGCAAATTTCATGTAGATATTGCCTGAGGCTGGAATCAAGCCCAGGTCCCTGGTGCTATGAGGCAGCAGTGCTGACCACTGAGCCACTGCACAATTATGAATAGACTTCCCTTCATTCTACAGGGGAACTTGAAACCAGAAATTCTGGCTCAGAAGCAGGGATGACATCATCTATGCCACAAGATTTCTATTGTAGCATTTACTACACTCTACCAGTGCAACATTTCAAACAAAACTTAAAATTCAATAATTTATACTGTAAAATAAAATAATTTTAATAACACTTTCATTTCATCATACTGCAATAAAAACATTTTCATTCAGAAACATGTTAAATTATGCAATAGTTCCAATGAAGGAATTTTAGTACAGCAGCAATGAAAGCTGTTTGGAATTTTGTTTTAAATGAATTGATATTTCAATTTCCAATGCTTCAACTTTAAAAGAAGACTGCATAATTTAACCAAAGAAGACTCCAAACAGCTTTCATCCTATTCCATTAGTATTCTGACTGAAATTCTTATCTTCATGTTTCAGCGCTATCCCCAGGCTATTCAGCAGTGTTCAAACCATTGGTCTCACCATATGCCCGTGTCATGTTTAACACCACACATCACAAGATATACAGTCCTCAGCTCTATCATTAGCAGTGTCGATTCACTGTATCTCTACCAGGTCCATGGCACACAGGTTGAATTGTGTTTTTCCCTCTCTGTATTTTTTATTGTGGACAATAATGGTCCTAGACATAGAGTCACAGAGTCATACAACATGGAAACAGACCCTTCGGTCCAACTCAACTAGAAATGGGTGGCATGGTGGCTCAGTGGTCAGCATTACAGCCTCACACCACCAGGGACTTGGGTTTGATTCCAGCTTCAGGCGACTGTCTGTGTGGGGTTTGCACATTCTCCCCATGTCTGTATGTCCTACAATCCAAAGATGTGCAGGTCAGGTGAATTGGCCATGCTAAACTGCCCATAGTGTTAGGTGCATTAGTCAGAGGGAAATGGGTCTGGGTGGGTTACTCTTCAGAGGTTTGGTGTGTACTTGGGCCACAGGGCCTGTTTCCACACTGTAGGGAATCTAATCTAACCGACATCCCAATCTGACCACGTCCCATTGGCCAGTACTTGGCCCATATCCCTCTAAACCCTTCCTATCCATGTACCCATCTGGATGCCTTTTAAATGCTGCAATTATAGCAGCCTCTGCCACTTTCTCTGGCAACTTGTTCCATACATGCACCACCTTCTCTGTGTAAAAGTTACCTTTTAAAATCTTTCCCCTCTCACTTTAAACCTATGCCCTCTAGTTTTGGGCTCCCTCAACCTAGAAAGAAGATCTTGTCTATTGACCCTATCCACGCCCCTCATGATTTTATAAACCTCTATAAGGTCACCCCTTAGTCTCCGACAGGGAAAAACAGCACTGGCCTTTTCAGCTCCTCCCTACAGCTCAAACCCTCCAACCCTGGCAATATCCTTGTAAACCTTCTCTGCATGCTCTCAAGATTAACAACATTCTTCCTACAGAAGGATAACCAAAATTGTGCGCTGTATTGCAAAAGTGGCCTCACCAATGTCCTACATGATAAAGCAATATGGAAGGAGTTGCTGCTTCCTTTAAAAAAGAACAAGCTGCTAGAACTCATTGTGAGTTTTGTCTATGCTGCTTTGTTGAAGCAGTGGGGTACAGGGAGAAAATTAAATAGCCCAATACTGGGGAGAGTGTAGATCAGAGCGGTGCTGGAAAAGCACAGCAGGTCAGGCAGCATCCGAGGAGCAGGAGAATTGACGTTTCAGGCAAAAGCCCTTCATCAGGAATGAGGCAAGGAGCCTCCAGGGTGGAGAGATAAATGGGAGTGTGTGCAGAGTAAGATTCGACCAGCAAAAGGTTGCTGATTGGCTGCTGTAAATATGGCGAATCGTGGATGCTATAGATATTGTCAGCCTGATGATAACTCACTGCCTGGTTCCGGACTGGTTGAATAACTTCTGTATGTGAATAATACAGGGGCAGACCATTTCCAGATTTAAAGAAGGAGGGTTTCTATCTCCCTGCAACAAGATAACTCAAGCCTGAATATGGTACCTGATGAAGGGCTTATGCCTGAAACGTCAATTCTCCTGCTCCTCGGATGCTGCCTGACCGGCTGTGCTTTTCCAGCACCTCACTCTTGACCCTGAATACAGTCAGTTATTTCTCCCAGCATTTTCTATAAGTTAGCACCTCTAAAGTGAAGATAGACAATTAATTAGTAAATCTCCTGGACCTTTGATGAAAAACTGAAAGGACCTTGAAGGAATGAGCTTGTGATTTCAAATAAGCCTGTTGGACTATAACCTGGTGTTGTGTGACTTCTGACTCTCTGTGTGCATGGGTTTTAAAGGGGGGTGGGGCATTAGAGTTCTAACGGGTGGAGTAATGTTCGACGAAAAATCCCCACATACGTTTGGGACACCACCCACACCCTTCATCTTCTTCAAGACATCCGTTGCCCCGGCCCCCAACGCCTCAGCTTCACCATGGACTTCCAATCCCTTTACACCTCCATCCACCATGACCAGGGCCGCCAAGCCCTCTGTTTCTTCCTCTCCTGCCGTCCCCACCAGTACCCTTCCACTGACACTCTCATTTGTTTGGCTGAACTGGTCCTCACCCTTAACAATTTCTCCTTTGAAACCTCCCACTTCCTCCAGACAAAAAGGGTAGCCATGGACACCAGCATGGGCCCCAGCTATGCCTGTCTCTTTGTCGGCTACATAGAACAGTCCATCTTCCATAGTTACACTGGCACCACTCCCCACCTTTTCCTCCGCCATATTGATGACTGTATCAGCGCCACCCCGTGCTCCCGCGAGGAGGTTGAGCACTTCATCAACTTCACCAACACATTCCACCCCGACCTTAAATTTACCTGGACCATCTCTGACACCGCCCTCCCCTTCCTGGACCTCTCCATCTCCATTAATGATGACCGTCTTGACACCGATATTTTTTACAAACCCACCGACTCCTACAACTACCTGGATTGCACCTCTTCCCACTCTACCTCTTGTAAAAATGCCATCCCGTATTCCCAATTCTTCCACCTCCGCCACATCTGCTCCCAGGAGGACCAGTTCCACCACAGAATATACCAGAAGGCCTCCTTCTTTAGAGACCGCAATTTCCCTTCTCATGTGGTTGAAGATGCCCTCCAACACACCTCATCCACTTCCTGCACCTCCGCCCTCAAATCCCACCCCTCCAACCGCAACAAGTACAGAACCCCACTGATCCTCACCTTCCACCCCACCAATCTCCACATAAACCGCATCATCCACTCACACTTCCACCATCTACAAACAGACCCCACCACCAGGGACATATTTCCGTCCCCATCCCTTTCCACCTTCTGCAAAAACCATTCCCTCCGTGACTACCTGGTCAGGTCCACGCCCCCCAACAACCCACCCTCCCGTCCTGGCACCTTCCCCTGCCACTGCAGGAATTGCAAAACCTGTGCCCAGACTTGCCCCCTCTCCTCCATCCAAGGCCCCAAAGGAGCCTTCCACATCCATCAAAGTTTTACCTGCACTTCCACAAATATCATTTATTCTATCCGTTGCTCCCGATGTGGTCTCCTTTACACTGGGGAGACTGGACGCCTCCTCGCAGAGCGCTTCTGGGAACTTCTCCGGGCCACCCACACCAAACAACCCCACCACCCTGTGGCCCAACATTTCAACGCCCCCTCCCACTCTGACAAGGACATGCAGGACCTGGACCTCCTCCGTCACCACTCCCTCACTACCCGATGCCTGGAGGAAGAACGCCTCACCTTCTGCCTCGTAACACTTCAACCCCATGGCATCAATGTGGACTTCACCAGTTTCCTCACTTTCCCTTCCCCACCTCACCCCAGTTCCAACTTTCCAGCTCAGCACTGTCCTCATGACCTGTCCTACCTGCCAATCTTCTTTCCCACCTATCCACTCCTTCATCACCTCAAACCCCTCACCTTTACCCCCATCTCCATCCACTTATTGCTCTCTTAGTTACCTTCTCCCCAGCCCCAAACCCCTCCCATTTACCTCTCCGCCCGGAGGCTCCCAGCCTCATTCTTGATGAAGGGCTTTTGCCCAAAACATCGATTCTCCTGCTCCTCGGATGCTGCCTGACCGGCTGTGCTTTTCCAGCATCACTCTAATTTTGGTGGAGTAATATGTTGAAAGTTCATAGTTGTTTATTTGTGTTAAAACGTACCTATTTGTAGTAAATAATCGATCTTGTTAATTTTTTTCTGTTTTGTTGAGTCCATCAGACAGGTAAATCGGGGCTTTGCATACTTTGACTTTTTAACTTTTGTGGAGACACCAAAATAGTAGGGCTTGTGCATCAACAAGTGAGTCATGACAGTTATTGTCTCCCTCACAATGCTGGTCATTCCCTCGACAGCTTATGGACTGGCAGAAATAAAACAAAACTAGACATTATAATACGTTACATAACACTTTTCAATGGTAACTTACCATTTTTACAAAACAGAGCCCTTTCATCACTCACTGGATTAAAAAAGATATCTACCTTAGGCTACTTAAGCTAGTGTTTCCAACTAAACCTGTTGGACTATAACCTGTTGTTGTGTGATTTTTAACTTTGTACACCCCAGTCCAACACCAGCATCTTAAATCATAACTTAGGCTATAGCATTTCAGTATGTCAATGTGAAGCAAGGAACATGTTTTCTGCTGAGCTTTAATCTGCTTCCTGCCTCCAAACCATAGTTCACCCATCACTCATGACTTCACTGTGTCATTAATGCCACCTCCAAAACTGGCCCCGACTCCATCAAAATTGAACTTATTCTAAAATACACACTTCTGCGAAAGTGCTCGAAACACTGAAGCATCAGCTGAGCCTGTTCTAGTGAAAATTGCCCTAGTGATCAGGGATGTGTAGGTTAGGTGCATTATTCAGGAGTAAAATGTATAGAGTAGTAGGGTAGGGGAATGTGTCCGGGTGGGTTACTCTTCAAAGGGTTGGTATGGACTTGTTGGTCCGAAGGGCCTGTTTCCACACTGTAGGGATTCTATAAAATCGCCAGCACTGGGAATGGGTGTGCATTCTGGATCAGACTTGGCCCGCCATTTGTGAAGCCTGTTCAACACACTTGGACCCGATGTTCAGACTAAAGGACCCAAGTCCATTGTCCAAAGCATACATCATTGGATGCACAGGATTTTGGGATACAAATCCATTAGAGACAATGCAAAAGGGAATTTTTAGAATGTGTCCAGGTATGAGGATTGATTGAAGAAGTTGGGACTGTTTTCACTGTAGGGCAGAATATTGAGAACACAGTCGGATTCAGGTTTCAAAAATCATGAATAGGCTAGACAGATTGGGATAAGGACAAGCTGTTTCCACTTGTAAAAGAGATAGGAATGAGATAGATTTAAAATGATGTGCAATTGAAGCAAGCGTAATGTGGGAAAAAGACTTTTTCACCCAGCGATTAGTTCGGCTATGGAATGCACTGTCTGGAAATGTGATGGATGTAGGTTCATTTGAGGCATTCAAGAGAATATTGGATGTTTTTTCTCTTGGATAGTAATGATGCACAGAGATGTGGGGAACATGCAGGAGATTCACACTAGCTAATAGATTCAATTAGATAATAAAGGCACTGCCAGAGCAATTGCTGAATGGCCTCCTTATCACTGTAATAATTCTGCAATTCTATGATTAAAACAATACCCCCCAAAATTGAAAAGTTTCGTGGAACACTCCCCTTGAAGACAATGTGAGGGATGATATCAGGATGAGTGGTGTTTCTGGAAATCAGCAAGTGGAAATCGAGCAGAAATTGAACTGGTTGTCGCTTACAATAATTGAATGGAATGAATAGCAAAGGAAGAAGTTGCATAAATGTTAAGATTACAGTGGGAAGAGGCAAAACAACACACTCTGCTTTTGACAAGTGGTGGAAGTTGTAATATCTGGTTTTGGCAATGGACCAAAGGGACCAGCTGCTGGAGCTGAGAAGAGACAACAATTTGATGTTTCTCTTTGATTAAGTTGTGGTTAACTTGGATGGATGCTGTAAATAACCCTCTTCAATACCCAGCCTGAATACATTGTTAAATCTGATGTGACCTTTACAGTAGCAATGCTTCTGAATAGTAATCACCAGTACAATGAAGATTGCAATCAACCTCTTCAAATGTGTGAAATTTGCAAAGATCACAGAGTCTTTCAGATTCATTTCAAATTTGTTATTGAAACGGGAATGCACCTTTACCAGTGGAAGGGGTGATCATGAACTAGTGACTGGTTACAGCTCCCTTGATGTTCTGAAACTTGGTCTGAGTGTGCAATGAGTCACTGATTCTCACCTGTTTCATGCTGCCAGTGAAGTGTCAGTCTCACCCTCGATGTGCATCCGTGCAGAAAGACTGGATGCCAAGCAGCAACAGGAGAAGACTTAGGTAAGTTCAAAGAGACAGGTTCTGAGCAAGTCATGGAATTGAAGAAAGGAGCAATGAAGCAGAAGGGAGCAGGAAGACTGGGGAGAGCTAAAGCTGAAGATCTGCCAATGAGGGTAGAGTCGGAGAAGGAAGATCAAGCAGACTGAAGGCTTGAGTCCTGGAAGAATTTGCAAACACGGTTGTGAATGCAATGTGTGTCAGGCTGGGAGATTGCTAAGGACAGGGAGCAGTTCTATGTACACACCCTGCTCCATATTCAAGCCATCCCTTTGACGTTAACATCTCATGTGGTTTTGCAGCTCATACCATGTGACTCACAATAAGACTATCTTTGATCATCTCCATTACTGCTCTCCACCCACATCCTGCTCTCAATGATCCTTTACTTTGACCCCATTCCTGGGAAAACTATTGCCCAAATTCACTTAATGGATCTTCATAACCTAATCCTTTGGGCATCCATTCACCATTGCATTCATGCAGCTACCAATACGCTCAAGCACACCTTCACCCCTTTTATGTTCTAGTCTCCATTCAAAGTACCTCCCATCCTGAATTCTAAAAGACACAGACTTGAATGGATATGACACACAAATGGTTTAGTTATCCACTACTAGATCTATCTGGAACAGATGAAGAACAATTGGGTCAAATCTGACAAAATTATTAACAGTTCGAGGGTTACCATGGAATGCCAATTTAACCTGTGCTTTTCTCAACTGCAAACTGCCTTCATAAACTCATCTCCATGGAATGAGCTGCCAGAGGAAGTGATGGAGGCTAGTACAATTGCAACACTTAAAAGACATCCAGATGGGTGTATGAATTGGAAGGGTTTAGAAGGGCCAAGTGCTGGCAAATGGGACTAGCTTAATTTGGGAAATCTGGTCAGTGTGGATGAGTTGGACCAAAGAGTCTGTTTCTGTGCTGTACATCTCGATGACTCTATAACAGTTTAGCTGAGTGGTTCTCTGCACTCAGAAGTGGCTGCTTCCAAGTATCCCATGATGATATCCTGAACTCTAATAAATCATAATCAAGTGTCAGCTATCACAAGGAGTTTAAAGAAGTGTGTTCAATGCACAGTGTGAAGTAAAGGATCGAACATGATATGAGATTTGAGTGACTCACTGCATTAGTATCACTCCGCCATTTGTGGGTGTACCTTACACTTCCTTGCCTCTAACGTCCAGAACGTGCACCCTAAAGCTATCTGCCTCTCGACCTCTCTTTCCTGCTTTTCGTATTCTGACTGGCAGTGTGTGGGTGTGTGTTAGGTGTTCATGTTTCATGGTGCTATTTCCACCATGACCCAGGGAGAGTTACATAGAACATAGAACAGCGCAGTCGATGTTGCGCCGGCCTTTTGTCGTACTCTAAGATCAGACTAACCTACAAACCCTTCATTGTACTGTCATCCATGTGCCTATCCAAGAATCACTTAAATGCGCCTAATGTCTCTGACTCTACTACCACCACTGGCAGTGCATTCCATGCACCCACCACCCTCTGTGTAAACAACCTACCTCTGATACCTCCCCTAAAACTTCTTTTAATTACCTTAAAATTATGCTCCTGTCATGATAGACATTTCTGCCCTGAGAAAAAGTGTCTGGCTACCCACTCTATCTGCGCCTCTCAACATCTTGTACACCTCTATCAAGTCACCTCTCATTCTTCTTCGCTCCAATGAGAAAAGTCATAACAGCATACAAACCAACAGCCACTCTCAGACAACAACTCACCAGGATGAAGGACCCGATACCCAGCATGAGCAAAACCAATGTAGTGTACAAAATCCCATGCAAGGACTACACAAAACACTACATAGGACAAACAGGAAGACAGTTAACGATCCACATCCATGAACACCAACTAGCCACGAAACGACACGACCAGCTATCCTTAGTAGCCACACACTCAGATGACAAGCAACATGAGTTTGACTGGGACAACACTATTATTATAGGACAAGCAAAACAGAGAACAGCCAGGAAATTCCTAGAGGCATGGCACTCATCCACAGATTCAATCAATAAGCACATCGACCTGGACCCAATATGCCGGCCCCTGCAACGGACAGCTGGAACTGACAACCGGAAGCGGCAGAGACAAACCACTATAATTGCCAGAGGAAACATCACAGAAGCACTTCACAGGAGGCTCCCAAGCACTGAGGATGTCACCTAGACAGGGGATGAAACGTCTGTAACACAAATTCCTAGCTCGGCGGACAGAACCACAACAAGAAAAGTCTTTGCTCCCTCAACCTTTCTCCATAAGACATGCCCTCCAGTCCGGGCAGCATCCTGGTAAATCTCCTCTGTACCCTCTCTAAAGCTTCCACATCCTTCCTGCAATGAGGTGACCAGAACTGAACACAATATTCCAAGTTATCTCACGGAGTCACGTACTTTGCACATCATTACTTATGCACTCAAGATATTTGACCATTACTCAGTGAAACACGCAGTGAATGAGTGTAAGTGTTCACCATTGTTGGGAGCTTCCAGTTTCCAAATCTCTGATGCCATATTTAAAACCCAGCTGGACACCACTTCATGCACTGCAAGGCAGGACCTACCCCTCACTCTCTGCAGTTCACCTCTAAACCTTGACTAGATGGCACAGAAGAAAACTCAGCCTGCTGCTAGCATCATGGAGAAAGGTAGGCGATAGTGGGTACTGAAGACGCAGGAGATTAGAGTCAAGATTAGAGTGGTGCTGGAAAAGCACAGCAGGTCAGGCAGCATCCGAGGAGCAGGAAAATTGACATTTCAGGCAAAAGCCTTGCATCAGGCCCAAAACGGTGGTTTTCCTGCTCCTCGGATGCTGCCTGACCTGCTGTGCTTTTCTAGCACAACTCGAATCATGGAAAAAGTTGTTGAGGCACTCCTGCAAAGAGAGATAGAGAGAAGGGGAGTCCTTCGCTCATGATGATTGACCGCTCTACCAGACTGAGACAGCCAGGGCAGAGAAAGCAGCTCAAGGGCTGCCTCGAACAACAATAGGCACTTCTCATCCTGGAAGCTTCTTCTCAGATCACTCCAGCCAAGGCTGCCCCCTGCCTGTGATCCCCAAAGCTGCAGCTGTATAAGTTGGGGCGGGAGGGTGAGCCTGATTCTACAGGCACTCAGCAGGCCTGGAAGCCTGGGACAAAAAGCACGGGGTGGGGAGGAGCAGGTCTTCCAAGTCCTTCAGAACCAGGGGGGGCGTCACAGCCTAAGGTTACGAGGTAGGCCATTTAGGACTGAGAGGAGGAGAAATGTCTTCACCCAGAGAGTGGAACTCCACCTGTGGAATTATCTTTCACGAGAGCACTGAACACTTTCGTGATATAGTTCTGAGGGCTAAAGGAATCAATGTTTATAGGAAGAAAACATGACCGGGATTAGAAGATCAACTCAAAGGGCTGAATGGCCTATTCCTATTTTTGATGTTTCTGAGTCAACAAGCCATTACCAGGACAGAGTCCTCCAACCCAGCTGTGGAGGTCAGGCCTGCATTGGGAGGGAGAGGAGGAGGAAAATATACTGAGGGTAGACAGATATTTGATCATTGTAAATGAGCCATTACGGGTGTCTGCTGTAGTGTTATTTTCAAACTGGATCTGGTTACGCACATGTGAGAGATGAGGAAACTCTTCCTGTGTCTCACAGATGGAAGACATTGCTCATCTTTCACAAATAACCGCATCTTTGATTCCAGTCAGCCTCAGTATCAAAGATCCTTCAACTTCACTTTGAGGACTGCAGCCAATAAGGCTAAAGGCAATGTCTGGGGAAGGTGCCAAGGCCTGACCAGCACAGAACCTTCCAGGCTCATGGTAGGAGTACAGAAACAGAGAGGCAATGGTCTAGTGGTATTATGGCTAAACTATTGATCAAGAGAGTCAGCTAATGTTCCAGAGACCCAGGCTCAAAGCCATTCCAGGTGGTGGAATTTAAACTCAACAAAACATCTGGGATTAAGAGTCTAATGATGAGCATGAAACTGTTGCCAATCTTTGGGAAAAACCCATCTGGCTCACTCATATCAGCTTTACCAGGTTTGGACTACATGTGACTCCAGATCCACAACAATGTAGTTGACTCTCATCTGCCATCTGTCTGGGCAATAAATGCTAACCTGACCAGTCATACCCACAACCTGTAAATGAATAAATAAAGAGACAATTCCACATAGCTCTTTTGGAAAATCTATGAACTGTTCAATGGACTGCAGTGCTTTTTCAAGATTGGGAACCATTCAATAGACAGCTCATTTCTCCAATCAGCCTCAGGCTTAGTGATCTGTGAAGCAAAGCTGTCTGAAGCATTGCTCTCAGAGGTTAAGCGCTGTCAGAGAGGCAGTTCAAGCATATCACACCGACATTTACAACTCTGAAGCATTGACGGGATATGGATGAGTGAACGGTCAGAAGGAGTGGCCTCTGGATTTGTGTCAATGTGGTGACTCTCAAGAGGGATTACATTGCTCATGATTCAGATGTCACTTCCTCATGGATGATTTCAGAGCTACATAACATTAGCACCACGCGATATGAGTGTTCAGTCTCACTGCACTTTTTCCCAAAAGCTGATGCAAAGCAGATTATGCAGAGCTACTTTAACTGAAGATATCACTCACACATTAACATGGATCATGGAACATCTGATCTAGCAAGACAACAAGCTCTCCATGTCCTTATTAGGGGAGCTGTCTGCCAGGCAGGCAATATAAGGGAGGTGGTGGTATAGTGGTGACATCACTTGGCTGGTGACCCATAGGCCTAGGTAATGATCTAGGGGCCTGGGTTCAAATCCCACCAATGCTGATGGTGAAATTTGAATTCAAAAGCATCTGGAATTCAAGAACCCAGTCTAGTGGTGATCATGTTCATTACAAATAAACCACTGGATCACTAATGACCTTTTAGGAAAGGTAATCTGGTCTCACCTATATGCATCACCAAATCGACAGTAATGTGGTTGACTCTGATCAGCTCTCTGAAATGATCTGGTAAACCACTGGGTTTTGGGATGGGCACCAAATGCTGGTCTTGCCAGTGATGCCCACATTCCATGAAGATTTGTTTGAAAATCCCATGAGGTCTGAACCCAGCACAGTCACCCTGGACACTGTGGCAATAAGATTGCCCCTTGCCTCTTGGGAGTTTCCCAAGCAGTGCTCTGTCCTCTTCATGTGGATTGCCCTTCTGGTTCATCTTCTGGTTCTCATCTCCTTCCTCAAAGGATGGGTCTCACTCTCCAGTATAATCCACATTCAGGACATTCCCCCTTTTGTCTTTTTCAAACAGAGGGTGGTGTATGTATGGAATGAGCTGCCAGAGAAAGTGGTGGAGGCTGGTACAATTGCAACATTTAAAAGGCATCTGGATGGATACATAAATAGGAAGTGTTTAGAGGAATCTGAGACAAGTGTTGGCAAATGGGACAAAACTAATTTCGGATATCTGGTCAGCATGGACTGAAGTGTTTCCATGCTATACAGCTCTATGAATCTATGACTCTATCTCACCTTGTAAATACACCACAATGATACAGGTCACTGTATCTGAGTTCTACCTCAAAGCTCAAATATCATCTTCAGGAATCCATAGCCTACTCCACTATGACCGAGGTGTAACTGTGATCAATGGTCTACCTTCACTCTGTGCAGCCTTATAGACCACTGAGTCTAAAGAGACTTTACCTTATATCAGTGCAATTCTAATAGATGTCATGCACTCAGGAAACACAGAAAATGATGGAGAAACCCACCAGCTCAGGCAGCGTAGAGTCATAGAGATGAACTGTATGGAAACAGACGCTTCAGTCCATGGAGAGAGAAACAGAGTTAATATTTCAAGTCCATTATGGTCCCTGCTTCAGAACTCTGTAAAAACACAGAGTTCCTCCAGCAATTTCTGGTTTTGTCAAGTACCAATCATAATTTGATTTTACAAATTGGTAAAATAATTTCTGTGAATTAGTGAGTGAATGGTAAAGTCCAAATTTTGTCTTTCCATGGAGGGTGAAACTGGTCTCAGTGATAAAACAAGGCAAGCAACAATAAAATAGCACTCGGTTTAGACCCCACATGAATTTCTAATCCTGTGAAGTTAATAAAAAAGAAGTATTGAGTTGTTGATTCACTGTTGCACTCTTTGCCCTGTCACTGAAGAGCAATTTCACAGCTAGCATTTATGTATCTTGTTTGCATCAGTCACAATGGTATAAGCAGACAAGTTGGAAATCATGAGTTGCAGAAAATTGTGCCCTTGAGCACATAAAATGAATATTAAACAGGCGTGGGAGCTGAAACCCAGGCTATTTGGATGCCAAGCTGCATGTGTGTGCTGATCACACATCACAGCTGCCTTCTTCAAGGCTTTATTGAGGCCATGCCAAGCTGTTAACAATGCACTCTCAATCTCTGCATCACGTCTTCATACTCCCCTTCTACAAGAGGATTCTCTTCAGATTCTCCGCATGTCCCCACAACTCCAAAGCACCATTTCAACAGATTTAGCTCAAAATCTTTGGGAATATAAACTAAGTCTTGCCTGATAGGACTGAAAGTGTCAAAAGCAAATAATCCCCTGAATCAATTGGATGGGGCAACCGTGGATCTCCATGAAATAATTCACAGATGCCAAAAGAGGAACTCAGTATTTGTGGCTTTACTCTTTTCTTGTTGATGAATTGTGGAAGTTGGGTCTTATTAGCATGATGGGTCCCAGAAAAGAGTATGTTGTCCATATCAGGCCTCCAGTGCTTACTTCAAGGTTATGTACAACAACAATAGTCACAGGTCCATCTTTCCATAGAATCCTTACAGGCAGCAGAGAGTGGCAGGAGCTGGGCGGAAGTGAGGTCGGAGCACAGAGGCTGTTGGAAAGGTTAGTGAGTGCTATTTAAGTATTTACCTTGAAGCCAGTGGCCTTTTTTTGCAGCAGAACGCGGCGGGAGCTGGGTGGAAGTGAGGTTGGAGCACAGAGGCTGTTGGAAAGGTTAGTGGGTGCTATTTAAGGTAAGGAGGTGTGATCTTGAGTCGAATGTGTAGCTGAGGAACTGGTGCAGGAAGCAAGGATTTAAATTCTTGGAACACTGAGCTTTGTTCTACAGTAAGGATACATTATACAAAAGGGACGAGTTGCACCTTAATAGGTGAGGGACCAGCATTCTGGCAGGCAGGTTTGTCACTGCAACACAGGGGTGTTTAAACTTAGTAGTGAGGGAGGAGGGGGGACAAACTGGAAATTCAAGAAGGAAGTTAAAGGGAAAGTGAGAATAAGAGAAGGTAAGAAAGACAACAGACTCAACGGAGCAGAAAACTCAAGAAGAGATCATACAGTATGGTCAAGTGAAATAGAGATTGATAGGAAGGGTGAGGGGAGTAACAAATTTAAAATATTATATATGAATGCACAAAGCATAAGAAATAAGGTAGATGAATTTGAGGCTCAGTTGGAACTTGGCAGGTACAATGTTGTGGGGATAACTGAGACGTGGCTTCAAGTGGACAGGGCCTGGAAAATTAATGTTCAAGGCTATACGTGCTGTCAGAAGGACAGACTGAAGGGCAGAGGGGGTGGGGTGGCCCTGTTAGTGAGGAATGATATTCAGTCCCTTGTGAGGGGGACATAGAATCAGGAGATGTAGAGTCAGTATGGATTGAGCTGAGAAATTCTAAAGGTAGAAAGACCCTCTTGGGAGTTATCTACAGGCCCCCAAACAGTAGTCTGGATGTAGAGTGTAAGTTGAATAAGGAGCTGAAATTAACCTGTTGCAAAGGTATTACTACAGTTGTTATGGGGGATTTCAACATGTAGATGGTCTGGGAGAATCAGGGTGGTACTGGACCCCAAGAAAGGGAGTTTATGGAGTGCCTCTGAAATGGATTCTTTGAACAGCTTGTACTGGAGCCTACCAAGGAGAAGGCAATTCTGGATCTGGTGTTGTGCAACCAACCGGATTTGATCAGAGACCTTGAAGTAAAGGAACCATTAGTAGGTAGTGACCATAATATGATAAGTTTTAATCTGCAATTTGAGAGGGAGAAGGGAGAATTGGGAGTGTCAGTATTTGGGGGCGGCACGGTGGCACAGTGGTTAGCACTGCTGCCTCACAGCGCCAGTGACCCGGGTTCAATTCCCGCCTCAGGCGACTGACTGTGTGGAGTTTGCACGTTCTCCCCGTGTCTGCGTGGGTTTCCTCCGGGTGCTCCGGTTTCCTCCCACACTCCAAAGATGTGCAGGTCAGGTGAATTGGCCATGCTAAATTGCCCGTAGTGTTAGGTAAGGGGTAGATATAGATGTAGGGGTATGGGTGGGTTACGCTTCGGTGGGGCGGTGTGGACTTGTTGGGCCGAAGGGCCTGTTTCCACACTGTAAGTAATCTAATCTAATCTAATCTAATCTAATCTATTGCAGTTGACAAAGGGAACTATGGAGCTATGAGGGAGGAGCTGGCCAAAGTTCAATGGTGCAATACCCGAGCAGGGATGGCAGTGGAACAATAATGGCAGACATTTCTGGATTATAATGCAGAAGGTGCAGGATCAGTTCATTCCAAGGAGGAAGAAAGATCCTAAGGGGAGACAGGGGCGGCCATGGCTGACGAGGGAAGTTAAGGACTGTATAAAGATAAAAGAGAAGAAGTATAACATAGCAAAGATGGGCAGGAAGCCGGAGGACTGGGAAACTTTTAAAGAGCAACAGAGGATAACTAAAAAGGCAATACGTGGAGAGAAAATGAGGTACGAAGGCAAACTGGCCAAAAATATAAAGGAGGATAGTAAAAGCTTTTCTTTTGCTATGTGAAAATTTTAAAAATGGTTAAGACTAAAATTGGGCCCTTGAAAACAGAAACGGGTGAATTTATTATGGGGAACAAGGAAATGGCAGTAGAGTCGAATAAGTACTTTGGATCTGTCTTCACTGGGGAAGACACAAGCAATCTCCCAGATGTAATGGCGACTGAAGGACCTAGGGTAATGAATGAACTGAAAGGAATTTATATTAGGCAGGAAATGGTGTTGGAGAGACTGTTAGGTCTGAAGGCTGATAAGTCCCTGGGACCTGATGGTCTACATCCCAGGGTACTTCAGGAGGTGAGTCTAGAAATCGTGGACGCATTGGTAATCATTTTCCAATATTCTACAGATTCAGGGTCAGTTCCTGCGGATTGGAGGATGGGTAATATTATCCCACTTTTCAATAAAGGAGAGAGAGAGAAAACAGGGAATTATAGACTGGTTAGCCTGACGTCAGTGCTGGAATCAATTATGAAAGTTGAAATTATGACTCATTTGGATAGCAGTAACAGGATAGATCAGAGTCAGCATGGATTTATGAAGGGGAAATCGTGCTTGACCAATTTTCTGGAATTTTTTGATGATGCAATTATGAAGATGGACAAGGAGAGGCAATAGCTGTAGTGTACCTGGAGTTTCAGAAAGCCTTTGATAAAGTCCCACATAGGAGGTTAGTGAGCAAAATTAGGGCACATGGTATTGGGGGCAAAATACTGACATGGATTGAAAATTGGCTGTCTGACAGGAAGCAAAGAGTAGTGATAAACGTCTCCCTTTCGGAATGGCAGGCAATGACCAGTGGGTACCACAAAGTTCTGTGCTGGGACCGTAGCTGCTTACAATATACATCAATGATATAGATGAAGGTATTAAAAGTATCATTCACAAATTTGCTGATGACAGAAAGCTGGGTGGCAGGGTGAAATGTGAGGAGGATGTTATGAGAATACAGGGTGACTTGGACAAGCTAGGTGAATGGACAGATGCATAGCAAATACAATTTAGTGTGGATAAGTGTGTGGTTATCCACTTTGGTGGCAAGGACAGGAAGGCAGATTACTATCTAAATGGAGTCAAATTAGGTAAAGGGGAAGCACAACGAGATCTAGGTGTTCTTGTACATTAGTCAATGAAAGGAAGCATGCAGGTACAGCAGGCAGTGAAGAAAGCTAGCCTTCATAACAAGACGAATTGTGTATAGGAGCAAAGAGGTCCTTCTGTAGCATTATAGGGCCCTGATGAGACCATACCTGGAGTATTGTGTGCAGTTTTGGTCTCCAAATTTGAGGAAGGACATTCTGGCTATTGAGGGAGTGCAGTATAGGTTCATGAGGTCAATTCCCGGAATGACGGGACCATCATATGTTGAAAGATTGGAGCAACTGGACTTGTATACACTTGAATTTAGAAGGATGAGAGGGGATCTGATTCAGACGTACAAGATTATTAAAGGTTTGGACACTCTAGAAGCAGGAAGTATGTTTCTGCTGATGGGTGAGTCCAGAACCAGAGGACAAAGTTTAAAATTAAGGGGTATTTAGAACAGATTTGAGGAGAAACGTCTTCCCCCAGAGAGTGGTGGATATATGGAATGCTCTGCCCCAGGAGGCAGTGGAGGCCAAGTCTCTGGATACTTTCAAGAAAGAGATGGATAGAGCTCTTAGAGATAGTGGAATCAAGGGTTATGGGAATAAGGCAGGAACAGGACCATAATGAATGGTGGTGCTGGCTCAAAGGGCCGAATGGCCTACTCCTGCACCTATTGTCTATTGTCTATTGTCTATGGTCATTCGGCCTATCGAGTCTGCACCGACCCTCCAAAGAGTATCCCACCCAGACTAATACCCCCTACCTTATCCCTGTAATCCTGCATTTCCCATGGCCAACCCACACATCCCTGAACAACACGGGCAATTGAGTATGGCCCAACTACCTAACCTGTACATCTTTGAACTGTACAAAGTCAAAAATCATACATCACCAGGTTATAGTCCAACAGATTTATTTGGATGAATCCATGTTAGATTCTGTAAATCTGCTTTTTAGATTAGAATCAGCCTGACCATTGTGGCACAGACAGTGTCACACAGGGTACCTCACACCTTAAATGCATTATCTGGGCCGACATGACACCAATTCTTAAAGTTCACTTGAGAATGTAAATTTTAAAAAGGTTTTGCGATTTACATATGAAAGAACTAAAACCAACATGATCATTCTGAAAGATGAGAGACTTAACAAACAATCCAGGTCTTTTTCAATATAAGGTTAAAAATCATACAACACCAGGTTATAGTCCAACAGGTTCATTTGGAAGCACTAGCTTTTGGAGTGCTGTTCCTTCATCAGGTGGTTGTGTTTCAATATATAGTTTCAGTTACATCACACTAGAAACTTGTGCTATAAATGTTGTTTCTTATGCTCCATAACCACCTGATGAAGGAGCAGCACTCCAAAAGCTAGTGCTTCCAAATGAACCTGTTGGACTGTAACTTGGTGTTGTGTGACTTCTAACTTTGTATACCCCAGTCCAACACTGGCACCACCAAATCATTGGACTGTGGGAGGAAACCAGAGCAAACCTACACAGACACAGGGAGAATGTGCAAACTCCACCCAGACAGTCGCCTGAGGCTGGAATTGAACCTGGGCTCCTGGTACTGTAAGGTAGCAGTGCTACTAACTGAGTCACCATGCTACCTGTTGCTGTTATTACGCCCTAACAATTCTGGCTTCCCTTTTCTTCCATTGCTCACAGTCACTATTCTTTGGGCAGTCAAAGCAGAGCCAACACAAAAACTGATAGTTTCCCATCACAATGGGCAGCAGTGTTCTCATCACTGTAATCCCAATGATCACTGCCGACCCTGCCAAGCCCCTACCTGATCATTGTCCAACTTCCCCATTTGCAATCTCCTGGTCTTCCTGCTCCCTCTGTCTTGATCCACCCTTCCCTCAATTCAAACTTAGTGGCAGTCTTCAGTGATCTCTCTGGGCATTGCCAGTTTCACCATCAATTGGGGGATAATAAATGGAGCCTCCAAAGCACTTGATCACAAAACCATCCAAAATAGGTGCACAGGTTAGGCCATTCAGCCCATTGAATTTGTTTCGCCATTCAATTATGGCTGATAAGTTTCACAAGGAAGAAGGGCTGAAGAAGGGCTCATGCCCGAAACGTCGATTCTCCTGCTCCTTGGATGCTGCCTGACCTGCTGTGCTTTTCCAGCAACACATTTTCAGCTCTGATCTCCAGCATTTTCAGTCCTCACTGTCCCCTGATAAGTTTCTCAACCCATTCTCCCGCTTTCTCCCTATAACCCTTGATCCCCTTGATACTCAAGAACTTATCTATCGCAGTTTTAAATATACTGAATGAATTGGCCTCCACAGCCTTCTGTGGCAGTGAGTTCCATAGATTCACCACTCTTTGGCTGAAGAAGTTTCTCCCTATTACTGTTCTAAAAAATCTACCTTTTACTGTAAGGCTAACTCAATACCCTGTTCTTGCTTTGTCCATGTTGGAGCTGCCCATGGCTGAATATAATATAAAATGGCCACCTGTGGTTTTCAGCTGACATAAAATAGCTGAAGAGAATTGAAAGTTGACAGCAGTTTCCTCAGTTAGAATCGTGGCCTTCACGCATACATTAACCAGATAAGCTAGTGAAACATCTTGTGAGAATGAGACATTCTCAATAAGGGAAGCTAAAATAGAAACCTTTTAGGGAGCCTATCTAAAGTTTGTTATTTAGTATGGATAGGAGCAGAAAACACTTGCCGTACATTAGTTAAGATCTGCTCAGCAATTAAAATCACTTACATATATAGATGTTGGTATGATAATGTAGTAGTTTTAATTTGCAGTAGTTTGAGTGTATTAAAAATTGAGAATTTAATTAGATTCCTGTTGACAGTCAGCTTAGGCCCAGAGGCAGTTTTGACAAGGAGAACGCTTGAAAGACGCAGATTAGATACGCCTAAACCAAACTTTGTTGTTTAGTAAAGATCAGAAGGAAAAGTCTGATCCGACAATAACTAAGGCATTTTACATGAGTGCTATTATAAATATATATCTAACAAACAGTGGGTGTGAAATGTAGGCACAGGGGGAGATGGCCTATTTGTTTTGCTGCTGGACTGCTCATCCAGAGACCGAGATAATGTTCTGGGGACCCAGGTTCAAATCCTGCCATGGCAGATGGTGGAATTTGAATTCAATTTTAAAAAAACAGTTTGGAATGAAGAGTCTAATGATGACCACGAATTCACATCAATTATTGGAAAAACCCGTCTGGTTCACTAATGACCCTTTTGGGAAGGAAACTGCCATCCTTATCTGGTCTGGCCTACATGTGACTCCAGACCCACAGCAATGTGGTTTGCTCTTAACACCTCTCTGGGCAAAAAGTGATGGGCAATAAATAATGCCTAGCCAGCAACATCCTCATTCCATGAATGAATAAAGGATATAAGTAAACCTATTAGGGTTCATCAGGGTTACAGATGTAACTGATGAATATCAGAAAGTTTAACTAAGTCCCAATGGACAAGCAACTTCAGGGTGTAGGGAGAAACCTCTATCCTACCAGCAGAGGGAATTGAATTTGCCAGCATTGGAATGTTCCTAATAGTAGGAGGCCTGACAGAATGAACAATAGTCAAGATTAGAGTGGTGCTTGAAAAGCACAGCAAGTCAGGCAGCATCCGAGAAGTGGGAAAATTGACATTTCGGGAAAAAGCCCTTCATCAGGCCCAAAACGTCGATTTTCTTGCTTCTCAGATGCTGCCTGACCTGCTGTGCTTTTCCAGAACCACTCTAATTTTGACTCTAACCTCCAGCATCTGCAGTACCCACTTCTGCCCAGAATGAATAATAGGAGTAAATCTCTGTACTGGAATGTAGCTGTGTAGAGATGTATTGTGACAGCCCAACAACAGGTGATAAGGAAGTCTGACAAACATTATGAGATCATGCGAAGACCTAGGGCTGTCCATGGAGTTGTCCATCATTGATCTTGTATTTGCAGGATTAGGAATGTTGGTTAGAGGTGATGTGGCTAAGTCTGACGTCAATGTTTCATGTAAACATTGTAACGTGGAATGTGTAAATATCCTGCACCTAAATGAGAGAGTCAGAATGTCCTCTCCCACACTGCATTGAAAAGAAGTTCTGACTAAAGATTGATTTGACTCAGTGGTTAGCACTGCTGCCTCACAGTGCATGGGACCTAGGTTCCAATCCAGCCTCTGGTGACTGTATGTGTAGAATTTGCGCATCCTCCTTGTATCTGCATGGGTTTCCTCTGGGTGTTCTGGTTTCCTCCCACATTCCTGAAGAAGGGCTCATGCCCGAAACGTCGATTCTCCTGCTCCTTGGATGCTGCCTGACCTGCTGCGCTTTTCCAGCAACACATTTTCAGCTCTTTCCTCCCACAGTCCAAAGATGCACAGGTTAGGTGAATTAGCCATCCTAAAATATAGTTTTACAGGGATATGTTGGGGGTGGGGGTGAACTGGTTGGGATGCTGTTCAGAGAGTCAGTGTGGACTGAATGGACTAAATAGCCTGCTTCCACAGTATAGAGATTTTGTGAGTCTACCTGTGCTGTGTTGCTGAACACAGGACTCAAGATTTCTCTTTAAAATTCCTCCCCAACAGTCTACATGTCCTTTCATTCCTTTAGCCCAAAGAACTATACTTAACTCCTTGAAAATAATTCAATGGTCAATTTAATATTTGGAGGAAACCTGATTGGACAGGTATAAGTCCCTATATTTGCACGTGCAAAAGACCCAAGTATCTGTGTTTGACGCTTCCCCTGATACCGACAAAACAGACTTTACCATTACAGTGGTTGGCATGATTTTCATACACATAATGAGTACCCACATACCTTCCCACCATATTGAACCCTGAAAATAAGTCTGTCTTGATTTCTAGGCCATTGGTAAATTGCAGTTAATTTCTACTTGTTAATTTTAACTTGATATTGTCATCTTTAAGCATTAAGTACAAATGTGAGAGAATTTAATGAGTTTAAGTGTGACTTAAATTATGCAATCTGATTAAAGGTAAACACACTATTGTCTCACCTTAGCTCAGTCGTCTAAACAGTTGGGCTGTTCATTTCCCATCACTGGCAGTGTTTACCATGAAGGACTCACCTTTTCAACCTCTCTCCTCATCTGAGGTGTGGTGGACCTCAGGTTAAATCACCATCAGTGATCTCTCTGTAATGGTCTGGTACAACAATGATGACTCCCACTATCTCATTAGACAGAGAGAGAAAGGCGACTGGTTGTGGTTTAACCTGAGGGTCACCACAGAGACATACAAATCAAAAGTTTTGTATAGTACCCTCAGCTGCTACAGAAATTAAACTGATATATATGGTGTCCCTCAGCAACCTAATCCCACTGCCGAGCCAACTGAGCTAATTGACCACCCAGATTGTGTTTATAATTTCACACACCAGCACATTACACCATCACAGCCAATAACAACTTCCAGAAACTTAGTGGCATACTTCAGAGCTTGAACAGCAGCCCAGGGAACACAGTTAGCTGTATGCGGAATGTATTGGGTTGTTCTAATGATGTGCGTGTGTGCAGAATGCCCATTCCGCTTCCAAATGTCGAGCTGAGAGTCGCAAATAAGCAGAATTATTCACCAAGAAACTTGATGAGCTTCTGTCTCATTATCTGGCATGAAAACTGGTCATAACTAGAATTCAAACGAAGTAAAATCAGTTCACATGTTCTTTCTTTTCTTATTTTTTGACAAAATATAATTTACATGTTGTTCGACATCACCTGGATTCCCTGGCCATTATAAAATGAGGAAGAAAAAGGAATGTAATGTATTTGAAATATGATGCTGCTGCTCTCGATGCGAAATCAGAGGCTTATCACATGAGGACCTCTAACCAAATCTTCAGATCTGCTCTCGTCCTGTGATAAAAAAATCACAGAGATCTACGACTCATTTTCCATTACTTGACCTGTAGTCTTGCATGCCTTGACATTGCAAGTGCATGTCCAATACTTCTGAGGTGTGATGAGGGTTTTTGCCTCTCCCACCCTTACAGGAAGTGGGCGGCACGGTGGCTCAGTGATTAGCACTGCTGCCTCACAGTACCAGAGTTCGAATCCAGCCTCGGGCCGTCTGCCTGTGTGAAGTTTGTACATTCTCCCTGTGTCTGCGTGGGTTTGCTCCGGTTTCCTCCCATATTCCAAAGATATCCAGGTTAGGGTGAATTGACCATGCTAAATTGCCCATATTGTTCAGGGATGTATAGGTTAGATACATTCGTCAGGGGTAAATGTAGAGTAATACAGTAGGGGAGTGGGTCTGGGTGGGATATTCTTCAGTGGGGACTTGTTGCGCTAAATGGCCTGTTTCCACACTGTAGGAATTGTATGAAGTGAGCTCCAGATTCCGACCACCCTTTGGGTAAAAAAGGATTTTCCTCACATCACTTCTAAACTTTTTGACTCTTACGTTAAATCTATGTCCCTCTTAGTCATTTAACTCTCCATCAGAGGAAAAGTTTCTTCCTGCTCACCTTACCCTTGCCCCTCATCACTTTTTACATCTCAAGACATTTGACATCAGTGAGTCAGTGAGGGCACCATCGACACAAAACCTGATGCATATTAGAGAACGTAAAGGAGTTTTGATCGGCTGTCACTGGTGCTGTTTTAGCTTGTTGCTGTGGTATTTTCCACACTAGTGTTTATAGAAAGCACTTCCCCCCCAAAACAAAATCACACAGCTTCTTTGTGTTACACAAGGCCTCCACAAAAGCTGGACAAACACCGACATAACAACCACCTTGCAGATAGGAAGATGGACAGCTGTAAAGCCTCCCCACACTGGACCAGCATCAGTGCAGACTGAATTAAGTGCATTCCTTTGTTGCTAGGAACTTCTAGAGTTCAATTTGAACTCACAGCTATTAGACCTGGAGCCAGGATAGCTGACCACTGAGTCACAACTGTTCAATGTTGGCTAATCATGGATTATCTTGGAATTTAAAACCCTGAGTTCAAATACTCAGTCAGGTTGGGTTTTGATTCCTTACAGGCTGTTTTGAGCTTTATGCTTTCTTATTTCAATTCCCTTTCTTTCCTCCCCAAACATAACCAGGTATTTTTGCTTTTGTTTAACCACAGAAGTTTTATTTACCCAGTTATAACTGATGTTCAGTCCTTGCATGCCCAAGATCATCTTTTGTTCCTTCTGGGCACCAAAATATTTCAGTTTACCCTGTCCCAAGAGGTAAGTTGCCAAAATGACTTCCAAGTTACTCCTGCCAGAGCAGAACGGGCCATGGTGGATCCCATTTTCCTTACTCACTGTACTTTTGGCCATGTGATTAGTTAAGTGAATGCCAAGATTGTAAACATGGTCAGATAGTGGTAGAACACAGGACAGGTTGTTTGCTACAACTGAGTGCAATTTTTGCAGTTAGAAATTGAACTTAGAAATCTGTGAATTTCTCATCTGGTACACTCAAAAGTTGCGAACGCTTCACATTGAATGATACACTAGAGTTATTTCCATCTCCTAGTGAGATCCAGGCACCACTGTCTGGTCCAGCAATTCTTCTCCATCTGTACTTGCCCTTGAGAAGGTGGTGGTGAGCTGCCTTCTTGAACTGCTGCAGATTATTTGCTGGAAGGTATCCCACAATGCCCTTAGGCAGGGTTTTTACCCAGTAACATTGAAGGAACAGCGATACATTTCCAAGTCAGGACGGTGAGTGGTTTGGAGGGGGATCTTGAAGGTCATAGATTCATTGAGATGTACAGCACTGAAAAAGACCTTTCAGTCCAACCCGTCCACGCTGACCAGATAACTCAACCTAATCTAGTCCCACCTGCCAGCACCCAGCCCATATCCCTCCAAACCCTTCCTATTCACATACACAAAAAGATACTTTTTAAATGTTGCAATTGTAGAAGTCTCCACCACTTCCTCTGGCAACTCAATCCATACACGCACCAGCCTTTGTGTGAAAAAGTTGCCCCTTAGGTCCTTTTTAATTCTTTCTCCTCTCACCTTAAACCTATGCCCTTTAGTTCTGGACTCCTCCACCCCAGGGAAAATACCTTGTCTATTCACCCTATCCATGCCCCTCATGATTTTATGAACCTTTATAAGGTCAACCCTCAGCATCCAACGCTCCATGAAAAACAGCCTCATGGTGTTCCCATGTAGCTGCTGCCCTTGTCCTTCTTGATGGAAGTGGTCGTGGGTTTGGAAAGTGCTGTCTAAGGATCTTTGGTGAATTTCAAATGAAGTAAACTCAGTTGAAATATTATTTATTTTCTTTTTTTTAACAAAGTTTAATTTACATTTTATTCAATGTCATGTGGACTCCTGGCCATTGTATCTTCCAGATAGTACACATGGCTGCTACTGAGGATCAGTGGTGGAAGGAGTAGATGTTTGTGGATGTGATGCCTGTCAAGTGGGCTGCTTTGTCCTGGATGGTGTCAAGCTTTTGAGTGTTCAAAGTTAAAAATCACACCACACCAGGTTATAGTCCAATGCGCTTATTTGGAAGCACTATCTTTCAGAGCACTGCTACTTCATCAGATGTTTTGCATGTGTGAAAGTTTGGTAAAATGTGTGTGTGAGTGTAATGGAGTATAGGCCTATGACAGGGTGTGTTCGTGGGTGTGAGTGTGGGGGATGTATGTTTGTGTGTATATGAGAGAGGGTCTGTGTGTGTGTGTGCGTGTGTGTGTGAGAGTGTATAGTGTAGTGGGGTCACCTGTAGTGTGACATGAACCCAAAGTCCCCAGTTGAGGCCATTCCCATGCGTACCGACCTTGGCTATCAGCCTCTGCTTGACCACTTTGCATTGTTGCGTATCCAAAAGTCTACCTTGGAGGATGGTCACCTGAAAATCCGAGGCTGAATGTCCATGACCGCTGAAGTGATGCCCGAATGGGAGGGAACACCCCTGTCTAGTGATTGTTGTGTGGTGTCCATTCATCTGTTGTCATAGCGCCTGCTGGTCTTGTCAATGTACCATGCTTCAGAGCATCCTTGCCTGCAGCGTGTGTGATAGATAACATTGGCCGAATACCTGCCACATACATGACCTGCTTCCAGGGATTATGTGATCGAACAATGTATGGATTCTATGTATATTAGGCTTTGATTGAGTCCCTCCTGACTTTTCCCATCAACACCTGTCACTGTGTAATGGGGCCTTCAGCAGCAGGTGATGATGCTGAGTGACGGTAACAAGCATGGGAGATCCAGCAGGCAAGTTAACTTCTTTGGAGTAATCAATGTCTCTGTCTATAATAGACATCTTGAAGAGAGGGAAAGATAGGCAAAGGATTTCCCCAAAATACAAGTTTCATGCCTCACTAATATACTGCTCTAATAAGTATGCCCCACTATTCCTAGTGTTGTCATAAATGTGATTAAACCACCAAATTTCACAATTTTATTTTATTGTCTAATTCAATTTAAAGAATGTGCACATCAAGTTCTTTTTTCATAAATAAGAAAATTACTGTTTATTGTAGTTAAGCTGCTTTTAATCAGTGGCAATAGGATAGTGAAGAAGGGATTTGGTATGCTTTCCTTTATTGGTCAGAGTATTGAGTACAGGAGTTGGGAGGTCATGTTGCGGCTGTACAGGACATTGGTTAGGCCACTGTTGGAATATTGCATGCAATTCTGTTCTCCTTCCTAATGGAAAGATGTTGTGAAACTTGAAAGGGTTCAGAAAAGGTTTGCAAGGATGTTGCCAGGGTTGGAGGATTTGAGCTACAGGGAGAGGCTGAACAGGCTGGGCCTATTTTCCCTGGAGCGTCGGAGGCTGAGGGGTGACCTTATAGAGGTTTACAAAATAATGAGGGGCATGGATAGGATAAATAGACAAAGTCTTTTTGCTGGGGTCAGGGAGTCCAAAACTAGAGGGCATAGGTTTAGGGTGGGAGGGGAAAGATATAAAAGAGACCTCAGGGGCAACCTTTTCACACAGAGGGTGGTACGTGTATGGAATGAGCTGCCAGAGGAAGTGGTGGAGGCTGATACAATTGCAACATTTAAGAGGCATTTGGATGAGTATATGAATAGGAAGTGTTGGAGGAAAATGGGCCAGGTGCTGGCAGGTGGGACTAGATTGGGTTGGGAATATCTAGTCGGCTTGGACGGGGTAGGCCAAAGGGTCTGTTTCCATGCTGTACATCTCTATGATTCTATGACTTGCTAACCTACAACTGTATAACTTAAACTCTATCCCATTTTAAAAATTCCCATACACGTTGTTATGGACCAAACTAGACCTTCCCCACTCCTTATCACCAACACCCCCAAACCTCCCCCCAACCCCACACAGTCCCCCCACCAAAATATAGTAAGGACTTAGCCTAGACCCTAATTTCTACATTTATTTACAGGCATATTTAAGATGCTGTGTTTCAGATCAAATTCAATTGGTCCACCATTAAGCTTCAGCAAAACAAACGTTATTCTTACAGCACAGTTAAAATACAAATGAACAGAAGAACTGGCAGAATTTTAACTGTATTGAAATACTTAATTTAATTTAAGAGTTAATCTCTAATTATCAACTGTTCCAATATAGGCAGATTCATACGAATAACATTTTCTGCACTCGATGTTTCTTCACTGCGTCCGGTACCTAGACACAGAGGACATGAGTGCTGGTGAGAAATAAGCTGTACTGCTTTTTGGCAGCTGTATGGGGAGGAGTTATTTAAAAAAAGACAAAAAATGTCAGTAGCATCTCATAAATACCCCTTTGGTCAGGCAATTTGGTAAAACAGATTTACTCTCACGTGCTGTGTTTTTTCAGCCCAGCCAAAGGAAATACTGAAAAAAAAAACAATCTGCCTCTTTTATTTCTAAGAGGAAAAACTTTCTTCCAAAGTTTTCACTAACAACAGAGGGAGAAAGAGAGAGATCTCTCTACCTATTAACTCCAGCTCCTGGATTAGTGGTGCTGGAAGAGCACAGCAGTTCAGGCAGCATCCGAGGAGCAGTAAAATCGACGTTTTACCTATTAACTCCAGCAGCCAGGGAACTCAAGATTAAACTGAAAGCAAAACCCAAAGTCCCTTGTTTTGTGTGAGTCTGACCCTGCCCTCTCAGGCCTCTTTTATATAATTTGTAAATAAAAGCAAAGCTACATACTCTGTTTGCCTGGAGAGTATTTAGGACCAATAAGGAGAGCTCAATGGGGATGTGCTAACTGATGCCCTGTGAAGAGACAAATGTCAACACATACCACTCAGCAAGAGAAACAGGACAGAACACATCTCTTAAAGGCACAGTCTTGTCACAACATACAAGCAGATATGCATGGATGCAAAACATTATTGCTGGTGAAGGAAAAAGAAAACGCTAGATATATACGGTCCTAGCACCAGTCTGGATCACAGTCATCGATCAGTTGTTTTCTTTCGACTCCTTCTGACTCCTTGCTAACGATGCAAGATTATGGATATACTGCATTGATGTTCAGGTTTTCATTCACTGGTTGCAGATTTGCCCTCTCAGTGCCTCTGAAGATGGTTTCTCCTTTACTTTGTCTTTCAATAAGGGGATTGGTGACTGAGAACAGCTGCCAGGAGATTTTCTGTTATTTCTCCACACAGGAGGACAGAGTCTGATTTAGGTGCTTCCTCTGTGCAGGTCAGAAGTTTTGCCTGCATTGTTCACAAACAGCTGAGCTTTCTGCATCCATACACTGAGTGATTGAAAAACCAATCAAACAACTATTTCTGAGCTGGAGAAAGTGACGACTGCAGATGCTGGAGACCAGAGTCGACAGAGTTGGTCAGTAAGCATCTGAGGAGCAGGAGAGTCAATGTTTTGAGCATATGTTCTTCATCAGGAATGAGGGGGTGGCCCAAGGGGGCTGAGAGATGAGAGGGGTTGCGGCTGGGGGAAGGTAGCTGGGAATGTGATAGGTAGATGAAGGCGGGGGTGAAGGTGATAGGTCAGAGAGGAGGGTGGAGTGGACAGGTGGGAAGGGAGATGGACAGGTAGGACAGTTCAAGATGGCAGTGCCAAGTTGGAGGGTGGATCTGGGATAAGGTTGGGGAGATGGGAAACTGATGAAATCCACATTGATGTCGTGTGTTTGAAGGGTCCCAAGGCAGAAGGTGAGGCGTTCTTCCTCCAGGCATCAGGTGGCTAGATTTTGGCAGTGGAGGATTCCCCCACCTTATCGTAGAGCCAATCCTCCAACTCAGCATGCCCTATAGAACTGTCTCACCAGTCCATCCTCCTTCCTACCTATCCACTCCACCCTCCTTTCTGACCTATCACCTTCACCCCAACCTTCATCTACCTATCACATTCTCAGCTACCTTCCCAGCAGTCCCACCCCCCTCCCATTCATCTCTCCGCCCACTTGGGCCACATCCTCATTCCTGATGAAGAGCTTACGCCCAAAACGTTGGCTCTCCTGTTCCTCAGATGCTGCCTGACTGGCTGTGCTTTTCCAGCCCCACACATTTCAACAACTATCTCTGAGTAGCATTGCCCTGAATACTCAGACACACACTAATATTTGAAAAATATTGTATATATAACTCACTATGTGCTTCAGCTGCCTGTTTTTAAAACTGCAAACATTATGGGTGGCACAGAGACTCAGTGGTTAGCACTGCTGCCGCACAGTGCCAGGGATCTGGGTTTGATTCCAGCCTCAGGAAACTGTCTGTGTGGAGTTTGCACATTCTCCACATATCGAGAGTGTTGTGCTAGAAAAGTGCAGCATCCGAGGAGCAGGAGATTTGATGTATCGGGCATAAACCCTTTATTCCTGATTAAGGGCTTACACCTGAAATGTCGACTGTCCTGCTCCTCAGATGCTGCCTGACCTGCTGTGCTTTTCCAGCACCACACTCTCAACTCTGACTCTCCAGCATCTGCAGTCCTCACTTTCTTCTACATTTTCCGTGTCTGCATTGGTTTCCTCCGAGTGCTCCAGTTTCCTCTCACAGTCCAAAGATGTGCAGGTTAGCTGGATTGACCATGCTAGATTGCCCATAGTGTTCAGGAATGTATAGGCTAGGTGGATTAGTCAGGGGAAATGTAGAGTAATAGGGGAGTGGATCTGGGTGGGATACTCTTCAGAGGGTCAGTGTGGACTTGTTGGGCCAAATGGCCTGTTTCCACACAGTCAGGATTCTATGATCTATTCTTTCACAGTTGCCTTGGTTTAAAACAGTATCTTTTTTCTCTAGCCTGAGGTCAAAAATTAAAGTGGTCTTTATAAAAACAAATCGCTGTGGATGCTTGAAATTTGAAACAAACACAGAGAATGTTGGACAGACCCAACAGGTCTGGCAGCATCTGTGGACAGAGAAACAGAGTACATGTTTCGAGCCCAGTAAGACTCTTCCTTGGGATCCTCATCAGACTGCCTCACCAAAGTGAGAACTACAGGTTTATTTATAAAGTGAGATACCAAAGAAGCAAGGGTGATTACAGAATCAAGGAATCATACAGAAGAGGCTGTTTGGCCCATCAATACTGTACCACCAAAAGGAGAGAGAAAAGTGTAAGAAAAAACATTTTCACTCAGTGAGTTGTTAGGTTGTGGGGAGTATTTCCTGGCAATGTGATGGAGGCAGGTTCAAGTGAAGCATTCAAGGGGGGGGTGTCTATTTGAATGGAAATTGTGTGCAAGGGTATCAGCAAAAGGAGGAGACAAGCAATCGGTGATGATACTCATCTGAAAAATGGGCTGAATGGCCTCCTCCTGCACTGTAACAATTCTGTGATTCTGTGAATTCCATGTAAGCATTTGATCTTCATCTTTTAACATTAACTACCCTTTGTGCCTGTGGAATAAAGAATAAAGAAACCCTGCTTCATGATCTTTGGGCCATCAGTGCGTTTTCATCCTATTTGATATTTCTGGAATAGTCAGCAGGATTCGTACAGCACAGGCATCAAACCCTGAGGGACAAGGTTGAAAAGGCATCAGGTTGAGATGGAGTGGATGACGCTGGAGTTAGAACTGAAAATATTCATGAGGGAGTCCAAACCTGCTCCAGTAGCACACCCCTGGACACTATGGGTCAATTTAGCATGGCGAATCCATCCCAGCTTTTGACTGTGGGAGGAAACCAGAGTTCCCAGGGGAAACCCACACCTACACAAAGCAAATGTACAAACTCCACACAGACAGTCACCCGAGGCTGTGATTGAATCTGGGTCCCTGGTGCTATGAGGCATCAATGCAATCATTCTGCCCTATAGCACTTAGCCCTGTGAGGCTATTTAAGAATTCTTCATGTTTGAATGAGTACCCACAGCTTATCTTTTTGTTTTAATTTCACGTATTTTTCTAATTAACCTGTTCAAAGATGTATTATATACCTCTGGAGCAGGTCTCTCACATGTCTCCAGTCCAGGGGCAGGGACATTACCACTGTGTCTCAATGGGTAGAGCAAAATGGTCATGCCCTGAAACATGAACATTGGCAAGCTGAAAGCATTGTGCCTAACTGATACAAGAGAGGAGTTATCAACTGTTGCTTCCTACTTGTTCTGTGCCGAAGTTGCTGAGTAATGTGAGCGCACATTGGTCTCTACTTCACAGGGCATCAGTTAGCACGTCTATATCAAGCTCTCCCGATCATCCTCAATCCCAAAGGTTTCAGTCTGAGGCTTCTAGTAGCACATGGCTCAATCAATACTCAGTGAAATGAGGGAGTTGAGAATGCCTGTAGTGTTGGAGTTCCACTTGTCAAAGACATGTCTCAGTGTCCTTAACACAAACATATGGCAACCAATAGAAGCAGGACATTGAGGTTGATGGATTGCACTTTGACCTTGCTCCATGTACTGAAGGTCTATCAGCCTGTACAGGACCCAGACAAATGTTTGAGTAGGAGGAAATCATGCTGGTCTTTACCCAGCCACTGTTCTTGAAGCTTATGTAGCTGTCTCCAACAGGACTGCCAATCCAGAACCCTGAGCTAATGTTCTGGGGGTATGAATTCAAAGCCTACCATGGTAGATGGTAACTTAAACCAAGATAAAACCTGGAAGTAAAAGCTCACCTATAGTGACCATGTGATTGTTGTAAAGAAAATCACCTGGTTCTCTAATGCTCCTTTAGGGAAGTGAATCTGCCATCCTTATCTGATCTACTCTGACCATCTGGATGGACATATGAATAGGAAGCGTTTAGAGGAATATGGGCCAAATGTTGGCAAATAGGACTAGATTAGGTTAGTCTATCTGGTTGGCATGGAGAAATTGGACCAAAGGTTCTGTTTCCATGCTGTACATCTCTATAACTCTATGACTCTGCTCCACACCCGCAATATTGCAGTTGACTCTTAATTGCCCTCTGGGCTAGCCAATGATGCCCACTTGCTGTGAAGAAATCAGCAAAGAACCATCCCTTTTCACTGTGGGTGAAAAGGGTAGGATACCTGTACAGACTGCCAATTTCAGTGACAAAGATGTTAAAGTCTAACCAAGAGTGTTCCCTTCAACCCATCACTGCCATGGACAGCGTACCAAGTGGAGGAAACATCTTTAAACCCAAATTGAAGATGGGGACTGGAGAAAATCCAAAGGAGGCTGACTGTCTTTACTCTCATCATTGTTAATTGTTGGGGAAAAAAAGCCCATCTGCTTCACTAATGTCCTTCAGGGAAGGAAATCAGCCATCTTTACCTGGTCTGGCCTTCATGTAACTCCAGACCCCAACAAAGTGGCTGACTCTTCACTGCTCACTGGACAATTAGTGATAGGCAATAATAGATTATCATGATATCCCATGAAAAAAGAAATTAAAAATTAAAGTTTCATGACAGCATTTTCCAATTTTGTTTCAATTATAAAATAGTACAATCGCTTTAACAGACCAAATTACAACGCATTAAAGTGCACTAAACGCTCGAAATTCCTGGCAACACTTAATCAGCAGCAACAATGCATGTTGGAGCAATTTACTAAGAGCTGCAGGCAGCCTGCTGAATAATGTCACATTCAGTAAAGCACAAAAACACCATATCATGGTCAGCCATGTCAAAACATGTCTTTGCACTATTGAGTCAAATCAACACAGCAAAGCATTCCAAGTCAAAATATTTCAACTACACAGAAGCAAATGTGGGAATCAAAGCAGTTCAGATCCCTAGTCACTGGAGGTGGGACTGCTTTGAAAGTGCAACACGACACTGTGCTCAACACATGGACATTATTGATGGGGAGCTTGAATTGTTTGCTTACAGGATGTTGAGAGTGTGTTGCTGGAAAAGCACAGCAGGTCAGGCACTCCAAGGTCTCATTGTTCAGCAACATTCCCTCGGACCTTACCATTAAGTGTATAAGTCCTGCTAAGGTTCGCCTTCCCAAAATGTAGCACCTGCCATTTTGAAAACTGTTTTTCGGTCAATTCACGGCCTACATGCTTGGCTTTGGGCATCTTGTAATTTTTATTTCTTCTTTGACTTCAGGTTCACCTGGTGAGCTCTGTCAAGCAGTCACATCACACTGAAAGAATAAGAAGGATGCATATTATCCAAATGGTGAGATTGATTTTTTTAAAAGTGATTTTATTGTCATGTGTACTTAACAGTGAGAAAAACAGTGAGATAACATGAAAATGTTTGCCATAGTCATCACGATGCAACACCATTTTGAGCAGCTTTGAGAATAAGAAAAGAACTACAGGTCGTTCTGCTATAATGCACATTTCCTTAACGTGAATTTGTTGTAACGCGATTGCTGAATTGGGGACACTGTTTCTAAAACACGAATGTCCGTTGGCAGTACCGTGATTACATCACCAACACTTTAAGTGCTGTTTCTAAGGCACGATTTATCTCCCTTGCGGGGTTGTACAAGGACATGCCCATTCCATTATAGAAGAACTGAATGTGGATAGATATCATTTAATAAAAGTCCATCAGTCCTGAGCCAGCTCATCGTCAATGATGCTTGTGCTGCCATCCCTGCTCCACTGCCTACACCAGATCTAACCAACAATGAAATCACCACTCTTCGGGCACCATCTTTCACTGCTGGGTCAATTCTCCTTCACCATCGCCTGACCCACTTTAAGATTAATAGAATCCCTACAGTGTAGGGACAGGCCCTCAGCCCAACAAGTCTAAACTGACCCTCCAAAGAGTATCCCATCTAGACCCATTCCCCTTGACTATTACCCTACACTTAGCCCTGACTGATGACCCTAACCTACACGTCCCTGAACACTATGAGCAATTTAGCGCAGCCAATTCACCTGGCCTGCATATCTTTGTAGTATGGGAGGAAACTGGAGCACCCAGAGGAAACCCATGCAGACAATGTGCAAACTCCACACAGACAGTCATCTGAGGATGGAATTGAACCTGGATTCCCAGCACTGTGAGGCAGCAGTGCTAACTACTGAGCCACCGTACCGCACAATCATAATGCAGGTGATCCACAGGCACATTCTTTCACTGCTGGGCCTACCTCCCCTACATTGATGTAGCAGCCACTGAGCCCAGCGTCAGGTCCTGTGTAAAGTAAGTAAGAGCGCACTGGCCATTGCCATGAAGACCAGGCTGGGCCCACTCATGTCTGCTCTAGGGTTCCTCACTGCTGCTTATGCCTTCTGATTTCACAACGAGAGGAAAGTGAAAACAACAAGAAAAGAAAAGTGATTGGAGCAGGCAAGACTGGTTGGGGAACCCTACTCCACCACCATCTTGATAACATCAGTCGCAGAGAGATCTGGGTGTCGCCAGGCATGAGTTGCAGAAGGTTGGTATGTAGGTACAGCAAGCAATCAAGAAAACTAACAGAATGGTTTGTTTTGTTGCAAGGGGAGTTGAATGGAAAAGTAAGGAGGCTATGCTTCAGTCAGACAGCACATTGCTGAGAGCTGCAGTCCTGTGTATAGTACTGGTCACCATATTGGCAGAAGGATGCAGTTCAGAGAAGGTTTACGTGACTAATCCCTGGAATGAGTGGGAGAAGACAGTAAGGACTTCAGATGTTGAAAGTCCGGGTTAATACATGTGAAGCTAGAAGTGCACAGCAGGTCAGACAGCATCCGAGGAGCAAGTAAGTCAACGTTTTGGGCCCAAAACTCTCCTGCTCCTCGGATGCTGTCTGACCTGCTGTGCACTTCCACCTTCACATCTACTGACCCTGGAATGAGTGGATTGCCTTATGGGGAACAGCTGGGCCTGTATTCTCTGGAGCTTAGAAGAGTCAGAGGTGATGTAATGAAAATATATAAGATCCTGAGGAGATTTACAAGGTCACTATCAAAAGTATAAGGAAGTGGGGTGAAAATTTATCAGGGTAAGGTTGGATGGTGGAATAATTGGATATTAGTGAATGGCAGAGTAAGTTGGAGATCACTACTACCAATCCTGCATTGTCTTGACTTTTATTTGGGCCTAAAGTGATTAGTGGTAGACAAGTATCTACAGAAGAGACATTGTTCCGAAAGCTAGTACTTCCAATTAAACCTGCTGGACTATAACCTGGTGTTGTGTGATTTTTAATGCAGACAACAAGATTGATTGCATGATCAAAATAAGTAAGAGGACCTTTGACTAGGCAGAATATCTCGGTTCTTAGGGAGTTGGTACAAATGTATCTGCTCTCTCTAAAAGCTAGAGGGAAACATTACGGCAGTGTACTTAGCAATTATTGTGCCAATCTTACATTTTATTGGCTCAAACAGAAGGATGATAGCATAGTGATATTGGGCTCAGTTTTTGAGAACCTTTACAAATGGCAAGTCAGAGTGCATCCTTCTGCCAATATGATGACCAGTACTGTACACAGGACTGTCTCCTCCCACAGAATGTGTGACTGCGTTAGGAGAGTTGATGGAGCCAATGTATCATGAAAATTAATCCCTCCAGATGCATTACTTTGTATAAGCCAAAACTGTTCTGCCTTTTCCTCAGCCAAATCTGCATGATGTCATCAGATTGGGTGGAGCTTGATTCAGTCTCCAAAGTTAGCCCTTTCAGAATGTTCACTCTGTATAAACAGACCACAATTCTAAGGGTCCATGAGCCCTGGAGGAGCTTGCAAATGTCTTCAAAAATGGTGGAGGTATTGGAGGCGCCTCTCCCTGTAATGAAGCTGGCCGGGTAATGAGGGCAGGTTCACTAATCACACTCTATTCCTGTGCTTGAGACCACTGGCAGTACCAGAAAATTGGGAATTGGTATCCATAGAATGAAGACAGTGTGGAAACAGGCCATTTGGCCCATCGAACCCACAGAGCATCCAACCCAGACCCATCCCTGACCCTATCCCTGTAACTCTGCATTTCCTATGGCTAACACACTCGCCTCCACATCCCTGGACACAATGGGCAATTTACCTTGACCAATCCACCTAGCCTGCATATCTTTAAACTGCCAGAATTAACTCTGACTTGCCATTTGTAAAGGTTCTCAAAAACTGAGCCCAATATCACTGTGCTATCATCCTTCTGTTTGAGCCAATAAAATGTAAGATTGGCACAATAATTGCTAAGTACACTGCCGTAATGTTTCCAGTCAAACTGGTCCATAAGGAATAAAAAGACCAATTTCACAAATCGATCAAAGCATCCATAGCTTGTAAAATGGAGATGATTCATCACATTTGTTACTGTTTCCCTCTCAGACATTCCTGTCGGATCCCCAGGATTTCCTCATGTTTTACTAAAGAGCTCACTGCTGCTGTATTTCATGTCAAATTGTAGTTTTTGTTGTCTCACCGTGTCTCTATCACACCATTCCCAGAGAGTAAATTATTTCAGTCTGTGGGCAAGTCAAGGCAGTAGCACTGTCAGGTTTTGCATGAACTAGCAAACAGCACAGCTGGGAGATGCTATTTTTAACATCATTCTCTTCAAGTCTAAATGTTAAGGTTACTGTTACTGAATTTTTCTTTCGATGTATAGAACCTTTAAAGTCAAGTAATTCATTTAATGATATGGCATATTATGTTTTGGGTTTCGGATTAGTTTACATGGTGTACCAAAATTAACCATGAAACCAAAATATTATCATTCCAAAATGATGCCATCAGAAACTATAGCTCTCATAGACTCTTTGTTAATCAAATGCATGTTCAAGTCTTGAAAACAAAGCTATGAATCAAATCCCTTTGATTTATAACATTGTCATCACCCTTCCTGCTCATTAAAGATTATTTATTAATAAATCTGGATTCTTAATGAAAAGAATGATTCGGGACAATGGACCTGAACAATGTCAAAGACTAACAGTCCTTTTTGATGTTACTGGCTGAGGTAATGATGCTGATTTGAAGATCCATTGCAAGCACAATGGCTTCAGTGCCTCCTTCTGAGCTATAGAAATTCTATGACCTTGTGATTAAAAATATAGAGTCAATAGTCACACAGCATGGAAACAGATTCTTCTGTCCAACTGAACATAAGCACAAACCCAAATAATCCCGTCTGCCTGCGCTTGGCTCATATCTCTCCAAACGCTTCTTACTCATGTAATATCTTTTAAACGACATAGATCATTCTATAGTCTGAATCTCACTTCTTTACCCTGATGTAATTTGCATTTTTGAATGCCCAAAAATATAATTATATGAAAACCAGGTAAGGCACACACTTCAACTAAATCCAGTGACTCTCAAGAACTTAATGCAAAATTTCAGATGTTTAGATTGCAATATAATCACAAAGTGTGACTCTCAAGAGTGTCCTTATAGTTATTGCAAGGTACTCAGCCAGAAAAGGAAGTCTTTGTTGTTTGCAGGCTTCAACATCAAAACAGTTGTGATCAAGTCTTGCCGGGCTAGTATGTGGGCCTTTGAGTCTGAAGTGTGTGTGTGTGTCTGAGTCCCACTACAGAGACATGAGAACAAAAATAGTACAAGGAAAGCGATGTGTTATGTGTGAGACAAGGCCTGCCTGCTTTCTCCGCTGGATGTAAAAAAATCTCCGTGACATGAAGAGCAGAGGAGTTCACCCAGGCGATGCTTATCCTGCAGTTGGCATCAGAAAAAACAGACTACAGATCGTTATTGCATTGTTGTGGCTGCAAAGGGTATTGTGGCTGTTGTGTTTTCTACATTATAACAACGACTGCATCTCAAAAGTAACTAATTGACTGTAAAATGAGTTAGGAAATCCTGAGGTTGTAAAAGGGGCTATATAAATGCAAATCGTTCTTTCTTACTGATGTCGAGAAATCACAGGATGCAACTAAACAATTTGTCTGCATTCCTCACCCAGCTAATTAACTGAGGGAGCTAACCAGTTTATGTTAAATGAGATATTACCTTCACTAATTTGTGATGCAAAAGTTACGAGTGCTGTAAAATTCTATTCCACTTCAAAACCTTCTGAATTAGACATCTTTTATTGACCAGCACATCATGATGGAGGGGGGGCAGTGACCTCATGGTATTGTCACGAGACAATCCAGACCCAAGTAATGTCCCAGGAACCTTGGTTTATATCCCACTGCAGCAGATGATTAAAATGTAGAATTAACAACCAACTGTTAACAGTCAAACAATTGAGGGGTACAGGGTGAGTTGAGGGAGGGAGGGGGTGGAGGAATGCCATCTAGTTCACATATATCCTTTTCTGCTTTCCTTACAATGTGATTACAGACCAACAGAAATATGATCAATTGTTCACTATTATCTGGGGCAATTATAGATGAGTAATAACTGATGGAGAAAGTGAGGAGTGCAGATGTTGGAGATCAGAGTTATGAGTGGGTTACTGGAAAAGCACAGTAGGTCAGGCAGCATCTGAGGGGCAGGAGAATCCTGCTCCTTGGATGCTGCCTGGCCTGCTGTGCTTTTCCAGTACCCCACTCTTGGTAATAAACAATGGTCAAGCCAGCAATACCGGCATCTGTAAAGAAATATATAATTTGATTGTTTACCCTTTGAAAGCATTCTCCTTACCTAAGAATAGAATTATTATACAAGACTGACTAGAGCAGTCCAGCAGCATTGAGGATTGCAGTTCTGCGTGCCATTCTGGAAGGCAATAGATAATTTATTTAGCATAATAGGATTATTTACAGAGTCATAGAGATGTACCGCATGGAAACAGACCCTTCAGTCCATGTTGACCAGATATCCTAAATTAATCTCATGCCATTTCCAACACTTGGCACATATCCCCCTAAACCCTTCCTATTCATGTACCCATTCAAACACCTTTTAAATGTTGTAATTGTACTAGCCTCCACCACTTCCTCTGCACCATCCTCTGCATGAAAACATTGCCCCTTAGGTCCCTTTTAAATCTTTCCCCTCTCACTGTAAACCTGTGCCCTCTAGTTTTGGATTCCCCACCCTGGGGAAAAGACTTTGTCTATTTATCCTATCCATGCCCCTCATGATTTTATAAACCTCTGTAAGGTCACCCCTCAGCCTCCAACACTCCAGAGAAATTAGGCCCAGCCTATTCAGCCTCTCCCTATAAACCCTCCAATTATAAATCTTTTCAGAACCCTTTCAAGTCTCACAACTTCCTTCTTATATTGGGGATACCAGAACTGAAATAATATTTCAAGTCTTTGCTAACACAACTTAACAGCGTCCCAAGTTCTTCACAATAGACCTCTATGTTCCCACATTTCAAACTTTGATCTTTGGAGTCAGAAGTTCTGCCTCGATTGCTTTTAATTACTTTCCCACCTGGATCTCCTCGATTTTCACTCGATTCCCTAACAGAAAGGGATGCCATTTTCCTATTTGCTGTTAACTTTTAAAAGCCTCTTAAATTCTCCAACCCAAGGCATAGAGCTCTGTTAGGAGAAAGTGAGGACTGCAGATTCTGGAGATCGTTGGACACACTTTCCTCATTCCTGAAGAAGGGCTTATGCCCGAAACGTCGATTCTCCTGTTCCTTGGATGCTGCCTGACCTGCTGCGCTTTTCCAGCAACACATTTTCAGCATAGAGCTCTGTTAGCTTAGTCATTCAGGATTCCCTGGAACATTACTGCCATCAGGTGGTTATTCAACATCTGCTACTCCCCCAGTGGCTCTTTTACTAACAGGGCTAATAGGATAGATGTGGCATTGTGGTAATGTTGCTAAGTCAGTAACCTGGATCCCCAACCTAACACAGTAGAAGCATTGATTCAAATCACACCAAAATGTCTGCTTTTTTTTCCTAAACAAAACCTGAAATTAAAAACAAATGAGATAGTTTCAATAACGGTGACTATGAAACCATGATATAAAAACTTATCTGGTTCGCTAATATGCCTGAAGGAATGAAATCACCTGATCTGGACTGCATATAAATCTAAATCCAAAACAATGTAATTGGCTCTTAAATACCAAATAACAGCAATATAGTTCCAGGTTAGGATGGTGAGTGGCTTGGAAAGGAACTTGTAGGTGGTGGTAGAATATAGAATATAGAATATAGAACAGTACATCACAGAACAGGCCCTTCTCCCACGATGTTGTGCTGACCATCGATCCTCATGTATGCACCCTCAAATTTCTGTGACCATATGCATGTTCAGTAGTCTCTTAAATGTCCCCAATAACCCTGCTTCCACAACTGCTGCTGACAATGCATTCCATGCTCTCACAACTCTCTGTGTAAAGAACTCGCCTCTGACATCCCCTCTATACTTTCCTCCAACCAGCTTAAAACTATGACCCCTCGTGTTAGCCATTTCTGCCCTGGGAAATAGTCTCTGGCTATCCACTCTATCTATGCCTCTCATTATCTTGTATACCTCAATTAGGTCCCCTCCCCTCCTCCTTTTCTCCAATGGAAAAAGTCCGAGCTCAGTCAACCTCTCTTCATAAAATAAGCCCTCCAGTCCAGGCAGCATCCTGGTAAACCTCCTCTGAACCCTCTCCAAAGCATCCACATCTTTCCTATAATAGGGCGACCAGAACTGGACGCAGTATTCCAAGTGCGGTCTAACCAAAGTTTTATAGAGCTGCAACAAGATCTCACAACTCTTAAACTCAATCCCCCTGTTAATGAAAGCCAAAACACCATATGCTTTCTTAACAACCCTGTCCACTTGGGTGGCCATTTTAAGGGATCTATGTACCTGCACACCAAGATCCCTCTGTTCCTCCGCACTGCCAAGAATCCTATCCTTAATCCTGTACTCAGCTTTCAAATTCGACCTTCCAAAATGCATCACCTCACATTTATCCAGATTGAACTCCATCTGCCACCTCTCAGCCCATCTCTGCATCCTGTCAATATCCCGTTGCAGCCTACAACAGCCCTCTATACTGTCAATGACACCTCCAACCTTTGTGTCGTCTGCAAACTTGCTGACCCATCCTTCAATCCCCTCATCCAAGTCATTAATAAAAATTACAAACAGTAGAGGCCCAAGGACAGAGCCCTGTGGAACACCACTCACCACAGACTTCCAGGCAGAATATTTTCCTTCTACTACCATTCGCTGTCTTCTGTTGGCCAGCCAATTCTGTATCCAGACAGCTAAGTTCCCCTGTATCCCATTCCTCCTGACCTTCTGAATGAGCCTACCATGGGGAACCTTATCAAATGCCTTGCTGAAGTCCATATACACCACATCCACAGCTCGACCCTCATCAACCTTTCTAGTCACATCCTCAAAGAACTCGATAAGATTTGTGAGGCATGACCTTCCCCTCACAAAGCCATGTTGACTGCATTTAATCAAGCCATGCTCTTCCAGATGGTCATAAATCCTATTCCTCAGAATCCTCTCTAACACCTTGCAGACGACAGATGTGAGACTTACTGGTCTGTAATTGCCGGGGATTTCCCTACTTCCTTTCTTGAAGAGAGGAATTACATTTGCCTCTCTCCAGTCCTCAGGTACGACTCCAGTGGAGAGCGAGGATGAAAAGATCTTTGCAAGTGGTGAAGCAATTGCATTTCTCGTTTCCCAAAGCAGCTGAGGACAAATCTGGTCCGGGCCTGGCGACTTGTCAATCATAATGTTTGACAAAATTTTCAGCACATCAGCTTCCTCTATCTCTATCCATTCCAGCATGCACACCTGCTCCTCAATGGTTTCATTCACTATAAGGTTTGTTTCTTTCGTAAAGACAGAAGCAAAAAACTCATTTAGGGCTTCCCCTACCTCCTCAGACTCCACACACAACTTCCCTATGCTATCCCTGATCGGCCCTCCTCTTTCTTTGACCATTCTCTTATTCCTCACATAAGTGTAAAATGCCTTTGTGTTCTCCCTAATCCATTCTGCCAAGCCTTTCTCGTGTTCCCATGTACTTGCTACCCTTTCCTTCGAGATGGTAGTAGTCATGTGTGCTGTCTAATGAATGTTGGTGAATTTCTGCAAATGTATCACTGTTCTTTCATTGTCATTGGTTCAAAATCTTGGAAATCTCTCCTGAATGGTACTGTGGGACTACCCACAATAAATGGACGGCAGCAGTTTTAAAAGGCAAGTCACCACCACCACCTTCTCCTGAGGGATAGACAATAAAAACACGAAAGAACTATGGATGCTGGGAATCAGAAACAAAAACAGAAATTGCTAGAAAAGCTCAGCAGGTCCAACAGCATCTGTGAACAGAAGTCAGAGTTAATGTTACAGGTCTAGTAACCCTATCTCAGAATGATGGTAGTTAGGAAAAAGTTGATATTTATATCAAAGATAAGTTGGGGGAAGGGGGAAGAGTAAAAGATATGTGGAGATAGAGCCCAAAAGGAGAGAAAAACAATTGGACAGATAAAGGAGTGATTAAAGGTCAGTCTGGAGGAAGGTGTAGTATGAGGAGTAAATGAGAGGTGGAGATCAACCTCTATCTCCAACAACTTCACTTTAGACTGGCTCAGAGCTGCACTGCTGCCCAGTTTCTCTTCATCCTCTGCCCTCGATCCCCATTTATTGTTTACTCCTTATCCCCTGGCCCAAGTTACCTACTGCATAAAAACCAATCATTTCCTATCTACCATCAGGGTCACCGGACCAGAAACGTTAACTCTGAATTCTCTCCACAGATGTTTCCAGACCTGCCGAGTTTTCCCAACAAATTCTGTTTTTGTTTCCGATTTCCAGCATCCACAGGTATTTCAGGTTTTATTTAGTGTCATCTTTGATCCTTCTACCCAAGCACAAGGAGGAGAAATTGCCGTCACAAAGGTACAATGGCTGATTGACCACAAAACCTTCCAAGATAAAGTCAGTTCATCTGCCATTACAAAACCCATTGGGGTCCAGAGAGGAATTACCCTGACAAATGTGCCTTCCCATGTTGCACTTTCAGCAGAAACACAATGAAAACAACTGTAAACATTCAAACAATGCACAGATTTTATTGCATCAATATTGTTGCAATGATCTAACTTTATGATGGATATAGAAGTGTAATGTTTAGTCTGGGAAGTGAAATGTTTTAGTGTAAAATCAACGAAAAACCTTGCCTGAGGACTGGTGAACAAAATAAATGCAAATCAAAAGAAAGTCTACATCAACTTTAGGATATAATAGAAGGAAATATTGGAAATGGAACTTCAGAGCAGCGAGAGGCGGGTGCCGGGAGGTGGTGATGTTGGTGCGAGGTGATTGTCAGGAAGGCGGTAAGTATATTTAAACTTCGTACCTTCAGGCCAGCGAGGAAGGAGCGAGCAAAGGACTTCTGGAAAGGGTAAGTAGAACAGTTTATATTTGCATGGTTGCACTTTGGAGACAGCGATCACAATTCTGTCAGGTTTACTTTAGTGATGGAAAGGGATAGGTGTACTCCACCAAGCAAGAGTTACAGCTGGGGGAAGGGAAATTACGATGCAATTAGGAAAGATTTAGGAAGCGTAGAATGGGGAAGGAAATTGCAGGGGATGAGCACATTAAAAATGTGGAGCTTATTCAAGGAAAAGCTCTAATGTGTCCTAGATAAGTATGTACCTGTCAAGTAGGGAGGAAGGTATAGAACACATGAGCTGTGGTTTACTCAGGAAGTGGAATCCCTGGTCAAGAAGAAGAAGGCTTATGTTAGGACAAAATGTGAAAACTCAGTTAGGGCGCTTGAGGGTTACAAGGAAGTCAGGAAAGACCTAAAAAGAGAGCTCAGAAGAGCCAGGAGGAGACATGAGAAGTTGTTGGCGGATAGGATCAGGGTTAACCCTAAGGCTTTCCATAGGTATGTCAGGAATAAAAGAATGACGAGAGTTAAATTAGGGCCAATCAAGGATAATAGTGGGAAGTTGTGTGTGAAGTCAGAGGAGATAGGGGAAGCACGAAATAAATATTTTTCGACAGTGTTCACTACAGAAAATGAAAATGTTGGTGAGGAAGATACAGGGATACTTGCATCTAGATTAGAAGAGATTGAGGTTTACAAGGAAGAGGTATTAGAAATACTGCAGAGTGTGAAAATAGATAAGTCCCCTGAGCCGGATGGGATCTCTCCTAGGATCCTCTGGGAAGCAAGGGAAGAGATTGCCGAGCCTCTGGCATTGATCTTCAAATCATCATTGTCTATAGGAATAGTGCCTGAGGACTGGAAGATAGCAAATGTGGTTGCCTTGTTCAAAAAGGGTAGCAGAGACAACCCTGGTAATTACAGACCAGTGAGTCTCACTTCAGTTGTTGGTAAAGTGTTGGAAAAGGTTATAAGAGATAGGATTTATAACCATCGAGAAAATGATAATCTGATCAGGGACAGTCAGCATGGTTTTGTGAAGGGTAGGTCATGCCTAATGAATCTTATTGAGTTTTTTGACAAAGTGACCAAACAGGTAGATGAGAGTAAACTGGTTGATGTGGTGTATATGGATTTCAGCAAGGCATTCGATAAGGTTCCCCACAGTAGGCTATTATACAAAATGCGGAGGAATGGGATTGTGGGAGACATAGCAGTTTGGATCAGTAATTGGCTTGCTGAAAGGAAACAGAGGGTTGTAGTTGATGGAACATATTCATCTTGGTATCCAGTTACTAGCGGTGTACCGCAAGGGTTGGTGTTGTGTCCACTGCTGTTCGTCATTTTTACAAATGACCTGGATGAGGGCTTAGAAGGGTGGGTTAGTAAATTTGCGGACGACACTAAGGTCGGTGGAGTTGTCGATAGTGATGAAGGATGTAGTTGGTTGCAGAGAGATATAGATAGGATGCAGAGCTGGGCTGAGAGGTGGCAAATGGAGTTTAATGTGGACAAGTGTGAGGTGACACACTTTGGACGGAGTAATCAGAATGCAAAGTACTGGGCTAATGGTAAGATTCTTGGAAGTGCAGATGAGTAGAGAGATCTCGGTGTCCATGTACACAGATCCCTGAAAGTTGCCACCCAGATTGACAGGGTTGTTAAGAAGGCATATAGTGTTTTGGCCTTTATTAATAGATGGATTGAGTTCCGGAACTAGGAGATTATGCTGCAGCTGTACAAAGCTCTGGTACGGCCACACTTGAAGTATTGTGTACAGTTCTGGTCACTGTATTATAAGAAGGATGTGGAAGCTTTGGAAAGGGTGCAGAGGAGATTTACTAGGATATTGTCTGGTATGGGGACAATGTTTAACGAGGAAAGGCTGAGGGCCTTGAGGCTGTTCTCGTTAGAGAGAAGAAGGTTGAGAGGTGACTTCTTAGAGACATACAAGATAATCAGAGGGTTAGATAGGGTGGACAGGGAGAGCTTTTTTCCAAGTATGGGGACAGCAAACACGAGGGGACACAACTTTAAAGTGAGGGAAGATAGGTATAAGACAGATGTCAGAGGTAGTTTCTTTACTCAGAGAGTAGTAAGGGTATGGAATGCTTTGCCTGCAACCAAAGTAGATTCACCAAGTTTAAGTGCATTTAAGTAGTCATTGGACAGGCACATGGACGTACATGGAATAGTGTAGGTTAGGTGGGCTTCAGATTAGTATGACAGGGTGGCGCAACATCGAGGGCTGAAGGGCCTGTACTGCGCTGTAATGTTCTATGTTCTAATAAACTATCTCCTCTGAATCACTCCTGGTGGAAGCTGATGTCTTTAGCTGTCATGATAATGGTTTTTGTTTATTCATTCATGGACTATGGTGTTACTGGCCAGGCCAGCGTTTATTGCCCATCCCCAAACACCTAGAGGGCTGTTGAGAGTCAACCATATTGTCTTGGGTCTGGAGTTGGGTGTAGGCCAGAACAGGAAAGGACATCAATTTCCTTCCCTGAAGGGCTGTGGTGAGCCAAATAGGGTTTGCCTGACAATCAACAGTAGTCACCGTCAGACTCCTAACTCCAAATTATTCTTTACATTACATTCAAATTCCACCATTTGTCACAACAGGATTCAAACCCGGGTCCCCCGACCTTTACTTAAGGTGCTAACGTAATAGTCCATTGATAATATCATTAGGCCATCACTTCTCCTTTTACACTGAAATACTGATCCACACACCACTAGAAATGAAAACAATTTCAAGGAACATTGTTCTGCTTTGGAAAGTTGTAGAACAGTAGTCTATTCATGATTGGGGATCAAATATTCCATAGAGCCTAAGCTATAAGATCCTCTTAGTTAAGACTTTTACTTTTTATACACAACTGCTGTTTTTGCAAGACTTTTGCTCCACGGGTTTTGATTTAGACAAGATCAGTTGTGAAGCAATGCAAGTTGACAACAGGTCAGAGATGGAAACAGCACAAATAAAACAAGTGCAAATGTAAATTCAACGTTATTTCCCCAAGATATGTTGCTTGGTTACCAGATTGTCTCATTGCAACAGGCTTTGACACACGTTAGTGTAGTAAAGTCAGATACAATCACTTGCAAAAGGTTACATCGCTATTCAGAAGCTCTGTACAATTGACTTTGATTAGCACCTTCAAAACGATCAGTGAGTGAATAGAGCCACCTGCATTCCTATTCAAAAATGGATGAAGAGAGAGAAAGGTTTGTATTACCATGCAAATTCTTTGACAGAAAGTATTTGATTGAAAGAAGTGGACACCAGATTGTGTTGGCTAACCATTTGTCCCGACAGCGATTTTTAAGGTTATGATCTCAGTTAGCAAACAGGGTAAAAACCAGACAATCAAGCTACCAGTCTCCAGCCTCAAGAACGTTCTTGGGGGAGCAGGAATATGTCACCCTCACAGGGAACAGTTTGATCGTCAATAGCCCACAGCACTCTTCTGGTGTGTCGAGGAATTCTTTCTGAATCCACACAATAATAAGATTTCTAATCAGAACATATGGGTGATGGCTCTTTCTCCAATGAAGTAAATGTTGGAATACACACTTAAAAAAGACACAATCTTCTGCAGCGTTAGTTTATACCTGTCCTCCTCATTGTAAACTGAATGCAGACCTTGCCCAGTTCATTGTGAAAGATATACTGCTCAGGCATTTCCCATTGCGGTACAGAGAAATTCACTGCAGCGACAATCAAATCAGAATTTCTAACAGAATACAGGAGTCTTCAACTTTAAACAATTAACTGTTGAGAAGATTAACAGAAATGTTGTTGAAATATTTATGTATTTTCATCCAGGGCTCAAAACACTACCAACAGAAATTTCACATCTTTGACAGAAAGGTTGCTGAGAATAGAGACACCACCTGGAGCAGCTTGGACATTACACATGGTCAACTTTGAACAGTCATGTGATGTACCTTTATAAATTTGATGATTAAAATGCATTTTTGGAATAAAAGTTGTCTTTTGTGCAGCATTTGGAATAGTTTCCTTATCGAATAAACATATGCACCTTTTTGATCCAGGTGAAATAAAAGGCATAAGAAAGAAAATTTGGCTGAAACATGCCAACATTAAAATGCATTTGTCTACTGCATATTGAAAGGTGTGTTTATGTATTTATGGGTGTTTGTGTGTTTGTGTATGTGTGTTTGTGTATATCTGTGTGGGTCTGTTTGTATGTGTGTGTTTGTGCGTGTGTGTGTGGATGGGGGAATATCTGTGGGGGAGTGAGGGTGTATGTGTGTGGATGTATGGGGGGCTGTGTGTGGATGTGTATGTGGGGGTGTGTATGTGGAGGGAGCTGTGTGTGTATGTGGGGGGACTGTTTGTGGTGTGTGTGTGTAGATATATGGGGGCTATGTCTGTGAGGGTCTGTGTGAGGGTATGTGTGTGGGTGCATGGGGGACTGTGTATGAGTGTGTGTGTATGTGGGGTTGTGTGTATAGGTGTATGTGTGAGGGTGTGTGGGGGGCTGTGTGTGGTTGTGTGTGTATGTGGGGGGTGTTTGTGGGTGTGTGAGGGAGCTGGTATGGGTGTGTGTATATGGGGGTGTGTGGGTGTGTGTATGGATGTGTGGGTCGGCTGTGTGTGCATGTGTGTATGTGGGTGGGTGTGTGGGTTGGTGTGTGTGTGGGAGTGTGGGGGGCTGTCTGTGGGTGTACCACCTTTCTGGACCCCACCTTGTGGCTGTTGGAGCCCACCATCCATTCCCTACAGTACCTTGCCACCTGAGTGTGAAAATAGATAAGTCCCTTGGGCCAGATGGTATTTATCCTAGGATCCTCTGGGAAGCCAGGGAGGAGATTGCCGAGCCTTTGGCATTGATCTTTAAATCGTCGTTGTCTACAGGAATAGTGCCAAAAGACTGGACGATAGCAAATGTAGTTCCCCTGTTCAAGAAAGGGAACAGAGGCAATCCTGGTAATTATAGACCAGTGAGCCTTACTTCAGTTATTGGTAAAGTGTTGGAAAAGGTTATAAGAGAGAGGATTTATAATCACCTAGAAAATAATAATTTGATTAAGGATAGTCAGCATGGTTTTGTGAAGGGTAGATCGTGCCTCACAAACCTTATTGAGTTTGTTGAGAAGGTGACCAAACAGGTAGATGAGAGTAAACCAGTTAATGTGGTGTATATGGATTTCAGGAAGGCGTTCGATAAATTCCCCACAGTAGGCTATTGTACAAAATGCGGAGAAATGGGATTGTGGGAGATTTAGCAGTTTGGATCAATAATTGGCTAGCTGAAAGAAGACAGAGGGTGGTGGTTGATGGGAAATGTTCATCCTGGAGTCCAGTTACTAGTGGTGTACCGCAAGGGTCGGTTTTGTGTCCACGGCTGTTTGTCATTTTTATAAACGACCTGGATGATGGCTTAGAAGAGTGGGTTAGTAAATTTGTAGATGACACTAAGGTCAGTGGAGTTGTGGATCGTGACGAAGGATGTTGTAGGTTACAGAGAGACATAGATAAGCTGTAGAGCTGGGCTGAGAGGTGGCAAGTAGAGTTTAATGCGGACAACAAGAGATTGGCAAACGTGGTGCCACTGTTTAAGAAGGGCGGTAGAGACAAGCCAGGGAACTATAGACCAGTGAGCCTGACCTCGGTCGTGGGCAAGTTATTGGAGGGAATCCTGAGGGACAGGATGTACATGTATTTGGAAAGGCAAGGACTGATTAAGGATGGTCAACATGGCTTTGTGGGTGGGAAATCATGTCTCACAAACCTGATTGAGTTTTTTGAAGAAGTAACAAAGAAGATTGATGAGGGCAGAGCATTAGATGTGGTCTATATGGACTTCAGTAAGGCTTTCGACAAGGTTCCCCATGGGAGACTGATTAGCAAGGTTAGATCTCATGGAATACAGGGAGAGCTAGCCATTTGGATACAGAACTGGCTCAAAGGTAGAAGACAGAGGGTGGTGGTGGAGGGTTGTTTTTCAGACTGGAGGCCTGTGACCAGTGGAGTGCCACAAGGATCGGTGCTGGGTCCTCTACTTTTTGTCATTTACATAAATGATTTGGATGTGAGCATAAGAGGTACAGTTAGTAAGTTTGCAGATGACACCAAACTTGGAGGTGTAGTGGACAGCGAAGAGGGTTACCTCAGATTACAACAGAATCTGGACCAGATGGGCCAATGGGCTGAGAAGTGGCAGGTGGAGTTTAATTCAGATAAATGCGAGGTGCTGCATTTTGGGAAAGCGAATCTTAGCAGGACTTATACACTTCATGGTAAGATCCTCGGGAGTGTTGCTGAACAAAGAGACCTTGGAGTGCAGGTTCATAGCTCCTTGAAAGTGGATTCGCAGGTAGATAGGATAGTGAAGAAGGTGTTGGTATGCTTTCCTTTATTGGTCAGAATATTGAGTACAGGAGTTGGGAGGTCATGTTGCGGCTGTACAGGACATTGGTTAGGCCACTGTTGGACTATTGCGCGCAATTCTGGTCTCCTTTCTATCGGAAAGATGTTGTGAAACTTGAAAGGGTTCAGAAAAGATTTACAAGGATGTTGCCAGGATTGGAGGATCTGAGCTACAGGAAGAGGCTGAACAGGCTGGGGCTGTTTTCCCTGGAGCGTCGGAGGCTGAGGGGTGACCTTATAGAGGTTTACAAAATTATGAAGAGCATGGATAGGGTAATTAGGCAAAGTCTTTTCCCTGGGGTCGGGGAGTCCAAAACTAGAGTGCATAGGTTTAGGGTGAGAGGGGAAAGATATAAAAGAGACCTAAGGGGCAACCTTTTCACATAGAGGGTGGTACATGTATGGAATGAGCTGCCAGAGGATGTGGTGGAGGCTGGTACAATTGTAACATTTAAGAGGCATTTGGATAGGTATATGAATAGGAAGGGTTTGGAGGGATAAGGGCCAGGTGCTGGCAGGTGGGACTAGATTGGGTTGGGATATCTGGTCGGCATGGATGGGTTGGACCGAAGGGTCTGTTTCTATGCTGTACATCCCTATGACTCTATGTCTCTACAAAAGATTAGTGTCAAGGTAAAACTATAATGAGTTACAGGAAATAAGCTTGCAATCAAGAGTGATAGGATGCAGAGATGATAAACAGATACTTTCATTTAGATGTTTAAAGGGGAAGTAAAACAGTAGAATCAGCAGAGACATGTATGGAAGTGTCAGTAAAGTGTACTGAAAGGACCTACCCCTAACGAGAATAGACAAATCACAGGGAGCTGATCGGTTTTAACCAAAGATCTGCAAGCAAAATAAAGAATAAAGGGAGAAAGCTCAAAACATAATTGTACAAATTTAACAAAACAACAAATTGCACCAGAGATTGGAGAGAAGAAGCCCCTTTCCAATAGATATCATCTGTCCTATCTCAGTTGTTGGTGAACTGTTACAGAAGGGAATTGTGCCTTTTCTGCTGATACCCAGCACTAAATGGTGTGTGCCTGTCTAACCTGGTTGACGCCTACATTTGGATCTCAACACAAGGACAATCAATCATAGAATCCCAAAAGTGTGGAAACAGGCCATTTGACCCAACAAGTCCACATTGACCGTCTGAAGAGTAACCCACCAAGACCCATTCCCCTACCCTATTACTCTACATTTCCCCTGACTAATGCACATAGCCTACACATCTCTGAACACTTTAGGCCATTTAGTATGGCCAATTCACCTGACCTGTACACCTTTGGACTATGGAAGGAAACCCATGCAGACACAGGAAAATGTGCAAACTCCACACAGACAGTTGTCCGAGGCTGGAATCAAACCCGGGTCCCTGGTGCTGTGAGGCAGCAGTGCTAACCACTGAGCCACCATGCAATTATAAATAAACTTACCTTTATCCTACATGAAATAGAGAAGCCCATCTCGTCCACACCAAACCTCCAAAGAGCATCCCAACTAGACCCGCCTACCGACTCTACCCCGTCTATGTGGCCCTGCATTTCCCAAGGCTAATCCATCCAGCCTACAGATCCCCAAACATCTTTGGACTGTGGGTGGAAAGCCACAGAGACATGGAGAGAATGTACAGACCCCACACAGACAGTCGCCTGAGGCTGGAATCAAACCCAGGTCTCTGGCACTGTGAGGCAGCAGTGCTAACCATAGACCCAGCATCCTACCCACTGAAGGCCAAAGAACAAAACATTTTTTGCTGATCTCCTCCAGAATGAAGAACACATTCATATCTGTGTCACTTTTTAGGAGAACCCATAATTCCCAATTCCATTTCTCACTGGTTCATTTGGACCCCATTTCCCCCTCCTCCCAAAGGTCACACCCATATCTTCTCCCATTGTTTCCAAACACCAGATCCCCCCCCCCAGCGTTTAGCCTGGTCAATCCTACTTGCCGACTGCATGTCTTCCTAATGTGTCTCTATTCAGAAAACAAAATGAAGTACTGCGGATGCTGGAAATCTGAAAGAATAAAAATAGAGAACGCTGGAGAAACGCAGTAGGGCTGACAGAGAGAAATCGAGTTAACGTTTTCTTCGGTACAAGAGGAAGTGTCACGGAATGTGAAACATTAACTCTGTTTCCACTCCACAGATGCTGCCAGTTCTGCTGAGTTTCTCCAGCAATCTCTGCTTTTGTTTGCCTTCCTGGGGACTATGGACAGCATTTCCCCAACTGATATCTCAAGTTATTCCCAACTTTAACGATCTTCAAACAAATCTCAGTGGTGCACCCAAATGTGCACTGCTCATCAATGCAACCTGCATTTTGAAATCTTCAACTGGATTTAGGGTAAAGGACAAACACATAGATTATTTGAGCTGGATGTCAATTTTCTGCACGGTAAACTCGATGCAATTATGATAAATTAGGAAGATTGTTCTGTTGTGTGTTAGAATTGATGAGCAACTGGATTAATAGTCAATCTTCATTTAAAATTTATAGCCATCTGTCCATGAATTTCATTCCAAGTCTTGAGTCCAAAACCAATCCTCGAGTGGTTACATGATCCAGTTCCTTTGCTGTGGTGTTTTAGACTGACTTGACTAAGCATAGCCATGGTACAAAATGAATTAAAATTATCATATTTTACACTGACGGATACTATAGTAAATGCTGATTCCGCATTTTGGAAAGGAACGCGTAGGTGTTTAAGAACTGTGTGTTCCTCATTAAACAAGAACAGCGAGAAATAGAATCATTCTCCACTCCTACACTTACTGCCATATTGTAAATCTTCCCAACATTACAGAATCAATAAATATTCAGCAATCAGAAAAACTACAATCCCTTGAAATAAGTGGTTGTCATAGAAAGAAATTATTGGTTAATTTACAGAGGGAGGATTTTCACTTTGAACTCACTAAATATTTTGATATCAACAAAATTAAGGCTTCAATGGTTAAGTTGCAAGGTCACGTGTCATGGAACTGATTAACTCCTGTAGGCCAGTGCAAGTGAAATGCAGGAAACTATTCCTAATGCTAGACCTTTTATTTCATTCTTTCCTTATTTGAGTGCACATGATTATAAAGGCTATTCTATTCTGTTCTGTTCTATTCTATTCTGTTCCACTCAATGCCACGATGGGACCTAACATACACAACCTGGGGTTATCTTAAACCTAAATAGTTCCTGGCCCTAAGCTCAAATCCTGATTCTAATCACACAGCTCTGTGGCAACGGCACAGAATGGGCCTCAATGTCAATAAAGGGGGCAGCAGAGTGGCTCAGTGGTTAGCACTGCTGCCTTACAGCACCAGGGACCTGGGTTCGATTCCAGCTGCGACAACTGTCTGTGTGGAGTTTGCACATTCGCCCCGTGTCTGCGTGGGTTTCCTCCCACAATCCAAGGATATGCAGGTTAGGTGGAGTGGCCAGGCTAAATTCCTCATAGTGTCCAGGGATGTGTAGGTTAGGTGGATTGGCCATGGGAAATGTAGGGATAGGGTAGATCGTGGGTCTAGACAGAATACACTTCGGAGGGATGGTATGGGCCTAATGGCCTGCTTCCACACTGTAGAGGTTCTGTATAATTCCACCATCAATGATTGCCAGTATGGTATTGTCAAAAGAACAAATGAGAAATACAGCACAGGAACAGGCCCTTTGGCCCTCCAGGCCTGTACCAATGATCATGCCCTTACTAAACTAAAAAAAACCCTTCTGGCCTTATTCGGTCCATATCCCTCTATTCTCTCCCTATTCATGTGACCATCCAGATGCCTCTTAAATGTCTCTATTGTGCCTGCTTCCACCAACTCTTCCGGCTGTGCGTTCCAGACTCCGACCATTCTCTGTGTGAAAAACTGCCTCCGCACATCTCCCTTAAACTTTCCCCAGTCAATAATGCAAGGTTGAGCAAGTGTTGATTAGCACTTGTTAAAATGAAAATCTTCTCTCTACTGTACTGATCTTCCATACTGAACTCCAATCAGCTCAGGACCATTTCAAGAGGAAGACTAGAAACAGATGTTTGAATGCCTTGTTAGCTTTGCAAAGGTCTCAATAGCTGTTTCAGCTGCTGCTCTTTTCAAGAAGAAAATGGCATAGAAATTGGGTGCACTTGCCATTACAGCAGATTGGATTCTTAAGCTACCAGTTTCTTTACACTGGGCACCAGCATGTCAGCCAGTTTCCCAGTCACTGCCTCCTCCTTGATATCTTTAGCAGTGACCAGATGAGCCAGCAAAGCCTCAGGAAAGACAATGTGATGATCTCGGATTTTTAAAAGTTCATTCACTTGTGGGACATGGGTGTCTTTGGCTAAGCCAACATTTATTGCCCATCCCCAATTGCACTTGAGAAGGTGATGGTGAGCTGCCCTCTTAAATCATTGAAGTCCCACAAGGGAGGGAATTCCAGGATTTTAACCCAGCAACAGCGAAGGATCTGGCGATACATTTCCAAGTCAGGATGGTGAATGGCTTGGAGGGGAGCTTGAAGGTAGTCTCAGGTTTTGGATGAGGGATAAATATTGCTCAGATTACTGGGGAAGATGCACTTCAAAGCAGGATGATGAGGTCTCTTCCATTCACTCAAGGGAGAGACAGGGCCTCAGTTGCATGTCTCATCCAAAAGGTTGATCTTCAACAGAGGCATTACCTTAACAGGTCATTGGGACATCAGCCTCAAAGAATGCTGCCTGAACTGCTGTGCTTTTCCAGCACCACATTCCCGACTCTGATTTTCAGCATCTGCAATCCTCACTTTCTCCGATTTTGATCCTCCACCCTCAGGAGGCAACAACCTTATCAATTGACATAAAAACACACAGAAACACAGATGATAGGAGCAGGAGGAGGCCATTCGGCTCTTTGAGCCTGCTCCGCCATTCATCACTCAATAGCCTAATCCTGCTTTCTCCCCATAACCATTGATCCCATTCATCCCAAGTGCTATATCTACGTGCCTCTTGAATACATTCAATGTTTTGGCATCAACTACAAGAAGGAAACTTGAAAGGGTTGGGAAACTTGAAAGGGTTCAGAAAGGATTTACAAGGATAGGGTTACCAGGGTTGAAGGGTTTGAACTATAGGGAGAGGCTGAAGAGGCTGGTGCTGTTTTCCCTGGGTGTCAGAGGCTGAAGACGAGCATGGATAGGGTGGAGAAAGACAAGATGGAGAAAGTGAGGACTGCAGATACTGGAGATCAGATTTGAGAGCGTGGTGCTGAAAAAGCACAGCAAGTCAGGCAGCATCTGAGGAGCAGGAGAATCAATGTTTTGGGCAAAAGGCCTTCATCAGGAAGGGCTAATTCCTGATGAAGGGCTTTTGCCCGAAACATTGATTTTCCTGCTCCTTGGATGCTGCCTGAGCTGCTGTGCTTTTCTGGCACCACACTCTAGATTCTAAATAGACGAGGTCTTTTCCCTGGGGTGGGAGAGTCCAAACCTAGAGGACCTAGGCTTAGGGTGAGAGGGAAAAGATTAAAAAGAGACCTAAGGGCCAACATTTTCATGCAGAGGGTGTTACTTGTATGGAATGAGCTGCCAGAGGAAGTGGTGGAGGCTGGTGCACCTGCAACTATTAAAAGGTATCTGGATGGGTGTATGGATAGGAAGGGTTAGAGGGATATGGGCCAAGTGCTGGCAAAGAGGACAAGGTTAATTTAGGATATCTGGTCGGCATGGACAAGTTGGACGGAAGGATCTTTCCGTGCAGTACATCTCTACAATTCTATGGCTACTTCCTGTGGCTATATGGTCCACTCCGAATCCTCAGACTGTGACCCCTGGTTCTGGATGCACCCGCCAATGGGAACATCCTCCCTGCATCCATCCTGTCTAGTCCTGTTAGAATTTTATAAGTCTTTATGATATCCCCCCATCCCACATCTGACCTCCAGCAGAAACAATCCTAACTTAGTCAATCTCTTCTCATACATCAGTCCTGCCATCCCTGGAATCAGCCTGAAAAACCTTCGCTCCAGTCCCTTGGGAGCAAGAGCATCCTTCCTCAGAAAAGGAGACCAAAACTGCACACAGTATTCTATGTGCGGCTTAGAATGTAGAACCGACAGGTAAACTGGTACCAGAAACTGCTTTTACCTCACAGAGTCAAAGAAGGTGGCACTGGAAAAGCACAGCAGGTCAGGGAGCATTCAAGGAGCAGGGGAGTCGAGGTTTCAGCCTTACACCCTTCATCAGGAATGTCCAGGTCTCAGACGACCAGCCTGAAGCACTGCTGCTCTCACTTCTATTACTTATGGGCAATACAATTAATCGTTTGGAATCTGTTGCACTCAATAGATCAGCATAGACTGACAAGGAACACCTAAGATACTGGACTATAGGGCTGCTCTGTCATTAAAGAGAGACAACAGGTGTAGCATAACCTGACAGTCACCATGTCTCAGACAAGGGGAGACATTGAGAGGGAGACTCCTCCATGGTAATCTCAGCCATTGTGGGAATTGAACCCTTGCTGTTGGCATGGGAAAATGGACAGCAGACAGATGTATTTTCCAAATGGACATTCTCCGGACTTAGCCTGACTAAGTCATCCACCTCAGATGCCAATAGCTAAAGGACTTGATAATGAATATCCATGTGCAAACAGATTAGGGATGAGATTCTGCACGCCTTCATTTTTGAGATGAAAGTATTTTCCCAGACATTTCATTTGATTCAACACCGACTCACTCAAACACAATGCCTGGCCAATGGATGCTGGAGGTTAAATATGGTTGCTTCTAGCAAAGAAAATCAGGAAACCTTCATCAAATTTCAGAATTGTTACAAGCACCAGAGGCAATTCAGCCCATTGTATCTGTACTGATTCAGAGAATCCCCACATTGTGCAAACAGGTCACTTGGGCAAACAAGTCCACGCTGACTCACCCTCCAACCACACAGCATCAATGTGGACTTCACTAATTTCCTCATTTCCACTCCCCCCCACCTTATCCACTCTGCCCTATCACCATTCCTTATATTCCTGATGAAGGGCTTTTGCCCGAAACGTCGATTTCGAAGCTCCTTGGATGCTGCCTGAACTGCTGTGCTCTTCCAGCACCACTAATCCAGAATCTGGTTTCCAGCATCTGCAGTCATTGTTTTTACCCTATCACCATTACCCCTACCTCCTACCTCCTACCTCACACTCTCAGCTACCTTGCCCCCACTCCCCCTCAGCTCACACGCCTCAATCCTGATGAAGGCCTCTTACCTGAAACTTCTATTCTCCTGCTCCTCAGATGCTGCCTGACCTGCTCTGCTTTTCCAGCACTACAGTCTCGACTCTGATCTCCAGTCCTCACCTTCCCCTACCCTATCACCCTTCCCTTCCCATGGCTAATCCAACTAACCTACACATTGCTGGACACTATGGGCAATTTCCCATGGCCAATCCACCTAACCTGCACATCTTTGGAATGTGGGAGGAAACCAGAGCACATGGAGGAAACACACACATTCAGCTTACAAACTCCACACAGACAGTCGGCCAGGGCTGGAATGAACCCAGGTCCCTGGTGCTGTGAGGCAGTAGTACTAACCAGTGAGCCACTATTTTGCACTTTTATTACTACAAGACAGTCTCCTGCCTTTTGCCCATACGCCTGCACACCAAACTATCCAAACAACCATCGATTGCCATGTTGAACGCCTCAATGAACCTGCCTCCACCACATTTCCAGGTAGTGCATCCCAGACTCTAAGTCACTGAGTGAAAAAGTTATTTCTCACATCACCCTTGCTTCATTTGCATATCACTTTAAATCTATGTCCTCATTTCTTTTTGCTTTTCTGAGGGGGAACAGTTTCTCCCTATCTACTCTACCAATCCATGCTGCTCACAGTTTTAAAAACCTCGATCAAACCTCCTCTCAGCCTTCTCTCCAAAGAGAACAGTCCCACCCTCTTCAATCTATCCTCACAACTGAAGTCTCTCATTCCTGAAACCATTCTTGGGAATCTCTTCTGCACTCTCTCGGATTGGATTGCTTTATTGAGCTCTTCTGGTTTGTTTAGATAATCACTAGGTACATAACTCTTGCCTGGGGAATGATCCCACAGAGGAAGATCATTTTGTGAGCAAAATACATTCTTGCAGCCAAATTCAGTAATTTGTGTCAATCTCCCCTGCAGTTGTATCTCCCACTTGGAGCCTCCTTCATTTAGCCTAAATCATGTGAAAAATCTGGAAATTCCAGTCCGTGCACAAAACAGGGAGACAAAAAAGGGTATTTCCAAATTCTCCAAAGCATATTGGTGCATTGAATGAGCCACTTGAACATAGGAAGGTATCTTAAAATAGTCTTACCAGACAATAGGACTGTCCCCTCATTGGAGAGAGATCATCGGTGATGGCTTCACCTGAGGGTCATCATGCATCAGGTATGGGGAGAGGTAGTGAAGGAGAATTGTTCATGGTCACCTCAGCCAGAACAGGAATTAAATCCACACTGTTGCCCCCACTGCTGCATTGCAAATCAGCCATCCAGCCAGCTGAGCTAACCAATGTCTCTCAAGAAGACTGACCAATTCAGAATGAAGTGGCAGGCGAGAGAAAGCTAGAAAAGTTCATAACTTGTTCTCCACGCCAAGTCGCTGCTCCAGATCTGAACGCGACCTAGTATTCTCTCAGAATTGGTTCCTAAATAATGTATGATTATTAAAAATGTGTAAAATGTCAGTAGCAACATTGGAGAAAAGAGAATGACAAATGAGCATTCAGCAACAATGATAATTGATGATCATACAGCAATTCCCAGCACACAGGAAAATTACAACAGCAGAGAAAAGTGAAGTATCATGAATCAGACCCAAAGAAAGCATAAAAAGTAAAATGATATTATTATTAAGGTCTCAAATATGAAACTCAAAGTCTTGGAGGGAGCTTTAATAGGAAACAAAATGAGAAGACCATGGAGAGCTCATGTTATATTAAAAGTGTAAATCACTGCATGGATTTGTTATTTTGCATATAAATGTATACTCTTATTGGCAAGTTGATATAATTGTCAGCCTCATCTGAATATTCAACAAAATATATGGATAGGGCAAGAGATTCAATATGGAAGGAAACCCCATTAAAAAATTAAAAGATACAATGATAAAACTGATTAAAGATGTTTGTTCTCATTTGTTAAGTGCCACTGCCCTATCAATATAATCATATAGAGCTTTGTAAACATTACTAGCCACTGCGCAGTTTCTATTCTTCACTTTTTGATAATGAAGCAGGGAAAGATTATTTAAACTGATGCAGTGGATAACAGATTCAACTGAAAGGTTGCAGATAATAATATCGTTGTACCAATTGTGACAAGTAGGATTACCTTCAGAACATTTGCTTTTATTCTTGAGGCCAGTTGTAGTTTGGTGGTAATTTAGAGTCAGAAGGTTGTGGGATTTAGTCAGTTTAGTGCCTTAAACGAAATCCAGTGCTGCTCTGAGCACATTTTGGAAAAGACATTAATCAGAAGTCTTGTCTCTCTCAGCCTGGCATAACTTGGCACCACATTCACAAATGTTTTGGGCATAAACCCTTCTTCAGGAATGAGGCTTGTGGGCTGGGGGTCTGTGAGGTAAATGGGAGGGGGAGGGGTGGGGTTGGGGGGGCAAGGTAGCTGAGAATGTGATAGGTAGATGAAGGAGGGGGAGAAGGTGATAGGTCAGAGAGGAGGGTGGAGAGGATAGTTGGGAAAGACAATGGCGAAATCAGGAGGGTGGTGCCGAGTAGGAGGCTTGGGACTGGGATAATGTGGAGTAGGAGAAATGAGGAAACTGTTGAAATCCACATTGATCCCGTGTATCGCAGAGTCCTAAGGTGGAATATGAGGTGTTCTTCCTCCAGGCATCAGATATAGCGATGGAGGAGGCCCAGGACTTACATGTCCTTGATGGAGTGGGTGAGGGAGTTGAAGTATTCAGCCACGGGGCGGTGGGGTTGGTTGGTATGGGTATCCCAGAGATGTTCTCTGAAACGATCTGCAAGTAGGTGTCCTGTCTCCCTGATGTAGAGGAGACTACACTGGATGCAACGGATACAGTAGATAACATTGGTAGAGGTACAGGTAAATTTCTGTCGGATGTGCAAGGGTTCTTTGGGACATTGGACGGCAGTGAGGGGAGGCTGTTTTATGTCCTCAGAAGAATGCACATGCTCAACAAGTGGATTTTCTCCTCTATACTGGACATGAAAGAACGTAAGTTAAACAAACTTTCATGTACTTACCTCAATACACAGTTTCCTCAACCATTTCAGACTCTTCCCCTGGTCTCTGGAACTGCTCAGATGCCATTGACCACATGGCTGCTCCTTTCATGACTGCTGGGGTGAACAATGATGTCACTTCCTCCCCCACTGCTACACAGACCCCATTGCCGACCACACCACCTCCATGGTCACCACCCAGGCAACCAGCTCCACGATTGCTGGGAAGACGACAGCCTCCCTGACCACTGCAGGATCCACCACTGCCGCCAGATTCACCGACTCTGGCAGTCGCGATACCTACTCTGCGCTTCACTTGCGCCCCCCCCACAGTTGTTGCCACCGCAGCCACTTCCGCCCCAAAGACACCATTCACTGGACACGGATGACTCCATTGCCGCCGTCACCAGTGACGTCACTCACCGAGAACCAGACTGCAACACCGCCACTGTCATGCGTGACATCACTTCCACCCCCATGGACACCGCTGTAGGCCCCCTTCTGCCCCCTTTGTGAACCTATAATCAAGTGACTGTCTCCGCCCCCACCTCCAGCTCCAGCCCCATGCCAGGTCCTAGTTCCCAGCCCTGCCGTGTCTTTATTATTCCCTCAGACCCCCCCTCACTGAGAATGAACATCCAGTCCTCAGCAAAGGGCTCACCTTCATCTCTTTATGCTCCCAGATGAATGAGTTCGACATACGTTGCGACCTTGAATGTTTCTTCTGCCACCTCCGCCTCCGGGCTGACCTTTTTAACCAAGACTCCCGCCCACTCACTGAGGACTCCTTCGCTCAACTCCAACACATCCCATCCACCTGGACACCCCGTGCTGGTCTGTGAGCCGCCCTTAACGTCTTTGTTTCTAACTGTCACCGTGATATTGACGGCCTCAGCCTATCCACCCCCTTCAAACACTCCGACCTCCCACCCTCACAATACATAGCCCTCCATTCCCTCCACTCCAACCCCAACCTCACCATCAAACCCGCAGGCAAGGGGGGGTGCAGTGATAGTTTGGGTCACTGACCTCTACACCGCTGAAGCCAGGCGCCAACTCACAGACACCTCCTCCTACTGTCCCCTCGACCATGACCTCACCTCCCATCACAAAACCATCATCTCCCAGACCATCCACAACCTCATCACCTCAAGGGATCTCCCATCCACAGCCTCCAACTTCATTGTCCATGAACCCCGGACCACCAGTTTCTACCTCCTACCAAAGATTCACAAACCTGACTTCCCCAGTCAACCAATTGTCTCAGCCAGCTCCTGCCCAGCTGAACTCATCTCTGCATACCGTAACACCAGCCTGTCCCTCTTAGTCCAGGAACTCCCTACCTACATTCAACATACCACCCACACCCTTCACCTCCTCCAAGATTTTCATTTCCCCAGCTCCCAATGCCTCAACTTCACCATGGACATCCAGTCCCCGTACACATCCATCCGCTATGCCAAAGGCCTCCAAGCCCTCTGTTTCTTCCCCTCACACTGTCCCAACCAGTACCCTTCCACCAACACCCTCATCTGTCTGGCTGAACTGGTCCTCATTCTCAACAATTTCGCCTTCCAATCCTCTCACTTCTTCCAAGCCAAAGGGGTAGCCATGGGCACCCGTGTGGTACCCAGCTATGCCTGCCTCCAACTTCAACCCCAACCCTCTCCCATTTATCTTTCAGCTCCCCGCCCCACCCACTCCACCCTGGCCCACATGCCTCATTCCTGATTAATGGATTATGCCTGAAATGTCGATTCTCCTGCTCCTCGGATGCTGACTGATCTGTTGTGCTTTTCCAGTGCCAAACTCTCGACTCTGGTCTCCAGCATCTGCAGCCCTGACTTTCTACCACAGCTACAAACACCCATTTCCCTTCATCACTGACTCAGTAGCAGCAGTGTGCAGTATCTACAAGATGCGCTGTCCAAAAGATCCTCAGACAACACTTTCCAAACAAATTATCACTACCATCGAGATGAGTAGCATATACATGGGAACACTACTACCTATGAAGTCTCCCTTGAAGCCATTCACCATCCTGACTTGGAAATATATCACTGTTCCTTCTTGTCACTGGATCAAAATCCTGGAAGTCCTTCTCTGTTGTGGGTCTACCTGTAGACTGCAGTGATTGAAGAAGGCAGCTCACCACCACCTTCTCAAAGGCAACTAGGAATGGGTGAGAAGTACTGGCCAGCCAGCGATGCCCACATCCCATAAGTGATTGATTGATAAAATGACATCGAGCACAACTGAAAAGAGAAGACAGGATGCTGTCTGTGTGCTGGCCAACATTTATTCCTCAAACAATATCACTGAAACAGAATAGCTGTTCATTATTACACCATTTGGAGAAGCCGGTGTTGGACTGGGGTGTACAAAGTTAAAAATCACACAACACCAGGTTATAGTCCTACAGGTGTATTTGGAAGCACTAGCTTTTGGAGCGCTGCTCCTTCATCAGGTGGTTGTAGAGATTAAGATTGTAAGATGCAGAATTTATAGCAAAAGTTTACAGTGTGATGTAACTGAAATTATATATTGAAAAAGACCCGGATTGTTTGTTAAGTCTCTCGTCTTTTAGAATGACCATGTTAGTTTCAATTCTTCCATATGTAAATCGCAAAACTTTGTTTAGAAGTTATATTCTGAAGTGCACTTTAACAATTGGTATCATGTTGACCCAGATAAGGTATTGAAGGTGTTAACTCCCTGTGAGGCTGTCTGTGCCACAATGGTCAGACTGATTCTCATCTAAAAAACGGATTTACAGAATCTTACATAGATTCATGCAATTTTTGAGCAGAGAAAAATATAATTTTGCAAATACAAATTCACCCCACAAACGTATATGCATATGGGTACCAAACTTGGCTATCAGCGTCTGCTTGGCCACTTTTCGTTGTTGTCTGTCCTGAAGTCTGCCTTGGAGGACGGTCACCCAAAGGTCCAAGTTCAAATGTCCCGGATTGCTGAAGAGTTCTCCAACTGGGAGGGAACACTCCTGTCTGTTGATTGTTCCGCAGTGTCCATTCATCTGTTGCCGTAACCTCTGTTTGGTCTCGCCAATGTACCATGCCTCAGGGCATCCTTCCTGCAGTGAATGAGATAGACAGCGTTGGCCGAGTCACATGAGTACCTGCCACATACATGGTGGGATGTGTCCCCACGTGTAATGGTGGTATCCGTGTCCACACTCTGATGCGTCTTGTAGTGCGGTCTCCTCTACATTGGGGAAACTGGGCGCCTCCTAGCAGAGCGCTTTAGGGAACATCTCTGGGACACCCGCGCCAATCAACCACACCACCCCGTGGCCCAACATTTCAACTCCCCCTCCCACTCTGCTGAGGACATGGAGGTCCTGGGCCTCCTTCACCGCTCACCACCAGACGCCTGGAGGAAGAACGCCTCATCTTCCGCCTCAGAACACTTCAACCCAGGGCATCAATGTGGACTTCAACAGTTTCCTCATTTCCCCTTCCCCCACCTCACCCTAGTTCTAAACTTCCAGCTCAGTAACTGTCCCCATGACTTGTCTGGACTTGTCCTACCTGCCTATCTCCTTTTCCACCTACCCACTCCACCCTCTCCTCCTTGACCTATCACCTTCATCCCCTCCCCCACTCACACATTGTATTCTATGCTACTTTCTCCCCACCCCCACCCTCCTCTAGCTTATCTCTCCATGCTTCAGGCTCACTGCCTTTATTCCTGATGAAGGGCTTTTGCCCGAAATGTCGATTTCGCTGCTCGTTGGATGCTGCCTGAATTGCTGTGCTCTTCCAGCACCACTGATCCAGAATGCGACTTGTAGTATCTACCATGACAAGATTGTATGGAGTTGTCCTGAAAGCCGAGCAGCTTGCTACGAACAATGATCTGTTTGAGGTTTGATGGTTGTTTAAAGGCAAGCAGTGGAGGTGTGGGGAAGGTCTTGGCGAGGTGCTCATCCTCAGTGATAATGTATTGCAGGCCGCGAAGAACATGACATCATTTTTCGGCTCCTGAGAAGTACTGAAGAATGAAGGGTGCCCTGTCAGTTGCAGCACGTGTCTGTCTCCTGAGGAGGTCATTACAATTCCTCACTGTGACACGTCGGAACTGGCTGTCGATGAGTTGAGCATCTTACCCTGTTCTTATGAGGGCATCCTTGAGTACTTACAAGTGCCTGTCACGTTCCTCCTCATCTGAGCAGATCCGGTGTACGTGTAGGGCTTGTCCATAGGGGATGGCTGTTTTAATATGTTTCAGGTCGAAGCTGGAGAAGTGTAGCATCATGAGGTTATCTGTGGGTTTGCGGTAGAGCGTGGTGCTGAGGTCTCCATCCTTGATGGAGATGCATGTGTCCAAGAATGAGACAGATAGTCGAGAGTAGTCCACGGTGAATTTGATGGTGGGATGAAGCTTGTTGATATCACTGTTGAGTTTATCAGTGACTCATCGCCATGGGTCCAGAGGAAGAAAATGTCGTCAATGTACTTGATGTATAATGTTGGTTGCAGATCCTGCATAGAGAGGAAGTCTTGTTCAAACCTGTGCATGAAAATGTTGACATATTGGGGTGCAAATTTGGTCCCCATGGCTGTTCCATGAAGAACTGCTTGTCAAAGGTGAAGACATTGTGATCAAAGATAAAGCGGATGAGTTGTAGGATGGTGTTTGGAGATTGGCAGTTGTTGGTGTTGAGTACTGAGGTGGTTGCCGCGATGCCATAATTGTTGGGGATGTTAGTATGGAGTTCTGAAACATCCATTGTGATGAGGAATCGGTTCGACTGGTCCGTGGGTGCTGAGTTTCTACAAGAAATCTGTAGTGTCACGACAGAAGCTGGGGGTTCCCTGTACAATGGGTTTCAAGATGCCTTTGACACAGCCAGAGAGGTTCTCACACAGGGTCCCATTGCCTGATACGATGGTGTATTAGCTTTGTGTATTGGAAGGCAGTAGAAGTTACCTACATGAGATGTGGGATGAGTGCATATAGGGAACTCTGAAGAACTGGGTCCAAAGTCCTGATCAATGTGTTTAGTTCATGGGTGTGCTGTTTGATTGGATCGGCCGGTAGTTGCCTGTAATGTTCCTGATTGGTCAGTTGTCGGTCCACATCCTTGCAGCAATCTGTTCTATTCTGAATGACGATGGCTCCTCCTTTATCTGCTGGTTTGATGACAACGTTGTGATTAGTTTTGAGAGCATGGATGGTGTTGCGTTGTGATCGGCTGATGTTCTGCTCTACCTTGTGGGTACAGCTGATGAATCTGGCATTTATATATTTCCTGATGGTTTGAGCATACACGTCAAGATCAGGGCAGCATCCCTCCAGTGGGGTCCAAGTTGACTCCTTCTTTGGTCACTCCTCTGCAGATCCCTGTGATGGCTGTTCAGGTTCATCAGTGAACTCACTGGCATCTTGAAAGAATTCCCAGAGTCTCATTCGTTTCACCGCCATTTGTGAGGGTGTTGTGTGCTAGCTGAATACCTACAAAACAGCAACGGCAACAATTCACAATTCAATAGCGCAAGATACCACGGATGCTGGAAATCTGAAATGAACACAGAAAGTGCTGGTAAAACTCAGCAGGTCTGGCAGCATCTGTGGTGAAAGAAACAGAATTAATGTTTCGAGTCCAGTGACTTTTCTCGAGAATTCAGGTTTGGGTACTAAGTTCTGATGAAGAGTCATACAGACTTGAAATGTTAGCTCTGTTTTTCTCTCCGTTGATGATGCCAGACCTGCCGAGTTTATCCAGCACTCTGTGTGCTAAACAATTGCATTGGCTTACAAATACTTTAGGGAAACCTGAATTCATGGTATGTGCAAATTATGCCAGTTTTCATTTTCTATTCAAATTAACTTGTCATTGAACACTTATCAAATTGTTTCAAAGCAGTTAGAAAGCATTTTCCTCATATTGTCACAACACATATGCTTATTGTTCACACAATTACAACACGACAAGCTGGAGACTTTTGTGAGGGTGTTGTGTGCTAACTGAATACCTACAAAACAGCAACGGCAAGGCAGAACCCAGCGCCTTTGTCTTCAGTGTTGGAAACCCTGAGAGAGATTTAAAATCTTTAACTATATAAACACCCCTAAAAGTAGGCAAGAGACAAAGTGTTATCATTCAGCCAACATTTATTTTCTTGCAGTTCTATTGGGTTAATAGTACTAACCAGAAAACAACACAACATAAATCATTATTGCAAGTTTAATGTGAGATGCAAAGATGATTTAAAAAATGACTATCTGCTATCTTGCCTCAGATCCATTTTCTCAATGTTTTCAAGTAATAAAAGAAACAAACTGAGCTTCTTTCTAACTGAATGGGGCTGCACAAGGATAAACATTAAGAGAATAAAAACTGCAAGATCTGTGGATATTGTAAATCAGAAACACAAACAGAAATTGCTGGAAAAGCTCAGCAGGTCTGGCAACGTCTATGGAGAGGAATCAGAGTTAACGTTTCGGTTCGGGTGACCTGACCTGAAATGTTAACTTTGATTTCTCTCCATAGATGCCGCCCAGACCAGCTGAGCTTTTCCAGCAGCTTCTGTTCTTTGTTAAACATTGAGGGAAGTTATTGAAACGACTGTACAATGCTGGTGCTGAAAGGTGGATGGAAATCACAGCTGAGTTCAATTTTAAAAGCTCAGCGTTGTAAAACTTAACAACAGTTGTGGTTATTGGCGGTCAATAACCTCAATCTAATAACAACACTGCAGGTGTTCCTCAGGGCAATGTCCCAACCATCTTCAATGTCCTCATCAATGACCTTTCTCCCATCATGAGGTTAGAAATGGGGATGCTTGCTGATTATTGAGATACTGAAGCAATACATGTTCATATGTAGGAAAAGAACATTCCAACTTGGGTTGGTGGCAAGTAACAGTCACGATGCACAATTGCCTGGGAATGAGAACATTAGCAAGAATAAAGCAGCAAAGGTGACCACTCCATTCCTCTCCATTTTATCTCATCTAACAGAATCAAAGTTGCACTCAATTTCCCCCACAATTAATTCAGACTTCTGTTCCTCCTCCATTTCAATAATAGAACCAGGGTTCACCGACTTGACACTGCTCTGGGATACAATTAGATCAACGAGGTAAAAACAATGACTGCAGATGCTGGAAACCAGAATCTGGATTAGTGGTGCTGGAAGAGCACAGCAGTTCAGGCAGCATCCAAGAAGCTACTTGGATGCTGCCTGAACTGCTGTGCTCTTCCAGCACCACTAATCCAGATTACAATTAGATCAAGGCAGTCTATACATTAACTCACTTTTGGTTCCTTATTTCCCAATATTCTGACCTAGAGAAAAATCCATTCGAATTTTCTTTCGAAATATTGAATGGATGTAATGGTAACAGCCCTCAGGACAGACAATCCCGCTACCCGTTCTGCAAGGAAGATTTTCCTGACCTCACCCACTAATAGCTTGGGTCTGGTTTTAAGGCTGAGTCTGTCTCTGTTCCTCGTGCCTTTGGCTACCTTTATCTTCAGTTTTTAAACTTTAAAATTCTTCCATCCACTTTTTGCTAAATAAAAGATATGATTCTACAGAGGAAAGAAAGCATTCTAATTTTCATGATCCAATTTCCAGTGGTCATGCCAACTATGTCCAAGATAAAGTTTGTGACACACATCGACAGGGTGGTTAAAAAGGCATTTGGCACACTTGCCTTCATTGCTCAGTCCTTTGAGTACAGGAGTTGGGGCATTATATTGAGGTTGTACAGGACATTGATGAGGCCTCTTCTGGAGGACTGTGTCAAGTTCTGGTCACCCAGTTATATGAAGGATATTATCAAGCTGGAGAGGGTTCAGAAGAGATTTACCAGGATGTTGTTGAGTATGGAAGGTTTGAGTTATAAAGGCTGGGCCCTTTATTATTGAAGTGTAGAAGCTTGAGAGGTGACATGATAGAAATTTATAAAATAATGAATGGTGTATATAGAGTTAATGGTGGTTGTCATTTCAAGATTAGGGGGCACATTTTTTAAGGAGAGAAATTTAAAGAAAACATGAGAGATAAATTCTTTACACAGAGGGTGGTTTGAGTGTGGAATGAATTTCCTGAGGAAGTGATTGGTACAGGTACAATTACATTTGGATGGACACATGAATAGGAAAGGTTTGGAGGGTTATGGGCCAGCAGCAGTCAAGTGGGACTACATAGAACATAGAACATAGAACAATACAGCACAGAACAGGCCCTTCGGCCCACGATGTTGTGCCGAACTTCTATCCTAGATTAAGCACCCATCCATGTACCTATCCAAATGCCGCTTAAAGGTCGCCAATGAATCTGACTCTACCACTCCCTCGGGCAGCGCATTCCATGCCCCCACCACTCTCTGGGTAAAGATCCCACCCCTGACATCTCCCCTATACCTTCCACCCTTCACCTTAAATTTATGTCCCCTTGTAACACTCTGTTGTACCCGGGGAAAAAGTTTCTGACTGTCTACTCTATCTATTCGTCTGATCATCTTATAAACCTCTATCAAGTCACCCCTCATCCTTCGCCGTTCCAACGAGAAAAGGCCGAGAACTCTCAACCTATCCTCGTACGACCTACTCTCCATTCCAGGCAACATCCTGGTAAATCTTCTCTGCACCCTCTCCAAAGCTTCCACATCTTTCCTAAAGTGAGGCGACCAGAACTGCACACAGTACTCCAAATGTGGCCTAACCAAAGTCCTGTACAGCTGCAACATCACCTCACGACTCTTGAATTCAATCCCTCTGCTAATGAAATTCAATCCCTCTGCTAATGACTAGTTTAGTTTGGGATGATGTTCGGCATGGATTGGTTGGACCAAAGGGTTTGTTTCAGTGTTTTATGTCTCTATGACTATCTGACTATATCAGTGCCACCTCCACTTCTTACCCTGAACTGGAAAATTTCATCAACTTTGCTTTCACTTTCCATCCTTCCCCCATCTTGATATGAATGCACATGTCCAACATTTCCCTTCCCTTCCTTGAGTTCACTGTTCTGATTTTGGAACTAGGTTCTTAACCAATATCCTTTACAAGTCAGGGCTCCCATTGCTAGATTTGATACACTTCCACACACTCAACTTTGATTGATCCCAGACACCTATTCCAGTTTCTGCCTCTCCGTATCTGACCAGATGATGCATTCTTCCATTTCTTATATGTCTTCCTTAAATCTCAATCTCATGGGATTCTCTCAACCTCCTGACTGACTCAGCCCTCAACCTGGTCCTTTCAAGTTCTCACACTTCTTATTTTATCCCTATCCCTTAGAGAGAAGGACGTTAAGAGTTGACTTAATAGAGATACACAAGGTGATCAGAGGATTAGATAGGGTGCACAGTGAGAGCCTTTTTCCTCAGATTGTGGTGACTAGCACGAGGGGACATAGCTTTAAATTGAGGCGTGATAGACATAGGACAGATGTCAGCGGTAGTTTCTTTACTCAGAGAGTAGTAAGGGGCATGAAAAGTCATGCCTGCAACAGTAGTGGACTTGTCAACATTAAGGGCATTTAAATGGACATGGGATAAACATATGGATGATGATGGAATAGTGTAGATTAGATGGGCTTCAGATTGGTTTCACAGGTCGGCACAACATCGACGGCCGAAGGGCCTGTACTGTGCTGTAATGTTCTATGTTCTGTCCTAGAACCACACTCTGCACCTCACCTTACAACCCTCCAGCCTTGATTTTCAATGAGTCATGCGCTGTCATTTCCACCCAGTTCTGTGTAATATCACTAACCACATCCCCCCTCCTCTTTCAGCATTCTGAAGGAAGTGTTGTCTCTCCGATACCTGTCATGCCTAAAACCCTGTCTCCATCCCATGACACCTATTCATCTGAACACAGCAGATACAGTTCCTGCCCTTCTACCTCATCCCTTCATAGGCCACACACCCTCCTTCAAAGTAGGTTGCCTCTCCCTCTTTAGTCTGTCATATTCACTGCTCATCCTGTGTCTCCTCTTCAGCTGGATACTAAGCACTGAATTAATAACTGCACTGCAGAACAGACTCCAGTCCATCCTCAGGCATCGCTGGAACTACAGGTCACCTATCATAGAACATAGAACATAGACCGTTACAGTGCAGTACAGGCCCTTCGGCCCTCAATGTTGCACCGACCTGTGAAATTAACCTGATGCCTATCTAACCTACATTGTTCCATTATTATTCATTTGTATGTCCAACGCCCATTTAAATGCCCTTAATATTGATGAGTCTACTACTGTTGCAGGCAGGGCATTCTATGCCCCTCCTACTCTCCAAGTAAAGAAACTACCCCTGACATCTGTCCGATACCTATCACCCCTCAATTTAAAGCTATGCCCCCTCGTGCTAGCCATCATCATCCGAGGAAAAAGGCTCTCACTGTCCACCCTATCTAACCCTCTGATTATCTTATATGTCTCAATTAAGCCACTGCTTCACCTTCCTCTCTCCAACGAAAACAGCCTCAGTTCCTTCAGCCCTTCCTCGTAAGACCTTCCCTCCATACCAGACAACATTCCAGTAAATCTTGTCTGAACACTTTCCAAAGCTTCCACATCCTTCCTATAATACCATGACCAGAACTGCATGCAATACTCCAGGTGCGGCCTTACCAGTGTCTTGTACAGCTGAAGCATGACCACGTGGCTCTGAAACTCAATCCCCCTACCGATAAATGCCAATACACCATATGCTATCTTAACAACCCTACCAACCTGGTGGCAACTTTCAGGGATTTCTGCACCTGGACACTGAGATCTCTCTGTTCATCTACACTGCCAAGAATTTTACCATTAGCCCAGTACTCTGTATTCCTGTTGCTTCTTGTGAAGTGAACTACCTCACACTTTTCCACATTAAATTCAGCGACACCCTCAACCTTAGAATGAATAAAGAAAACAATCTTGTATTTCCTTTCTCTTTGCTGGTTTAATTTTCAGTCTTCTTTTCGTGTTTTGTTTTGCAGGCAACAGTTTCTCATACTTTTCCCATCCACACCTCCTCCAGCTACACCTTTTCTTTTTCCTACTGACACCTCAATCACTCTCTTTGACCTTTCACCATCAATCCTTCCACCCGATTTTGCACATTTCATTTTGTTACGTTTCCAACTCTCTCTATCTCTCGCTCTTACTTTCACTTGTTAAATACACTTACAACTTTTCCCAGTTCTGACAAAAAGGCCATCAATTTGAAATATAACTTTGTTTCTATCTCCTGGCAGATTGTCAGAACAGCTGCGTATTGGCAGCATTTTCTGTTCTTATTTCCAAAACTGCAATCTCTTGCTTCTCCAATAATTCTAATGTCAACTAACATTGTCAGGCAAACTCTAGCAAACCAGCTTCAAATTATTTGCTTTCTTCCGTAACAGATGGTTGTACATAAATTAAGTGAAGATTCCCATCCAAGACAATAGAAATGCAAGCACTCAAACCCAACAGATTGAGGAATGTATTTAGAACAAAAGCACTTTCCAATTGACCTGTGCACAACAAACAAAAATGCAGTGGGTACAGGAAATTGAGAATTTGTAATAAAATAACAACAGGTCTTTCAGGAAGGAAAAGCAATTTGCTATTTATTTGGGACTTCACAAGTGCAAATCTGGGAAATGATAGATTAAAAGAAAATAGATAGAAACTGGATAAGGAATATGAAGAAAAATGGTGACTGTTTAAGAGAGAATGTGGTGCTTATGGATTAATAGAGTCATAGAGATGTACAGCACGGAAACAGACCCTTCGGTCCAACCTGTAAACGCCGACCAGATATCCCAGCCTAATCAAGTCCCTCCTGCCAGCATCCGGCCCATATCCCTCCAAACCCTTCCTATTCATATACCCATCCAAATGCCTTTCAAGTGCTGTAATTGTACCAGCCTCCACCACTTCCTCTGACGGCTCATTCCATACACGTACCACCCTATGAGTGAAAAAGTTGCCCCTTAGATCTCTTTTATATCTTTCCCATCTCACCTTAAACCTATGCCTTCTAGTTCTGGACTCGCTACCCCAGGGAAAAGATTTTGCCTATTTACCCTATCCATGCCCCACATAGTTTTGTAAACCTCTATAAGGTCACCCCTCAGCCTCCGTCGCTCCAGGGAAAACAGCCCCAGCCTGTTCAGCCTCTCCCTATAGCTCAATGCTCAGCAAAGATTAGCTTCTGTGAATGGGGATCTCTCTGTGCACATTCACAGACCTCAACATCGTATCTTTATTTTGCATGAGTCACGAAATGTTATTTTATTTTCATGTGACAACAGCATCCTAGCAATGCAAATGCTGGCATTAGCCTACTCCCAGTTTCAGGTTTTACCTGGAGCCAAGTTTAGATCTAACATGGACTGCACTATCTGTCAAGATTAAAGTGGTGCTGGAAAAGCACAGCAGGTCAGGCAGCAACCGAGGAGCAGGAAGATCGATGTTTTGGGCAAAAGCCCTTTACCTGATGAAGGGCTTTCGCCTGAAACATCAATTTTCCTGCTCCTCGGATGCTGCCTGACCTGCTGTGCTTTTCCAGCAACACACTCTACTCTAATCTGCAGCATTTGCAGTCCACACTTTCGCCTGGATTGTGCTATCTGTCTAGCATTTGAAGGCACAATCTTGCTTCTGAATCCCAAATAAATCTTGCGTAATCTTTCCCAAATCCATGCCCACATTGACTTTCTCATTTCAAGCATCCAGCATTCTGTCATTTAACGCAATGTTTCTCAAGCTGAGGCCTGCAGGCCCCTGGATGTCCACAAAGACATAGCAGGGCTCTGCAAAGCAATACTAGCCTTATGGTTGGATGGTGTGGCTCACTGTCAAGATAAGAGTGGTGCTGGAAAAGTACACCAGGGCAGGCAGCATCTGAGGAGCAGGAAAATCGACGTTTCGGGCAAAAGCCCTGTGTCCCATGGCAAAGACTAAATGGGTGAGCTGTGTACCGAGGGTCTGCTCCCTCTCTCACTGTTCTCCTCAATGTTTGGGTCTCCTGCACCATCTTTGCATCTTCCAAGGACAAACAGTCTCTACAGGAAGAACCAGGTCCAGCACATGACTGATATCTGTAAGGATGTGAAAAAAACTCTTTCCTTAAAAATTCATTCACAGGATATGCAGGCCACTTGCTAAGCTAGCCTTTATTGCCCATCCTAATTGTCCAGAGAGTAGTTAAGAGTCGACTACATTACAGTGGGGTAAAAACAATGACTGCAGATGCTGGAAAGCAAATACTGGATTAGTGGTGCTGGAAGAGCACAGCAGTTCAGGCAGCATCCTGCTGCCTGAACGGCTGTGCTCTTCCAGCACCACTAATCCAGTACATTACAGTGGGCCTGGAGTCACATGTAGGCCAGCAGACTCCCTATCTCAAGGGCACTGGTGAACCAGATGGGACTTTTTTTCCCCAACAATGATTTCATGGTTGTTATTAGACTCTTAATGCCAGATTTTTTAAAAAACTTGAATCCAAGCTTCATTTTTTTTTCAGAGTGAACAGGATATCTGACAGTCCTGTTTTTTTTTTCTTACACTACCACCTAACTGTGGTAGTGCTTGTTTATTCCCCAGCACCCATGGTGTGTGCATGCATCCAAGCTTCATTATCTGCCATGGGTGGGATGTGAACACAATCCCCCATGACATCAGTGGGGTCTCTGGATTAATAGCCTCGCAATAATACCACAAGGCCAACTCTTCACCTGTAACACTCCCCTGTGGTTTATTAGATTAGATTCCCTACAGTGTGGAAACAGGCCCTTCGGTCCAACAAGTCCACACTGACCCTCTGAAGAGCAACCCACCCAGATCCATTCCCCTACATTCACCCCTGACTAATGCACCTAACACAACGTGCAATTTAGCATGGCCAGTTCACCTAACCTGCATATCTTTGGATTGTGGGAGAAAAAACCGGAGCACCCAGAGGAAACCCACGCAGACATGGGGAGAATGTGCAAAATTGTGAAGTATTATCATTCAAACATAGCACCCCTGGTTATATTAGAGTTTGTAACCAAAACCAAGTAAACATAGGAAGGCTGTTCCCGCTGAACAGGAAGTCCAGTACTAAGGATCACCAGTCTAAGGATGTGGAATACTCATTTCGGACTGAGATGAGGAGAATTTCTTCTTCACTCAGAGAGTAGTGAATCTGTGGAATTCTCTGCCTCACAAATGGTAGAGACCCTGAATGTCTACGAGAAGGAGTTAGTTTGTGTTCTCAGGGCTAAAGGGATCAAAGGTTAGGGCGGTGAAGCAGGAACTGGGTAATGAGTTGGATGATCAGTTGTGATCCTATTGAATAGCAGAGGAGGCTCAAAGGGCTGAATGGCCTTCTCCTGATCCTATTTTCGATGGTTCTATTTTTAAAAGCAATCCTTGAATCATTACTTCAGAATTTGTAGGAAATTAGATTGATCCGCAAGTGGATTGTATGTTTTCTGCAAGTTGTCTGTGGTCTTCATTGAAGTGTTGTGAGGTTTTTTAGTGGCTGGAAGGTATCACATTCTCACCACACTGTTCAAAAATAGCTTCTGACCTCTTAAGAAAATGTTACCTTCACAGAAGTAAAACCAAAAATGTTTCCCGCTAAACTGAAAATTTCCAAATGGTTGTATTGTATATAAAACTTTATCATAACAGTAAAATAGCTATGCTTGATAAATAAAGGTTGTCTTCCTGGCTCTATGAAAATCTGGCTGTTTTCATTAAAGAATCAGATCTTTTAAGATTGTTCAATGCTGTTTTCTCTCAGAGAGTTGTGAGTCTTAGGAATTCCCTTCCTCAAAAAGGAGTGGGTGCAGAATCTGTAAACATTTTTAAGGCAGAAGTAGATAGATTTGTGATATTCACGAGGATAAGAGATTATTTGAGAGACACAGGAACATAGAGTTGAGATTAAGATCAGATCAGCCATGATCTGGTTGAATTGCAAAGCAGGCTCGATGGGTGAGTGGCCTACTTTCCCTCTTGAAAGTGTTTTATACATTGAACTCCCAGGAAAAGAGGCACACTTTGCTTTCAAATGAAAAATAAATTGAAATTGGAGTCACTATTGTTGCTTCTAATGCATGAAGTCCTGGGAAGTCCATGGGATAAGGTGATTGGAATGTCAGATGCCAACAATCAGAGGAGCAAACTGACTGCCCTTAAAGCAGCACCTTGTGTTCTGTTTGCTGAGCTATGGGGCATTTAGAATTCATTGAAGAATTGCCCACTTGGAAACTTAGCCCATATGAAAAAAGAAGTGAGCAATCAAGGGGGGTGTAAGTTTGCATTCTGCAACAGGAGGTGAGTGAGTGCCTATTTCCATTTGTGTGTTTTACTGATGCTCACAGGAGCACTAGCAAAAATATACAGTTGTGGCTTAAATATTGCCAAATTTAAGATTGTTGCACTTTGAAACTAAAAGTTTGAATTTTACTGAGATTAAATATTCCTGTTCTGAAAATTTGTGTTAGCAATGGAAATCTGATGTGAAAATTAACTTGGATATGGGCTGTAATGGTTCCTGAAGGCAATTCACCACCATATTCTTAAGGCGAAAGTGAGGACTGCGGATGCTGGAGATCAGAGTCAAGATTAGAGTGGTGCTGGAAAAGCACAGCAGGTCAGGTGGCATCCAAGGAGCAGGAAAATCGATGTTTTGGGCAAAGGCCCTTCATCAGGAACCTGATGAGTTCCTGATGAAGGGCTTTTGCCCGTGTTGTGGGAAGAAACACCAGTCTTGGAGTCAGAGTCGGGGTTCAATGACAGAGTTTATTGCACAAGGAAATACCGGAGCTGACGGGAGAGCAAGACACCAACAGCACAGTGATCAACTGCGAGTCTTCTCTCGACCGAAGCACATGTCAAGAAACTCATACATCTTGTGATATAACAGGTCAGTGATGAGATTATTGCCAGTTTCAATGTCTGTGTGGGAGTGGCTATTAGCATTTCGTATTGAGTCTGTATCAAGCTGTTAGCATTTCTATCAGAGGTGTTGGCTGGACCCAGACACTGCGGCGGGCAGTATTCGTTACTCATGTGTATTCTCTCCCCCACCCACCTTAAGCTAATCAGCTGGGTTGTTAGTGCATTGTGCTGGCATTTTGGTGCCCCCGGGCAGTGTCTGTAACTGCTCTGCTGTTTCTCTCCATATTGAGATCCGGTGGCCATCTAGTGTGTCAAGTTGGCCAACTGATGACTCGGCAGCCATCTTGTGTGTCCGTGTGCCTAGTGTCACCCTGCCTCATGCTATCTTCCTCTTCAGTCCCCCCTTTGTGGTTAAGGACGCAACTTCGGAGATCTCCTGCAGACCACCCAATTTACATGTAGAGGTAGGTTATCTCCAGGAGCTCCCCCTCCCAAGAGTCATCATGGAGTGCCAATTTCATTGTGGGCTCTTCTGTGGTGACACTCGCTGCTGGTAAAGTTCTCATCAGTAGTGCCTTACAACAGAGCTTTAAACACGCGAGGCCCACATAGAATACCAGCATGAGTGCAATGAGGAGACCTATCCCATGTGCCAAATGGGGTCCCCAAGATTTAACTAGTAACCAATTTAGCCAGCTGTCTGTAATCGTGGTTCCCTTTCAAAAACTGTCCAGCTGGTCTCGGATATTCTTGATGGTTTCTGTATTATTATAACAGGCATCAATAACATGGGTGATACAACTGTCGCCAATAATTGTACAAAGTCCCCCTTGCTGTGCTCATTGATAATCCGCTGAGCAACGTGTAGAGTCTGAGTTCAGCCAGCTCTGTGTTAATTGCTTCTGGAGCTTTCGAGGTACTGTTGTCTTGGATAGTCTGGCCACATACAGGATCATTTCGGTTTTTAAGTGCTGACGACTCCTGCTGTGCCCCATATCCCAGCGGTGACCCCAAAGTGGTGGGGGCCTGCCAGTCAGCACAGAACTCCTGACTGATGGGACGGGTCACTATCTTTCTCCGAATATGTCCCCTGCTAGGGCATGGTACAGTAAGGGGTGCGATTGTCCCTACTGCGAACAGTTTTGGGAGTTCTGGGGTATCTGTCATGTAAGTCCCATTAAATAGGAAAACAAATTCCATCGCTGCTCGGAAACAGACATTGCCCTGTCCTTCTGTTTATCTGTCCACCCTGTCACCCCCTATCCCCCGTTGCTGGTGAGTATCAAAAGGGTATGTCCATGAGGCAGAGCTGACATGGGTGCCATTGCACTGACCACATATGAACTGTCTGCCCGCGGTCACATTCAAGCATGCCTGCTCACTGCAGGTGCAGGTAAACTATCCCCAGGTGACTGTACAGTGCTGATAAGTGCACTGGGTCTGGACGCATGAGTTGTTTTTGGGAACCAAGACATAAACACACCCCATTCCTGCCCTGTGAAACAGAATGAGTAGTTACTGGGTTTTAAATGGTCTTCCCTTCCCTAGGCTGGGGGGCCCAGCCCCATGGGCTGGTGGTCCTGCCCCGCTGCACACATCTACCCTGGAGTCCCCGCTTGTATTTCCCTATCTGCCCTTTACATGGGTCTCCCGAGGTGTCTACAGTACACAGGTCGACAGGGGTCCACACTGAGGTAGCCACAAATAGGCATTCCACTGATCGCGCCAGTGGGGAGCAGACAATTCATCTCTCATTGCAAGCTTAGGTGGATTTTATACAAGAGGTTATCCTTAAAACCTGACATGTTCCCAACAGTTGTGACACTCAAATATGATGAAATACAGATAAATACCTATTTGTTGCTGTTAAAATAGAGTTAACAGTTAAAGTCTTTGCTCCCGATAGGAGGTGCAGTTATGCCTTGTTCTGTTGTGTTTTCGGTACTCTCCCCGGGATGACTGTCTTGTCCACCTTTGCTGCTTGCACCTGGGGAATGGTCAATGACATTAGTTTGCTCGCAGGAGTCTTTAAGTAGTTTTAGTTGGGTCCAGTACTTCTACGTGCCTTTCCCTTTAAGGTCCAGGCAGGCACAGGGTGCCCCCACTTATTGCTTCCTGCTGCTGGGACCTCAGGGAAGATTCCGAGTTTCCCTGCCCTGCTTATCAAGTACAGATTTCCGCATCCCTTTCAATAGGGCTCTTAATTCTATGACATATCGTCAAATTTTGTCTTTTCGTGGACCCACATCGGTGCCACCTGTGATTATTGTCTCTGGCAATTGCATTGCTCGCCCGGTCATTAATATGGTATTGGCCCGGTTGCCTGATTCATGGTGGCTGTTAATCTCATTAGTTTGGTTGGCAGCACTTCAGCCCATGTTCTGCGTGAGGTTTGTATAGGCTTAGCTAAAGCATTTTTGAGCATTCTATTCATTCTCTCTACCATCCCTGAGCTCTGCGGGTAATAGGGAATGTGGAATTTTTGTCTAATGCCAAGCAATTGGCATACAGTCTTCATGACTTTTCCTGCAAAATGTAATCCTTGGTCGGAGTCGAACTGGAGGGGCACCCCCCCCCACCTCGGGATTACCTCCTCTGCTAATATTCTGGCTACAGTGGTTGCAGTGCAGCTTTTGGTTGGAAATGCTTCTACCCATCACGTGAATTGGTCTTTTATGACATGTACATTTTCCCACAGAAAGCTGGTAATGGCCCTGTAAAATCTATCTGAAGGTGTTCCCAGGGTCCCCTAGGGCTGGGCTGGTGTCCCATCCTAACCTTTATGGGTGTCCCTGGGTTATGTTGTGCACAAATCATGCATCTGCGGCAGTACTTGGCCACGTCTCTTCCCATTCCCTTCCACCACCACTCTTTCCCTAGGCTTGCTATCATGGGAGAGCACATGGTGCAGTTCCAACAATGTGTTCTGTATACACGCTGGTGCTACCACCTTGTCTGCTCACCTCCAGACACTATCCTCCCCTTTGAACGTCCCCTGCAATTTCCATTGTTCTCTCTCTTCCTGCAGGGTGTCCTCCTGTAGCTATTGAATTTGGATAGTGTCTTTTGCTAATTCAGTAGTGGCTATTGCAGTCTCTTTAATGGCTTTTTGTTCTTGCTTGGTCTGTTGCTTGGTTTCCTTTGAATTGTAGCCAATTTGGGCTCTCTTTTACTGGCTCTTTTTGATGGGCCTTTATTTTTATTACTGCAGCCTCTTTTGGCTGTTCACTGGCACGCAATAATGCCTGAGTTCTTAATTGGTGCCTGATAGGAGATCCCCTGCAGTGATGAACCGTCTTCTGCCCCATGCCATCATGTAGTCATGGACTACACCAAAGGCATATTGACTGTCCATGTATATATATCTACACACACAGTTTTCCTCTTGCTAGGTCCAGTGCTTTATTGAGTGCTACCAGTTCTGTTACCTGTGTGGACTGACTTCTGTCAATCCTTCCGAACATAAATGTTTCTAACTTATCATTTACCACAGCCCATCCTGTTCGGGGTGACCCTGCTACGTATTGTCATGACTCATCCATGAAGAGGGTCTCCTGGACTGTGTCTAGGGGGGTATTTTTTACTTGCCCCCACCCCCGTCCTCATTCCCATCTATTTTCCCACAGTTGTGCGGTTCCCCTGTGTCTAGAATTCCCTCAGCTGGGTTTTCTCCCGCATCCCTGAGTATTACCATGGGCTGACTTGGGGGTGAAAGAACTGTCTCCCATGTTGCCCTTCTCATATTGGAAACGCCCGTCAGTTTCCCTGTGTTTAACATTTCTACTAGGGTGTGTTTAGTATGGAGGATGACATTCCCAATCATTACTATGGGCTTGCTGACCCTAGCGACCCAAGTAGCACAGTCTACGGTTGCTAAGCACCTGGGCAACCCGGTGACTACTGTCCCTTCTGCAGTTAAATAGTACCCTACGGGCCTTCTCCCACTACCGTGGTCTTGGTCACCACTGCAGAGTAAAATCCTCCCTCGTTATTACAGTGGATGTGAAAATCCTTGCTGGGATCTGGCAGCCCTAGCTCGGGGGCAAAATTCATAAAGCCAAAGTACAAAGGGATCTGGGAAAGCGAGTCCAGGATTCTCTAAAGGTTGACTCGCAGGTTGAGTCCGTGGTTAAGAAAGCAAATGTAATGTTGTCATTTATCTCAAGGGTTGCAGTGTAAAAGCACTGATGTGCTACTGAGACTTTATAAAGCTCTGGTTACGCCCCATTTAGAATACTGTGTCCAATTCTGGGCCCCACACCTCAGGAAGGACATACTGTCACTGGAGCGTGTTCAGCGGCGATTCACATGGATGATCCCTGGAATGGTAGGCCTAACATACGATGAATGGCTGAGGATCCTGAGATTGTATTCATTAGAGTTTAGAAGGTTGAGGAGAGATCTAATAGAAACCTACAAGATAATGCATGGCTTAGAAATTGTTGGGAAATTGTTTCCATCAGGTGGGGATACTAGGACTCATGGGCACAGCCTTAGAATTAGAGAGGATCAATTTAAAACGGAAATGAGGAAACATTTCTTCAGCCAGAGAGTGGTGGGTCTGTGGAATGCATTGCCATGGAGTGCAGTGGAGGCTGGGACGTTGGATGTCTTCAAGGCATAGGTCGATAAATTCTTAATCTCACGAGGAATTAAGGGTTACGAGGAGAGTGCGGGTAAGTGGCGTTGAAATGCCCATCAGCCATGATTGAGTGGTGGAGTGGACTCTATGGGCCAAATGGTCTAACTTCCACTCTATTTCTTATGGTTCTCATGTCTTATGAGCTGAGTTTTAAGCTGACTGTATGCCTCCTCCTATCCTGGCCCCCAGGTTACAGGTTCCAAGGTGGGCTTGCCTCCTTTAGTTAATCTCTGGATCGGTTCAGTCAATTTTGTGAACTCAAGTATAAAGCTCCGACTATAGTTGAATAGCCCCAAGACCTTTCTGACTCCCCTGACAGTGGCAGGTCATGGCATCGGTTGGATTGCTTTCTTGTAGTCATTGGGCATTCCTATGAGTCCCTGGGATATAAGGTGTCCCAGATATAAGACTTGTGTTTTGCCAATCTGTGCCTTTGTTGGGCTGACTTTTAACCCTGCGGTTGCCATTTCCTGTAATACTAGCCCTAAAGCTTCCTGGTGTCCTGACTCGGACTCTGAGGCAATTTGGATATTGTCTACATGTTGGAGGGCAGTACTAACCTCTGGTAAATCTACTGTCTTTAGGATGTCGCTCATCACCCTGTGAAAAATAGTGGGGCTGTTGTTGAACCCTTGTGGCAGGCGAGTCCATGTGTACTGTCTGCCCCTTACTGTAAAAGCAAATTTGTTCTGAACACATTGGCTATGTCTAAAGCAGTAAAAATCTTGATACTTGGGAGCCAAGCCGTTTAAAGTGGTGGAGGGCTCTGCTACAATGGGGTGCAATTTGGGGGTGACCTTATTTAGTCCTGGAAAATCAATGGTGAGCCTGTAGCTCCCGTCAGGCTTTACTACTGGCCATGTCAGGAAATTAGTTATATTTGTGGTTTCTTTCAGGATTCCCTGCCTCACGAGTCCTTGCACTGTCTCCACAGCTGCTTGTTCTGCTTTGGATTTTATTGGGTATTGCTGGTGGGGCTTAAGCTCTGGTCTGGGAACCCTTATCGGGTCTATGTTAACGTGACTTGTGTCTAACTTTGTTTCTGCCCATGCTCCAAGGATGGAGGCTCAGATGGCTCCAAATCCCTCTCCCCCCTCCCCGCCCCCCATCTTTTCGAGGTTGAAGTCCCGTACTGTAGCCACTTTAATAGTTTCAAGGTGAGTTGTAAGTTTCCCAACCTCAGTCTTCCGACTGTCCTGTCTGGGCCAAATCAATTTCTCTTTTACACAATTGATTAGGACATTATATTCTTTCATGGGACCATTGACCATTATGGTCCCCTCGTTATTTTGGCATACATAGAATCTCATGGGGATATATATATTGTTTATTTCTACAAAGGTAGTTTCACTTAGGTAAGCTGATGTTTTATCCCATCCTGCCCATTTAAGTGAATCATTTTGTTTGTGTGGGGTAAGGGTAGGTTTTTGATGGATACAGCGGCTCCTGTGTCCACTAGCATTTCACATTTCCTCCCTCCTATTACTGTGGGTACGTAAATTCTCCGCTCTCCCTTATCCTCACCAATGGGAGCAGCTGGTTGTCAGCTCTGCTGACCTCAGGACTCCCACGGTTCTGTGATGTTCCTGGTGGTATTTGGGGGTGCCCCATGCTTTTCCCAGCACACTGCTTCTGTGTGTCCTGTTCTTTTGCAGTGGCTGCAGTATTTTACATTGTTCCCTGGTCTATCTCCTGCTCATGGGACCCTACATTCTCTAGCAACGTGTCAGCCACAGTTATAACAGGATCGTTTTACTCTATTCACGCTTCCATTCCGGTTGGCTGTTTTGTCAAGTCTTGCCTTTATTGCAGGAGCTTCTGCCTCCTGCACCCTGCTAGCCCATTTGACTGGGTCACCATAATCCTGGGACATTATTACTCTCATTTTCAGGATGGCTTGGTGGGTGTTAGAGAGCACATCTTTAAAAGCTTGGTCCCCCTGATCTGGGTTTGCTTGCCCTGAGCATTCCTGATAGACCCTCAATAATCATTCCCCAGACACCGAGGCTCCTTCCCCTTTAAGTTGCTTCGTGTTCATGATCCTGCTCCAGTTTGTGGGAGCATTTCCTCACACCCTCTGGATTTCTTCTTTAAAGTGGGTGAAGGGGGCCTGCTGGGCATCTACCTCAGCTGTGAGGGCAATGGCATGTGTGCAGCATCCTCCCCTAAAGTCTCGGGCTACTATGACATCAGGTCGGCCAGCTACCTGCCCACACTTATCTGCTGGGCAATCTGCCCAGACCAGCTGGTGTATGTTCCTCAGGTGTAGTTGGTGCCCTACCCATACACTATCCAGCTCTCCCCAGAATCTGGTGCTTGCACTCTGGGGCTGTCATTTGCCCAGGGAGACTATAATCTGCTGCCTCTCCCCTGGGGTGAGGGGTTTATCATTCGCTTTAGGTGCCTCCTCTGGTAGCGGGTGCTAAGTTGTACTCCTGCACAGTTTGTCCAACAGAGGAAGCAGTTGGCTCCTTCTGGACAGTTTTGTAGGAGGGGAGATAGTCTATTTCTCTCCCCCCTTACATTTTTTCTAAGGTGAATCCTAAATTTTTTATTCCGCCCTTAAGTTCTCTAACTTGCTCCTGGTCCTTTCTCCACCTACTCATGGAGGCGCTCACTTGTTCAATTGCTAATTGGTGAACTAACATTACCCGTATCTTTTTAGTTTTATTCCGAAGCTGCTTATCTATCCACTCTCTCTGTTGTGCTAATGTCTGGGATGCATCCCAACCACTTTTCTTCATTTGCTCTGTCAGCCCTTGTCTGTCTGCCTTGTATTTCTCAATAAGGGAACCTGCAGTCTCTCCCTTAGAACTGTAGTCTGCCATTTAGCAGATTGTGTACCCCCAGATATTACCAACAGTAAAGTGTTCCCAATTTAATGGGGACTTCTCTACCCCTGGCCAATAATACTGTCCCAGCACTGTACGGTCGTAATAGGCTCCTAGTAAGGTGTGCTCTCTACCAGTGGGACTTCTCTACCCTCCTGGCCAACTCTACTGAGCCAATCCCTCCTGATAAGCCCATAAACCTACCTATACCTCCAGGCCACCATCATTATTCCAGCTCTGTCATTCTACTACGGACTGACAGGGTATGACGGTTACTCACAGTGTCTGCGCTCCCCACCTTGGTAACATGTGCACCACTGAGGTTTGGCTCTTGGCCAGAGTGATCAGATCCTCTTCCTCACCACAGCAGCACCCAACCTTTAACTTAAACTCTAACTGGACTCTGCATTGTTCGTCCTGATAGAGTCCAATTTTATCTGACTGTGCCACTTGTGCTTTACAACTCCAAGTGCCCTTGGGGCCTCAATTGCCACTTCAAATCCCAACCTCCATGTGGGGGAGCTACCCCTCTTAACAACTGGGCTTTTAAGACAGGCACTACCTTGTCCTCTGGCTGTTTCAGCACAAGCAGCAGGTTCTTACAACAATTAATACAGTTAAACACTTATTCTCCACAGACATGCACTTTAAAAAATTTACTTCGGTACTGTAGCGAGTTAGACATTACAATTGGTATATCTTTTAAACGATGTCTTTGGCCTGGTCTGACTCGTCCTGTTTACAGGGATAAGTTGGTTCTTACCCCAACCCCCAATTGTGGCCTTCAACCAGGGCACCAGTAATAAGCACCCTGCTCGCAGCGCCAATTGTTGTGGGGAGAAACACCAGTCTCAGAGTCAGAGTCAGGTACAACAACGGAGTTTATTGTACAAGGAGATACCGGAGCTCCAGGGAAAGAGAGAGAAAACCAACAGCACAGTGATCAGCTGTGGGTCTCCTCTCAACCGGAGCACATGTCAAGAAACTTTTGTACATCCTGTGATGTAATAGGTCAGTGATGAGGTTCTTGTCTCTGTAACATAATTTGTTTGTTGTAAACATTGCAGAATCATTGATAATTTTGACACAGTCATTGTCAGTTCCAGCGCAGCCTTTGTTAATTTCAGCATGGTCATTGTCAGTTTCAGTACAGACATTGTCAGTTTCAATGTCTGTGTGGAAGTCCATTGCTGTAGTAATGGGTGCGAATCGCTCTTCCTGAGAAGGACGATTACTGCAGCCCTGGCTATTAGCATTTTGTATTGAGTCTATACAAGCTTTTAACATTTCTATAAGAGGTGTTGGCTGGACAGTGTTCATTACTCATGTGTATTCTCTCCCCCACCCACCTTAAACTGGTCAACTAGGTTGTGGGTTGCACTAATCCCAACCTCACCATGAAGCCAGCGGATAAAGGGGGCGCAGTGGTAGTCTGGCGCACTGACCGCTACACCGCTGAAGCCAAACCCCAACTCGAGGACACCTCTTCCTACTGCTCCCTCGACCGTGACCCCACCCCCCATCACCAAACCATCATCTCCCAGACCATACAGAACCTCATCACCTCAGGAGATCTCCCACCCACAGCTTCCAACCTCATAGTCCAGGAACCCTGCACTGCCCAGTTCTACCTCCTTCCCAAGATCCACAAGCCTTACCACCCTGGCTGACCCATTGTCTCAGCATGCTCCTGCCCACTGAACTCATCTCTACCTATCTTGACACTGTCCTATCCCCCCTCATCCAGGAACTCCCCACATATGTTCGAGACACCACCCACGCCCTCCACCTCCTCCAAGACTTCCGTTTCCCCGGCCCCCAACGCCTCATCTTCACCATGGATATCCAATCCTTCTACACCTCCATCCGCCATGACCAGGGCCTCCAAGCCCTCCGTTTTTTCCTCTCCAGACGTCCCCAACAGTATCCTTCCACTGACACTCTCATTCGTTTGGCCGAACTTGTCCTCACCCTTAACAATTTCTCCTTTGAATCCTCCCACTTCCTCCAGACCAAAGGCGTAGCCATGGGCACACGTATGGGCCCCAGCTATGCCTGTCTCTTTGTTGGCTATGTAGAACAGTCAATCTTCCGTAATTACACCTGCACCACTCCCCACCTCTTCCTCCACTACATTGATGACTGCATTGGCGCCACCTCGTGCTCCCGCGAGGAGGTTGAGCAATTTATCAACTACACCAACACATTCCACCCTGACTTTAAATTTACCTGGACCATCTCTGACACCTCGCTCCCCTTCCTGGACCTCTCCATCTCCATTAGTGACGACCGACTTGACACTGACATTTTTTACAAACCCACCGACTCCCATAGCTACCTGGATTACACCTCTTCCCACCCTATCTCTTGCAAAAATGCCATCCCGTATTCCCAATTTCTCCGCCTCCGCCGGATCTGCTCCCAGGAGGACCAGTTCCACCATAGAACACACCAGATGTCCTCCTTCTTTAGAGACCGCAATTTCCCTTCCCACGTGGTTAAAGATGCCCTCCAACGCATCTCGTTCACATCCCGCACCTCCGCCCTCAGACCCCACCCCTCCAACCGTAACAAGGACAGAACGCCCCTGGTGCTCACCTTCCACCCTACAAACCTTCGCATAAACCAAATCATCCGCCAACATTTCCGCCACCTCCAAAAAGACCCCACCACCAGGGATATATTTCCCTCTCCACCCCTTTCCACCTTCCGCAAAGACTGTTCCCTCCATGACTACCTGGTCAGGTCCACACCCCCCTACGACCCACCCTCCCATTCTGGCACTTTCCCTTGCCACCGCAGGAACTGTAAAACCTGTGCCCACACCTCCTCCCTCACCTCTATCCAAGGCCCTAAAGGAGCCTTCCACATCCATCAAAGTTTTACCTGCACATCCAAAAATATCATTTATTGTATCCGTTGCTCCCGATGTGGTCTCCTCTACATTGGGGAGACTGGGCGCCTCCTAGCAGAGCGCTTTAGGGAACATCTCCGAGACACCCGCACCAATCAACCAAACCGCCCCGTGGCCCAACATTTCAACTCCCCCTCCCACTCTGCCGAGGACATGGAGGTCCTGGGCCTCCTTCACCGCCGCTCCCTCACCACCAGACGCCTGGAGGAAGAACGCCTCATCTTCCGCCTCGGAACACTTCAACCCCAGGGCATCAATGAGGACTTCAACAGCTTCCTCATTTCCCCTTCCCCCACCTCATCCTAGTTTCAAACTTCCAGCTCAGCACTGTCTCCTTGACTTGTCTGGACTTGTCCGACCTGCCTATCTTCTTTTCCACCTATCCACTCCACCCTCTCCTCCTTGACCTATCTATCACCTTCATCTCCTCCCCCACTCACCCATTGTACTCTATGCTACTCTCTTCCCACCCCCACCCTCCTCTAGCTTATCTCTCCACGCTTCAGGCTCACTGCCTTTATTCCTGATGAAGGGCTTTTGTCTGAAACGTCGATTTCGCTGCTCGTTGGATGCTGCCTGAACTGCTGTGCTCTTCCAGCACCACTAATCCAGTATTTGCTTTCCAGCATCTGCAGTCATTGTTTTTACCGCATTATGCTGGCATTCTGGTGGCCCCAGGCAGTGTCTGTATCTGCTCTGCTGTCTCTCTCCATATTGTGATCTGGTGGCGATCTTGTGTGTCAAGTTGGCCAACTGATGGCTCAGCGACCATCTTGTGTGTCCATGTGCCTCGTGTCACCCTGCCTCGTGCTATCTCCCTCTTCATCTGAAACGTCGATTTTCCTGGTCCTTGGATGCTGCCTGACCTGCTGTGCTTTTCCAGCACCACTCTAATCTTGACCATCTTCTCAAGGCCATCTAGAGACAGGCAATAAATGTTGATCCAGCCAGCAACAGTCACATAGCACAAGACAATAAAAAACCTATTCACCAAAGTCTGTTACAAATCTATTAATGAATCATATAATAGAGGAAGCACCTTGAAAGATGCTTCATTACAAACTGGAACTGAATGAGAATACAGACCAATAGTATTGAATTAGTTTTTATTAAAGCAAATAGCAATAATGCAATCTCATTTCATGGTTGGTGTGAATGGATTAAATTGAGCTGTGGGAACAGTTTACAAAATAAGTTTGAAATTAAGAATGTGCAAGGAAGATCAAAAGCTATTTGATTAGAAGACAATTAAGGGATTTTCTTTAGTAAAGTATCCCGTGGAAAATAGCTCAAGAACTACTAGAACCGTTCACTATCTTATAGAGTCGTAGAGATGTACAGCACGGAAACAAACCCATCAGTCCAATTCATCCGCACTGACCATACATCCGAATCTGACCTAATCCCATTTCTCAGCACTTGGCCCATATCCCTCAAAACGATTCCTATTCATGTATCCATCCAGATGTCTTTTAAATTTCTACCAGCCTCCACCACTTCCTCTGACAGCCCATTCCATACACACACTACTGTCCATGTGAAAAAGTTATCCCTCAGGTCCTTTTTAGATCCTTATCCTCTCATCTTAAACCTATGCCCTCAACCTATGGTCTCCCCTACCCTGGGGAAAATGATCTTGGTTATTCACCATACATATCCGCGCCCCTCATGATTTTATAAGCTCTATAAGGTCACCCGTCAGCCTCCGATGCTCCAGGGAAAATTGCCCTAGCCTATTCAACATGCTGAAAAGTAGAGTTAATCAGGGATGACCAATGTGCAATGGATTAGTTAGAATAATATAAGAACATTTTACTTTATTTACCTTGTAATGCACTGTGATGTTTGAGATTACTTCTCTATTGTAAAGTGCATTCTCACTGTTACAACACTGCGGTAGCAAATCAGACTAAAATGGTCCATTTAATAGAGGATTTGCACCACAGTGAAATTAAAACATAAAACATGACCCACAAAATTACCGAATTATTTCTATCCAGATTTTAAAAGTAACAGATGTGAAACACTTACAATTTGACAGAAATTAACAATTTATTTTTAATGCTGTAACATTATGTGTATTTAACCATTGAGATTGGTTCTTGTTAGTCAGGGGATCAAGGGTTACTGGGATAAGGGAGGAGAATAGGGTTGAGAAACATATCAGCCATAGATTTAGACAGTGGGTCAGATGCGATGGGACGAATGGCCTAACTCAGTTCTTATACCTGCCAGACTTATGGTCTAAACAATGAGTATTTCTATGATTTAAATCCTTTTTTTAAATCAAAACCCTCACTCACATAGATAGACAATTGCAGTTAAGGGATAAATTGAAAAGGAAACAAAGGGCTGTAATTTACCAAGTCATTATGAAATTCTTGAATAATGCATTATATCACAGGCACATGGGATGTATCTCACTTGAATTCCTAAGGCGATCGTCAGTGCTTCCAGTGAGCTCTAAGGAATATCACAGCAGTTTTAAAGGAATATTCACTTTTTTTTTATAAACAGAGATTCCGTTCTTAGAACTTTCAGTAATTCTTTAACTGGATATAAAACTAGAGAGAATAATAGTCAAATGCTACAGTTTCCCAGTCCACAGCTTCTGAACACATCATTTCTACCTAAAAACAGTCCAAACCAGTAACACACCCAGGCGCTGAAGCAACTATAATGTTCTCCGGACAATAATTAGCCCGTGATTATCTTTCCAGGCCAATTCCTGTAAACAAACATCAATTTGTTGCTCTCTCTCTCATTCAAACACAAGCTGTGCTGCTTAATATTTGATTCTCTTCAGCTCACAGTCCCAAATCAAAAGTGAGAAACAGAACGAGAAACAGTTTGGGTTTCAACACTGGTCACAACACTGTCATATGAATGATCATGGTCTCATAATCAATTGTGCAGCAAGAATTGATAAACAATAAACACAGAGTCCTTAAAGGTGAACTCTCCTAAATGTGTCATGATTTGGAGATACCGGTGTTGGACTGGGGTGTACAAAGTTAAAAATCACACAACACCAGGTTATAATCCAACAGGTTTAATTGGAAATTAAATGCAATAACATTCACCATAGACACAGCGGCTTGACACTATCTTTGCTCTTGGTCGGGTCAATGGGGTTCTGCTTCACTGTGTGGAAGAGTTAAAAAAACACCTGATAGCCCAATGAGAAGAAGTTTTTGTCTTAAAGTAGTCATAACTTATTCTATAACAGTAACTAAGTACAAGTCATATTGGCATGATGGGCATTGTTACTGAAACTATAAGAGAGATCTCAAAGTTAATCCTTAGATCATCAAACCCAAGTCAACATAACATTATCATTTTGGATGGCGATTAATGCACCCTCAGCATTAACCCTTTACACCACATCTTCCCCGAGCCTTTTTCTCGTTATTAGCATTATTATATATTTGGGCACAGAATTACATTTGCTATTATCCCATCTCCTCCAAAGTATCAACTTCACAAATTCATGTGATCTGGAAGTTCAACTCTTTTCCCAAAATACATCTCCTTGAATCTGGAAGAACAGTAGGTCTCTAGTTTGAGGAGTGTTGATGATGTTGATTCTCTTCTTGACAGTGTGAGGTCTATAAGTACCTTTAAACTGGAGAACCACTTCCCTTGTGGATGTCCTTCACTGAGGATATCTTCCTTGCTGGGACAGGTAGAACACTTAACATAGCTAATCAGGCAACATAATCCACCAGGGAAGATTTACTTCCACCACACTCTTTTGTGGTCAGGATTTACATGGCGCTGTTTTGAAAAATGCTACAGTATGGAAAGTGGCCAATCGGCCCATTGAGTCTGTACTGACCCTCCAAAGGATACCTTACCCAGACCCAGCCTCCTACCCTCATAACTTCATATTCACCATGGCCAATCTACCTAACTTGCACATTCTTAGATGTGAAAGCAAGTCAGAGCAACCGGATTAAACCCACGCCTACCCAGACAGAACATGCAAGCTCTACACAGACAGCCACCCAAGACTGGAATCAAACCTGGGTCCCGAGGGCCATGAGGCAACAGTGCTAACCACTGAGCTGCTGTGTCACCCCCACAGGGAAGACACCTGAATGATACAAGGCTCTTGCCGTAAACAAGGTGTAGTTTATTACATTACAGCAACTGGGTACAAACTGCAGTAACATGATTAACATTAGCCCAGATTTTCTATTAGCCAGCCTGTCATTTCCGTGGTATGGACTGGGCCTGTTCATTAGAAATCAGAGTCAGTGCAGACTCGATGGGCCGAATGGCTGCTTTCCACACTGTAGTAACATCTGAGACCCGCCCAGGAAATTGGCAATTTTGATGGGCAAATCTCCTGTGGCCAGAAACTACTGAGAATGTCTCTTCAAATAGAAGCCAGAAGATTTGGAAGGTGACAACTCCTTTAAGCTTATTAACTACCCAGAAGATGTTACTGGGTCACTCCTAAATTAAAACCCTGACTCACTACTAACTTTATCCTTCCAGTTTTACCTTTACCCTTTGTCACCCTGCCCACCCGTGACAGATGACACCTCACAAACAAACTGACACTCCTCAGAAGTCACACCCTCCCTGCCAGGCCTAACACTGTCCCGTCACTGACCTTTCAACGTACCCAAATTACTTATCCACCAACTTGGCATCCTACCCACTCAGTCACCGGGCCCCTCACTCGCCTTCCACTCTAACCCTCTTACCCCTTCTGCCAATATACCCTTCATTCCATTCCTTTGACCAATTCCCATCTTATGCGCACAGTTATCTTACATAACTACCCTTTCCCAGTTCAAACAAAAAACCCAAAAACTGCAGATGTCGGAAACCATAAACTAAACCAGAACTTGCTGGAAAAATTAGTGGGTCTGGCAGCATCTGTGGAGAGAAAGCAGAGTTAATGCTCAGGTCAAGTGAAGCTAAGGGTCACTGAACTCGAAATGTTAACTCTGCTTTCTCTCCAAAGATGCTGCCAGACCCGCTGAGTTTTTGCAGCAACTCCTGATTTTGTTACCCTTTCACAGTAGCTGTCTAAGTGGCTGGCTGAACATTTAAACTTCAGAGCACTGCTGAAAAGGGACAGCATGGTTTTGATGATGATTTTCTCATCTGCTAGTTCCAATATTTCCTGGACAGATCTGTGCAAAGGCTCCTGTCCAGAAATCTGCAGAGCAAAACGTATCTAAAACGCCATGGATACATTTTAGCCCATGCAGGTTAGGAAATAAGATTTCTCAATCTGATGGGAATATGTGGACCAGTGTTACTGAGATGATGAGGGAGAACGCAGGGGAAGTGAGGTCTAACTCCCTTGAGATCCAAAGCTGCTCTCCTGCCCAAGACCGTGTGACAACACCATATTGACATTTAATGCATTCCTCAGCATTAACTCTTGCAAATCCTTACAATCTATGACAATTTTCCCTTCGGAAAATTAATAACGGTGGGAGAGCATTCCATTCAAAGAGTGGGAGAATTACCATCAAGAAAATATCCTTTTCATCAAAACATTCTTAACCAGCACATGGGGATATTCTTCAAGTGGAAACATTCCAGCAATGATACGTTTATTCTCCATGACTAGAACCTATGTGCTGTACTCCAAATTTCCAAGCTAAGTTTGAAGCATTACCCTTGCAATGAAGCTCAGCGCAAATTAAAACACATTTATTATAAATGAATGGCCACATTACCAATCTGTTGTCTTTATGCAAATGACTTCCCAGAAACACATCCAGGGACGTTATTTTGATGGAACTGAGAAATATGAAAGGGATAATCACTTTATTGGGATTGTATTATAGACCACCTAATAGTCAGAGGAAAATTGAGAAACAAATTTGTAAGGAGATCTCAGTTATCTGTAAGAATAATATGATGGTTCTGGTAGGGGATTTTAACTTTCCAAACATAGACCGGGACTACCATAGTGTTGAGGGTTTAGATAGAGAGGAATTTGTTAAGTGTACACAGAAAATGTTTTGAGTCAGTATGTGGATGTACCTACTAGAGAAGGTGCAAAACTTGACCTACTCTTGAGAAATAAGTCACGGCAGGTGACTGAGGTGTCAGTGGGGGAGCACTTTGGAGCCAGCGACCATAATTCTATTACTTTTAAAATAGTGATGGAAAAGAATAGACCAGATCAAAAAGTTGAAGTTCTAAATTGAAGGAAGGGTAATTTTTATGGGATTAGGCAAGAACTTTCAAAAGCTGATTGGGGACAGATGCTCGCAGGTAAAGGGATGGCTGGAAAATGGGAAGCCTTCAGAAATGAGATAACGAGAATCCAGAGACAGTATATTCCTGTTAGGGTGAAAGGAAAGGCTGGTAGATATAGGAAATGCTGGATGATGAGAGAAATTGAGGGTTTGGTTAAGTATATGTCAGGTATAGACAGGATAGATCAAGTGAATCTTTAGAAGAGTATAAAGGCAGTAGGAGTATACTTAAGAGGGAAATCAGGAGGCAAAAAGGGGACATGGGATAGCTTTTGCAAATAGGATTAAGGAGAATCCAAAGAGTTTTTACAAATACATTAAGGACAAAAGGATAAGTAGTGAGAGAATAGGGCCCCTCAAAGATCAGCAAGGTGGCCTTTGTTGGAGCGGCAGGAGATGGGGGAGATACTAAATGAATATTTTGCATCAGTATTTACTGTGGAGAAGGATATGAAAGATATAGACTGTAGGGAAATAGATGGTGACATCTTGAAAAATGTCCATATTACAGAAGAGGAAGTGCTGGATGTGCTGAAATGCATAAAAGTGGATAAGTCCCCAGGACCTGATCAGGTATACTCTGGAACGCTGTGGGTAGCTAAGGAAGTGATTGCTGGGCCCCTTGCTGAGATATGTATATTGTCGATAGTCACAGGTAAGGATCCGTAAGACTGGAGGTTGGCAAACATGGTGCCACTCTTTAAGAAGGGTAGTAAGGTAGTAAGGTGGTGGGCAAAGTTGTTGGAAGGAATCCTGAGGGATAGGATGTACATGCATTTGGAAAGGCAAGGACTGATTAGGGATAGTCAACATGGCTTTGTGCATGGGAAATCATGTCTCACAAACTTGTTTGAGGTTTTTGAAGAAGTAACAAAGAGGATTGATGAGGGCAGAGCAGTAGACGTGATCCTTATAGACTTCAGTAAGGCATTTGAGAAGATTCCCCACGGGAGACTGGTTAGCAAGGTTAGATCTCAAGAAATACATGGAGAACTAGCCATTTGGATACAGAACTGGCTCAAAGATAGAAGAGAGACGGTGGTGGTGGAGGGTTGTTTTTCAGACTGGAGGCCTGTGACCAGTGGAGTGCTACAAGGATCGGTGCTGGGTCCTCTACTTTTTGTCATTTACATAAATGATTTGGATGTGAGCATAAGAGGTATAGTTAGTAAGTTTACAGATGACACCAAAATTGGAGGTGTAGTGGACAGCGAAGAAGTTTACCTCAGATTACAACAGGATTTTGATCAGATTGGCCAATGGGCTGAGGAATGGCAGATGGAGCCCAATTTAGATAAATGCGAGGTGCTGCATTTTGGAAAAGCAAATCTTAGCAGGACTTATACACTTAATGGCAAGGTCCAAGTATGTGTTGCTGAACAAAGAGACCTTGGAGTGCAGGGTCATAGCTCCTTGAAAGTGGAATCGCAGATAGATAGGATAGTGAAGGCGGCATTTGGTATGCTTTCCTTTATTAGTCAGACTATTGAGTACAGTTGGGGATCAAGAGTGTGATGCTGGAAAAGCAGAGCAGGTCCGACAGCATCCGAGGAGCAGGTGAATCAAGGTTTTGGGCATTATCCCTTCATCCTGATGAAGGGCTTATGCCCAGAACGTCAATTCTCCTGCTCCTCGGATGCTGCCTGACCTGCTGTGCTTTTACAGCACCACACTCTTGACTCTGATCTCCAGCATCTGCAGTCTTCACTTTCTCCTATAGGAATTGGGAGGTCATGTTGTGGCTGTACAGAACATTGGTTAGGCCACTTTTGGAATATTTTATGCAATTCTGGTCTGCTTCCTATCGGAAAGATGTTGTGAAACTTGAAAGGGTTCAGAAAAGATTTACAAGGATGTTGCCAGGGTTGGAGATATTTGAGCTATAGGGAGAGGTTGAACAGGCTGGGGCTGTTTTCCCTGGAGCGTTGGAAACTGAGGGGTGACCTTATAGAGGTTTACAAAATTATGAGAGGCATGGATAGGGTAAATGGACAAGGACTTTTCCTTGCAATTGTGGAGTCCAGAACTAGTGGGGAATAGGTTTAGGGTGACAGCGGAAAGATATAAAAGAGACCTAAGGGCAACTTTTTCACTCAGAGTGTGGTATGTGGTATGGAATGAGCTGCCAGAGGAAGTGGTGGAGGCTGGTACAATTGCAACATTTAAAAGGCATCTGGATGGGTATATGAATAGGAAGGGTTTAGAGGGATATGGGCCGGGTGCTGGCAGATGGGACTAGATTGGATTGGGATATCTGGTTGGCATGGACGAGTTGGACCGAAGGGTCTGTTTCTGTGCTGTACATCTCTATGGCTCTATGACTGCATGACACTGCGCAAGAATCACAATGCAGGGGTGTTCCCTCCCAGTCAGGGAACACTTCAGCGAACAGGGACATTTGGCCTCAGACCTCCGGGTGATCGTCTACAAGGTGGACTTCGGGATGCGCAACAACACAGCGTTGCTGAGCAGAGGCTGATAGCCAAGTTCGGTACCCATGGAAATGGCGTCAACCGGGACCTTGGGTCCATGTCATTCTACAGGTAACCCCACTACACTATTCTCTCTCTCTCTCTTTCTCTCTCACACACACACATTTGCACACACAACTAAGTCTACGGGATGAATTTGCAGAATTGTGTTTGTAGATACATTCTATTTTGTTCAAAAAGCACACAATTTGTAGGCAGTCAGTCCATGTAACATTTTATAAATTCCTACTTTGGAATAGAACCAGTCTGCCTCAAGGTTAGGATACAGACAGACTCTAACCTCGCACCTGTCATGCATTATCTGGGCTGAGATGTCACTTTTTTTTATATAAAACTGTAAGTTATCTCGGGAACATGACTTGAAAGAAGTTCTGGAATTTACATATTAATGAATTGAAAGCTGCAACCCATTCTAAAAGATGAAAGACTTAATAGCAATCTAGGTTTGTTCAATACATCGCATCAGTTGTATGACAGTATGATCCTTCGCTATAAATCCTGTGTCACACGATCCTGTCCCACTAGCTACCTGATGAAGGAGCAGCACTCTGAAAGCTTGTACTTCCAAATAAACCTGTTGGACTCTAACCTTGGGTTTTGTGTGATTTTTAACTTTGTCCATCTCAGTCCAACACCAGCACCTCCACATCATTGATCACAATAAACATCTTGTAAGTGATTGGAAAAACGTCTAGAAAATGTGTGTGGAATAATTAAGTTGTTGTCTGAGCCAATAGCATACAAAATTAGAAACAAAAAAACAAAAAAACAGAAGTTGTCGGTCAGGAAGGGTCACCTGATCCAAAACGTTAGCTCTGAGTTTTCTTCACAGATGCTGCCAGATCTGCTGAGCTTTTCCAGCAACTTCTGTTTTTGTTTCTGATCTACAGCATTGACAGCTCTTTCAGTTTTTAATATAGAAAATTACATTTCTAAATATTTTATACAAAAATTAGGGAAGAGCTTTATTAATTGGACTTAAACAGATTCAGATTATTGAACTAAAAGATTTATTTTCCAATTTAGCATTGCTTTATTCCTTGCCTTAACTACAGTAAACAGAATTACTTAAGAAATTAAATACGTAATTCGGAGGCATATCTCCCATTTTCGATATTAGCGGATTTAAAGTTGGGTGAAATTCACAGACAATAAAACACAACACCCATGGGGAGTGTTGCTGTAGTTGTGTCCCTATCTCTGAGCCAGGAGACGCATTTACCCGGTTGTGTGGAATAACAATTCTGAATATGTTGATTAGGAAATATCTACACCGGCCAGCATTGCTAATATTACTTTAAAGCAGTTTTAGCACTTGGAAAGGAGTGGCAATGTGAGGTTATCTGAATTAACTCTGCACTAGTTACATAATGACTCATACTGCTCTATCCTTCTATCTTATGTTTGAAAGCCCTTGCCATTCTAACCTGTGGAATTATTTGGCTTCAGGGAAAATCCCACACTCTCTGGAATTGTTTTCTCCATGTGAGGAGTGATCTTTTGGATGACATTGTAAACATCCTTTGACTCCAATTTTCACATCTTGAAGGGTATCCAAACCTACACTGTAATCTGGATAGCATTCACAGATCTACACTGCTCTTACACCAGCTACGCTGTACCTGTACCTCAGCAACTGATGTAACATCAACACACACAGAGATCATGAAGTTGTAAAACCGCCAACTAGATATCCATATCAAAGAAGTATGAATTTGTAACATCAGAATTACCTTCATCACTGTCAAACAAACAAGCTGGACCCTACAAATGATTCCATCAGAATTGAACCGTTGAGTCATAGAGATGTACAGTATGGAAACAGACCCTTTCTTCTAACTCATTCAGGCAACCAGCTATCCTTAATAAATCTAGTCTTAATTGCATGTTTTTAGCGCATATCCCTCTAAACCCTTTCTATTTATTATTTTCAATGTTGTAGTTGTACCAGCCTCTGCCAGTTCCTCTTGCTCCATACATGCACCACAGTTTGTGTAAAAAACTTGTCCCTTAGGTCACTTTCAAATCTTTCCCCTCTCACCTTACACCTATGCTCTTTAGTTTTAGATGCCCCCACCCTGGGGAAAAGTCCTTGTCTATTTACCCTATTCAGGATGTAGAGGTGTTGGACTGAGTTAAAAATCACGCAACATCAGGTTATAGTCCAACAGGTTTATTTAAAAGTACTAGTTTTTGGGGTGCTGCTCCTTCATGAAATGCTCTGAATGCTTGTACTTTCAAATAAAACTGTTGGACTATAACCTGATGCTGTGTGATTTTTAACTATCCCTTACCTGTGTCCCTCATGATTTTATAAACCGCTTTGTTAGATAATTTTAATAAAATTACACTTCATTTCTACCTTTAACTTTTTCAATTCCAATATTTTCCCTTTCTATTATGTGAGCTGTACATTATTTTATATTGGATTAAATCTTGAGATTCAGGTTTCCACCTTTCGACTTTGTGTGTCTCAGTGAAAATTGATCAGTTCTGATAGCATGAAGAGATTTGCTGTTGTATTGTCTGCTGATGCTCTATAGGGGGCAGTACACTGACAAGGTTCTCCAAGAACTGCAAGGCCTCATGTTAATCAGGTGCCGATGCTTCATTATTGACTACAAAGTGCATGTCAAATGTAAGCTCAAAACACCCCAAGAATAAACCCACAATTCCCCCAATACTTGTTAAAATTTGGCCGACTTGCTTAGTGATTTCATTTCTCTCCATTTTGTTTCTGTTTCTGTTTTTACCATTGGAGATAATGAAATTTGTCATCAAAGGCCATACGATCGATTTCTGATTATTAAGCTTTCATTCACAGGATTTCATCAGCACTGAATGGCTTTATCAGTCACCCGGATTAAGGAGATTAAGGTTTGCAGCATTTGCACATCGCATTTTCCCAAATGTGCTACAAAAATAGCTTGATAAATCTGGTGGCAATTATGATGAAAATGCCCCAAAGCATACTTGCTTTCTAACTATCATTGTATAACCCTACGTGACCAAATAGAAATGACATGGGCACATGCCACTTTGTTCTGCAGTTCACAAGAGCCCCAGGCAAATGTTCTGGTAATAAGAATGAAGATATTAACATGGTGAACGTATCTGTGACTAAGGCTGAAACATTACCAAATAAAAATTCCACACCTTACAGCAATTGTTTGACAGTAAACATTGTCCATCCTCAATCTATAATAAAATGCAATTCAGGAACTAAAATAAGTCATTATGTAATTTGATCATTTGGTCATGGGAAGGTAAGCTTGCTTTTGAAAACACTTTATAGCTTGGTTTATTGTTAATGGAAAATTATAGGTATTACTTAGTTTTTGTTATAGAGAAACCTCATTTGAAAACATGATACTTTGCTTGTGCATTATTTTATGGGCATTACCATCTGTACCCATCCAAAAGTACCTTCCTGAAACAGTTCCTGCTTTTTTAATGTGATTGCAGCTCCTTCTCTGGAGATGGTTTTGAATGCCTGTTAAAACAAAACAAGAACATTCAACTCAGTAATTCAAGTCCTGTTTGGCTGACCTTCATTAAACCTTTCAGTTAGCACAACGGTTCCACATTCTGCATTCATCAAACGCCATTTTGAAAGCTCTTGTCATTATCTTTTGTGAATAGTGTCCCTGCATTTTACTTGATTACTTCGAAACAAATCATCGCCTATCATGTGCTCATGTCGCGCAGTCCCTCAGGCAATGGTTTTGAACAGCAACACAAGCCTTTCTAGCAAAGCACTTTCTAATCAATGCTATTTAACTCTTTCTTTCCAATTCAGTTTCCACCAAAGCAAAATAGAGCCATATAGTCATACAGCGTGGAAACAGACCCATCAGTCCAACCTGTCCATGCTAACCAAATTTCCCAAACTAAACTGCTCCCATTTGCCTGAGTTTATCCCATCTCCCTCTAAACCTTGGAGAAAAATCAGAGTTAACATTTCAGGTCGAATGACCCTTCCTCAGAGCCCACTGTCAGACCTGCTGAGCTTCTCCAGCAATTTCTATTTTTCTCTTTGATTTACAGCATTCATGGTGCTTTCAATTTTTATTTAGTATTTCCCTTTAATTCTTTCCTGTTTGTTTACCTGTCCAAGTGTCTTCAAATGTTGTAACCGAACCTGCATCTACTGCTTTCTCTTGCAGTTCATTTGTGTAAAATGTTGTCCCTCATGTCCTTTTAAAATCTTTCTTTCCTCACCTTAAAATTATGCCCCTGAGTTTTGAACTCCCCAACTCTACAGAAAAAAAGCCTTTGCTGTTTACTTTATTGATGACCGTCATGATTTTAAAAATCTCTTTCAGGTCACCCCCTAACCTCTTATGCTACAGTGAAAAAAATCCTCTCCCTATTAGTCAAACCTTCCAGTCCCAGTAACATACTGGTAAATTTTTTCTGAACCCTCTCCAATTTAATAATATCCTTACTATAGCAGGGCAGCGAGAACTGCACACAGTACTCCAAAAATGGCCTCACCATCATCCTGTACAACCCATGATGTCCTAACTCTTATATTCAAAGATGTGAGCCACGAAGGCAAGCATGCCAAATGCCTTCTCTACTCTGTCTACCTGTGACACAACATTCAACGAACTGTGTCCCTGAACCCTTAGGTGTCTCTGTTCTACACCACTCCCCAGGACCGTGCTATTAACTATCCTGCTAAGTCCTGCCCTTCGTTTTTTAGCAAAATGCAAAACTAAACTAAAGTCCCAACTAAAGTCCATCTGCTACTCCGAGGCCCTTCGGCCCAATGGATCAAGATCCTGTTGTAATCTTAGATAATGACAAATGATACCTTGTTCTTTTAAAGCCAGCATTGCCAAAGTAAAGGATCTTCTCTTTCATTGTTTTGATTTTCAATGGGCAAATACTTAATCCTATGGAAATATGTGAAGCTTCGAGATCGATTCCAGGAAGAAATTGTTGTAAAGACTTTGCAATCTTAGCAGATCTTTTGAACAGTAATAAAAAATTGCAAAAAAGCAGAAACCCCCTTAAGAAAGAATGAAGAATGACTTTTTTTATTAGCAAGGGGATTAAGGGTTATGAGGAGAAGGCAGGAGAATGGTGTTGAGAAACATATGAGCCATGATTGAATGATGAAGCAGAAACCAGGAGATAAATGGTCTAATTCTGCTCCTATACCTTATAGAGTCATAGAGATGTACAGCATGGAAACAGACCCTTCGGTCCAACACGTCCATGCTGACCAGATATCCCAACCCATTCTAGTCCCACCTGCCATCATCTGGCCCATATCCCTCCAAACCCTTCCTATCTTACTTATCTCAAGAGGGTTGGAATATAAAAGGACCATTGTGCTACTGAGACTTTATAAAGCTCTGGTTAGGCCCCATTTGGAATACTATGTCCAGTTTTGGTCCCCATACCTCAGGAAGGACATACTGGCACTGGAACGTGTCCAGCGGAGATTCACACGGATGATCCCTGGAATGGTAGGTCTAACATATGAGGAACGGCTGAGGATCTTGGGATTGTATTCATTGGAGTTTAGAAGATTAAGGGGAGACTTAATAGATACGTACAAGATAATACATGGCTTGGAAAGGGTGGATGCTAGGAAATTGTTTCCGTTAGGTGAGGAGACTAGGACCCGTGGACACAGCCTTAGAATTAGAGGGGATAAATTCAGAACAGAAATGCGGAGACATTTCTTCAGCCAGAGAGTGGTGGGCCTGTGGAATTCATTGCCGCAGAGTGCAGTGGAGGCCGGGACGCTAAATGTCTTCAAGGCAAGATCAATTGATAGATTCTTGTTGTCTCAGGGAATTAAGGGCTATGGGGAGAATGCGGGTAAGTGGAGTTGAAGTGCCCATCAGCCATGATTGAATGGAGGAGTGGACTTGAAGGGCTGAATGGCCTTACTTCCACTCCTATGTCTTATGGTCTTATGGTTTATTCATATACCCATCCAAATGCCTCTTAAATGTTGCAATTGTACCAGCCTGCACCACATCCTCTGGCAGCTCATTCCATACACGTGAAAAAGTTGCCCCTTAGGTCTCTTTTATATCTTTCCCCTCTCACCCTAAACCTATGGCCTCTAATTCTGGATTCCCCGACCCCAGGGAAAAGAATTTGTCTATTTATCCTACCCATGCCCCTCATAATTTTGTAAACCTTTATAAGGTCACCCCTCAGCCTCCGACACTTCAGGGAAAACAGCCCCAGCTGTTCAGCCTCTCCCTGTAGCTCAAATCCTCCAACCCTGGCAACATCCTTGTAACTCCTTTCTGAACCCTTTCAAGTTTTGCACCATCTTTCCGATAGGAAGAAGACAAGAATTGCACGAAATATTCCAACAGTGGCCTAACCAATGTCCTGTACAGCTGCAACATGACCTCCCAACTCCTGTACTCAATACTCTGACCAATAAAGGAAAGCATACCAAACACCTTCTTCACTATCCTATCTACCTGCGACTCCACTTTCAAGGAGCTATGAACCTGCACTCCAAGGTCCCTTTGTTCAGCAACACTTCCTAGGACCTTACCATTAAGTGTATAAGTCTTGCTAAGATTTGCTTTCCCAAAATGCAGCACCTCGCATTTATCTGAATTAAACTCCATCTGCCACTTATCAGCCCATTGGCCCATCTAGTCCAGATCCTGTTGTAATCTGAGGTAACCCTCTTCGCTGTCCACTACACCTCTAATTTTGGTGTCATCTGCAAACTTACTAACTGTACCTCTTATGCTCAGATCCAAATCATTTATGTAAATGACAAAAAGTAGTGGACCCAACACCGATCCTTGTGGCACTCCACTGGTCACAGGCCTCCAGTCTGAAAAACAACCGTCCACCACCACCCTCTGTCTTCTACCTTTGAGCCAGTTCTTTATCCAAATGGCTAGTTCTCCCTGTATTCCATGAGATCTAACCTTGTTAATCATTCTCCCATGGGGAACCTTGTCAAACGCCTTACTGAAGTCCATATAGATCACATCTACTGCTCTGCCCTCATCAATCTTCTCTTTTACTTCTTCAAAAAACTCAATCAACTGGTTACACAACCAACTGGTGTTACTCACATGTGGTAGGAGTGGTAGGCCATTGTTCAAATTAATTCTCAGCCATTGAAAGTTTTGTTTTATGCACTTATGCAGATTTTGCTAGCTAGGACAACATTTTGTGTCTATCCCTAACTGCCCAGGAGGAGGTGGTAGTGAGCTTCTTTGTTGAGCTGCTGTAGTCACTGGAGTGTAGGGATACACATTGTGCTGGATAGACGTGAGTGTCAGGATTCTGACCGAGCAACGGTGAATGAACTGGAATACACCTCAAGTCAGAATGGTGAATGTTTCAGAGAAGAACTTGCAGGTAATGGTGTTCCCAAGCATCTGCTGCTCTCATCCCTGTTTGTGATAGAGATTTTGGGTTTGAAAGTTGATGGATGAGGAACATTGATGCATTTCTGCAGTGAAGCTTGTTATTGGGATGTAGACTGCTGTTATTGAGTACCAATGGTGAAGGCAATAAATGTTGAAGGTGGTGGATACAGTGCCAATCAAGTGGGCTGCTTTGGCCTGAATGGTGTTAAGCTTCTTGAGTGTTGTTGGAACTGCACCCATCCAGGCAATTGGGGAGTTTCTATCACGCTCCTGATTTGTGCCTTGGTGATGGTGGACAGGCACTGGGGAGACAGAAAACAATTTACTTGCACAGAACTCCCTGACTGGCTCTTGTACGCTCAGAATTATATGGATGATCCAGTTCAGTTTCAGGTCAATGGCAACCCTTAGAATGTTGAAAAGGCTAATTGTTTCCTCAACTCCAACCTAAGCTGAATGCAATGTCTCCGGCCTATGCAGAGGGGAGGGAAAGAAGAACTTTCATTTTGGGCTACCAGTTTAGTAGATAAAACATAGAACAGAACAGCACAGGATCAGGCCATTCAGCCCACCATGTCTGTGCCAGCCATGATGTCATTCAAAATTAATTCTATTTGTGCAAGATCCATATCCCTCTATATCTTGCCTGTTCATGTATCGGTCTTAAATATTGCCGTTGGATCTGATGTTTACTAAGTCAATGTGCTGAGCTCAATAACACCGCTATTACAATGTAGTTCATTAAGTGAAGCTTCTCTCCACTGACATCCCACATGGTCAAGAAAGCACTCAACTTGTAAAAAGGAGATGGAGGGGTCTTCTGACCGCTGCTTGAGGAGCTATCTTATTCTGCCCCTCAGCTTTTTCCTTTGGGAATCACTGGCTTGACCAACATTTAGATTAGATTCTCTATAGTATGGAAACAGACCATTTGGCCCAACAAGTCCACACTGACCATCCAAAGAGTTACCCACCCAGACCCACTCCCTATATTTACCCCTGACTAATGCACCTAACATTATGGCAAATTGTCATGGCCAATTCACTTGACCTGCACATTTTTGGACAGTGGGGAGAAACCAGAGCACCCAGAGGAAACCTACGCAGACACGGGGAGAATGTGCAAACTCCACACAGAGAGTCGCCCAAGGTCGGAATCGAACCTGAGGTGCCTGGCACTGTGAGGCAGCATTGCTAACCACTGAGCCACGATGCCACCCACCCCTAACTGCCTAGATGGCACTTAAGAGTCAACCACATTGCTGTGTGCCTGGAGTCACATGTGGGCCAGACCAGATGAGGATGGTAGTTTCCTTCCCGAAAGGGCATCAGTGAACCAGATGAGTTTCTTGTTCCGACAATTGACAATGGTTTCATGACCATCGCTAGATTATTAATTCCAGATTTTAAAAAAAAATTACATTCAAATTCCACTATCTGCCATGCTGAGATTTCAATCTGGGTCCTCAGAACGTTTCCTGGGCCTCTGGATTAATAGTCTAACGCTAATACCTCTAGACCATCATCTCTCCTAAAGCTAAATCAGTTCATTATAAGCCCCATTCCTGATGAGGAGCTTATGGTCTAAACATCGTCTCTCCAGCTGCCTGACCGGCTGTCCTTTTCCAGCACCGGCACTTTTTAACTCATTATAATGAGTATCCATCTCCTCGGTCAGGAGTGCGAAAGGACATTAGCTGACAAATATAAGCAGTTTAAATCTCCAGGGAGAAATTGTGCTTTCGAACTGACAAAGGAATTTGCAACTGGATAGCATTTCCTCTTGAACAGGCCTGCAATCAAATTGGATGAAGCCAAAATGGTTTACACTGATTCTATACAGAAACGGTCAATGTGCTTCAAGAACAGACGCTAGATAGGTTAGGTAAAGGACGATAGACAGGTATAAACACCAAATAAAAAGAAATAGAAGCTAATTCAGGAATTTGTAATAAATAGAAGAATAAGACAGATGTGTGAAATGCATTTATTTCAATTATATTTACATACTCAATTGCACCCAGTTTGTGTTATTTCTACCTCCAGTGTTATAGTATTTCAAATCTATCTAAACTATCTTAATTTGCCTTCAGGATTGAATTATTGGTCAGAATTTGCTGCTGCTGCTATTTGTAGCTGCTGCCCTCTGCTTTGCCTTTCTAGAAGAGATCTGTCAAACCTTTAGCTCTAACCAAACATATTGACATTTTCTTGGCTGAATATCAATTTTTAAGAGTCCTTTCTTGTAAATATATAGTTGCAAAATATGGAGTTTTAAGCGCCACAATGATAATGAGTCCACACTGTAGGGACTCTATTCTATAATCAGTCAAAACCTCTTTGAAGAGACCAGAGTGAAGACTGATGTGGATGTTGTCACTGTGAAGAAAGTAATTAAGTTTGTCTACTTAGGAAAATATGATAAAACAAAAAGATGATGTGATGTCAAAATCAGAAAGATAGATAGAGCCAGAAATAGTTTTGCCAAGTGGAAGGATGTGTTAACAATATTAAAACTCAAATGTAATGACAAAAATGCAGAAGATGCTGGATCTTCCTTATATGCCTCAGAAGTTTAAACGACATACAACTACCTGTGGAGACATGCTGCCTGACCTTATGCTCACATCAAGTGGTCAATTATGGTCCATATTTTCACGTAGCTTAAAATTCAATGCAAACTCAGGGGTTGTCAGACAAATGTTTTTTTTCTAACAAAGTCAGCATTGCAAAACAGGGCTAAATTCCCAGGGATATGTTACTTCAGCACAAATTGAGCATTGCTATTTCAAGAAGAGATCATGTTGGCTAGTGCAGGGGATAAAAGAATAAACTGCAAGCTATTCATCTGAAATTAAAGAACACTATTGGACCTGGGTTTGATCCCAACCTTGGTTGACTGTCTGTATGGAGTTTGCACATTCTCCCTGTGTCTGTGTGGGTTTCCTCCGGGTGCTCCAGTTTCTTCCCACAGTCCAAAGATGTGCGAGTTAGGTGGACTGGCCATGCTAAATTGCCCACAGTGTTTAGGGTGAGAGGGGAAACATAATAAAAGGGACCTGAGGGGCAACATTTTCACACAGAGAGTGGTGCGTGTATGGAATGAGCTGCCAGAGGACGTGGTGGAGGTTGGTACAATTGCAACATTTAAAAGGCATCTGGATGGATATATGAATAGGAAGGGTTTAGAGGGATATGGACCCAAGTACTGGCAAATGGGACTAGACTTATATGGGATATCTGGTTGGACCGATGGATCTATTTTCTGTACTGTATATTTCTACAACTCTATAATTCTCTGATGCCACCCTCTGTTCACTTTTGATATTCAGAATTCTTCCAGAAGAGCTGCAAAATGGTATAGGGTTTGAGGTAGAGGATGCAAACATATGGTAAGGATATCTAACATTAGAATCACTTTCCAATGGATGTGACACCACAAAGACATCTGATACATTTGGGTTTTGTTACTCTCTGTGGTTCCGAAGAAAGAGTGAAAAGGTCTCAGCATAAATGTTAGAGACTCTGAGTCAATAAAGTGTAGCGCTGGAAAAAACACAGAAGGTCAGGCACCATCTGAGGAACAAGAGTCAAAGCTTAACCTTTAGTCCTGACGGAGGATTATACCCAAAACGTCGACTGTCTTACTCCTCAGATGCTGCCTGACCCTCTGTGCTTTTTCCAGTGCTACACTTTGTTGACTCTGACTCTTCAGCATCTGCAGTCCTCACTATCTATGAGTTGCTGGAAACTCTGAACAAGACAAGTAAAGGACAGAAGGTGAGGGAATCAGGAAGAATGGTGTCACACCATTCATCTCTCTGAACAACCTGCAGATTAAAGACATGAAGGAAGACCATGTTCAATAGTTCTAGGTCTCAGTCTCTGGCTGAAGTCTTGAGAAAAGGAAACTATAAATCATGGGTATTGTCAAAATGGCAAGGATATAAAGGGCAGCAAAACTGAGACACAGCCAGCAGCAGATAGTGGGGTCTGGAACAGATAAGGCTTGTCTTTGGAATTCCCTTCCTCAGAAGACAGTGGATATAGAATCTTTAAGAATTTCTAAGGCAGAGGCAGATAGATTCTTGATTATTACCAAGGGGTGAAAAGATTATTGGGGATATGCAGGAATGAGGAGTTGAGTTGATCAGACATGATCTTGTTGCATGGTGAGCAGGCTCAAAGGGCCAAGCAGTCTACTCTTATTCCCTTGTTTCTACATTCAATATTAATAAAAAGACAGGAAGTTACATAAAGAAGTCTGGACATAAGGCAGGTTCATCAGTCTAAGTATTTAAGTCTTATTCCAGGAGTACAAGCATTGTCTACACACAATAAGGGCACAGAGTATCCAAATCCAAAAGTTTCCTACTGCGAATCATAGAATCCCTACACTGTGTCAGGAGGCCATTTGGGCCATCAACTGTGCACCAATCCACTAATGGCTAATCCAGCTAACCTACATATCACTGGATACTATGGACAATTAGCATTGCCAATTCACCTAACCAGAGTGAGGACTGCAGATGCTGGAGATCAGAGTCAAAACGTATGGTGCTGGAAAAGCACAGAAGGTCAGGCAGACTCTCCTGCTCCTCGGATGCTGCCTTATCGGCTGTGCTTTTCCAGCACCATACTTTTTGATTCCAATTCACCTAACTTGCACATCTTTGAACCATGGGAAGAAACCAGAGCACCCAGATGAAACCCACACAGACTCGGGGAGAGTGGGCAAACTGCACACAGACAGTGGCCTGAAGTTAGATTCTCCAGTCAGCTTCCAGCTCCTTGCAGCAGTAGGGTACAGTCTGGTGAACTAGGGTGTCCTTTCAATGGCAGCTGGGAGGATGGTTGCTCCAAATAGGATTGGGGAGGCCATTGCTCACCGTAACCAGCAGTGGCCTAGCCGTGACAAACTTGTCCTTTGTTTTAAAAGTGTAAGAAACAATTGAATGGGGAGTGCCTCCATTTTAAGGTGCCCTTTCAAATCTGAATTATATCCTACTGCTGCTTTTCAGCTGGAAAGCTCTCTGATTGTTTCTCCCATGTGTACACACTATTCTGCATTGGATGGCAAAGACTAGAATCTGCTAGCAATCAGTTAATTCAGGGAAAATCTCAGCAAGTGACCATTTCCCAGATAGGTGTTTCAAATATCAATACTGAAACTAGCACCCCTGTCACCTACTAATATTTAGTAGCAACTAAAGCTTATGTGTTTTATTTTTTTTCCTGTTTATAATATTTTATTAAACAAATTACAAAACAGTTTACAAAAAACAGTTAATATTTACAGCTGTACACAACAGCAATTTTACAAGGGAGAGGAGCAGCAAAGCTCGGTCCCAAAACCCAGTTTACAGGGAAATGAGGACAAACCACAAATCCCAGTTTCAAATATAAAATGACAGCAACAATGACCTTTATACATAAGACAATCCAGTTACATTAAAAAAAAGTGCACACAATACAGACACAGCAAGCCCCCGTCCCTCCCACCTTCTGACCACTCTAAGGCAGCCCACCCCTACGCACCTTCTGGCTCTAGATCCACCCCATGCCCCTTCCAGTTCTCTGTCCACCCTGACACACCTTTCGACCACCTCTAGGACAGCCTGCCCCAGGACCTGCCCAGGGTGATAGCCGTCAGGACGGCCTACCCACCTTCCGGCTTTACTAACCACTTTCAGTACCTTTCGACCACCTCTGGGGCAGCCCGCCCTGGTACCTGCCTGGGGTGACAGCGCTGAGGACCAGCATTTATTGCCCATGGTAAGGTGAACTTGAGAGCTACCTTCTTGAAACCACAGCAGTCCACATGCTGTAGGTGAACCCACAATGTTTTGGGGAGGGAATTCCACAATTTTGACCCAGTGATCCTAACGGAATGTTGATACATTTCTTATTGAGGATGGTGAATGGCTCTGAGGGAAAATTGGAGATAGTGGTGCTTCCTAACCTTATGTGCTGCCCTTGTCCTTGTAGATAGCAGTGGTTGTGGGTTTGGAAGGTGCTAAGAATCATTGGTGAATTTCTGCAGCGCATCTTGTAGATGGTACACACTGCTACTGGTTGTTATTGGTTGAGGGAGTGGATGTTTGTGGATATGGTGTTAATCAAGAAGGCTGCGTTGTCTTGGATAGTGTCAAGCTTCTCAAATGTTACTGGAGCTGCATCCATCCTGGCAAGTGGGGAGCATTCCATCACACTCCTGACTTGTGCCTTATAGATGTTGGACAGGCTCTGAAGAGTCAGGAAGCATAGTGTTATTCACTACAGTATTCTTAGCCTCCGTTCTGCCCTTCTAGCCAGACTATTTGGCTGATCCAGTTGAGTTCGCCAGTAGTATCGTTCAAAATATTGATAGTGGAGGATTCAGTGATAATCGTACCATTGAATGCGATGGCTAGATTGTCTCTTGTTGGAGTTGGTCATTGTTTGGCATTTCTGTGGCACAAGTATTACCTGCCACTTGTCAGCCCTTAACCAGATATTATCCTGCTCTTGATGTATTTGAGCATGCTGCTTGACTCTAGCTTTACTTTGGCTCCTTGATACCACTGCATTTGACACCCATCACTTTTTGGAATTTAGCTCCTTTGTTTACATTTGAATCATGTCTGTAATGAGGTCAGGAGCTGTATGGCCTTGGCAGAAGCCCTACTGACTACCAGTGAGCAGTTTATGTTAAGTATTTAAGTGAAGTTTGTTAACAAGATGCATTCAAAGATAAAAGTGATTCTGAATTGCCAACGTAAGCCTCTCACTTGGAATTTTGTGATTCTGGGTTCCCTCAAGTATCAGGAATTTATATACAACTAATAGATTAACAGTATTAACTCAAGGAGAAAGTGAGGACTGCAGATGCTGGAGATCAGAGCTGAAAATGTGTTGCTGAAAAAGTGCAGCAGGTCAGGCAGCATCCAAGGAACAGGAGAATCAACGGGGACCCGAAACGTCGATTCTCCTGTTCCTTGGATGCTGCCTGACCTGTTGCGCTTTTCCAGCAACACATTTTCAGTATTAACTCAAGAACAGAACTGAAACTGGGTTTTGTTAGATAATATTACATGTTGCTTGTAGGAAATGGTCATTGCATGACATTTGTATAATGCAGCTGCTCCTTGCTACCTTTCAGTCCAAGACGACATATTGTCTAAGTCTTGCTGCACTTGGATATGGTCTGCTTCAGTCAATGATGAGGGCCTTAGAGCAGGAGTTACATGTGTGCACAGAGGGATGCAGCATAAGCAAATGAAATAAATTGGCAGATTGAGGTGGTACCTATTCTGGAACTTGAACATTCTCTTCAACATATCACAGTATTCAGCAGCGTGAAGGTCACCCTCCCAAGATACTTTTAAATAATCATTAAGAATTTGTAGCTTATTAATTAACTACCTTCTATTTGTTCAGAGCTTGTGCTGAGAGTTTGGAGTTGGTAACGCTTGTAGCAAGTGATGATGTATGTGGGGAGGGTGTGCCAGCCAGATCTCTTAGTACTCCACTTGTTCCCAGAAATGGGTACATTAGTGACAACTCAAGTTGAAGGAAGCGATAGAGACAGTACACAGCCACAAGTAAGATGACAAGCTGTTATAACAGAACTTCACCATCATCCACAGTGAAATTTAAACTCCTGCCCCTGGAGCACTAACCTGAGGCTCTTTGGATTACCAGACCAGTGACACTACCACTTCTCCATAAATGACTGCAGATGCTGGAGATCAGAGTCAAAAAGGTGCTGGAAAAGCACAGCAGGTCAGGCAGCACCCAAGGAGCAAGAGAATCACGTTTCAAGCATAGGTTCTTCATCAGGGGGCTGAGAGATAAATGGGACGGAGTGTGGGGGCAGCTAAGATTGCGATAGATAGATGTAAGTCGGGGTAAGGCGATGGTGCTAGGTCAGAGCAGAGGGTGGAGTAGATAGAAGCAAGATGGACAGGTAGGATGGTTCAAGAAGGTGGTGCCAAGTTGGAGAGTTGGATCTGGGATAAGGTGGGGAGGGGTGATGAGCAAACTGGAGAAATTGACATTGATTCTCTGTGGTTGGAGGATGCTGAGGTGTGGTGTCCTCAACACTGAAGAGACAGGACACAAACTCACGGAACATTTCAGAGAACATCTCTGGGACACATGCACTAAACAACCCACCACCCTCTGGCTGACCACTTCAACTCCCCCTCCGACTCCGCCAAAGACATTCAAGTCCTCGGCCTCCTCCACTACCAAATCCTAGCCACACGATGACTGGAGGAAGAATGCCTCATTTTCTGCCTTGGGACACTAACTACATGGCATCAATGTCGATTTCACCAGTTTCTTCCTTTCCCCTCCCCCTCCGCCTCCGCCCCCCCCCCCCCCGCCCCCCCCGCCCACCCCCCATGCCCCCGCCCCCCCCACGCCCCCGCCCCCCCCACTTAGCTAACTCGGCACCACTGTCTTGAACTGTCCATCCTCATTCTCACCTATCCACTTCTATCCATCACCATCGCCCCCCCCACCTTCATCTATAACATTCCTATCTACCTTTATCCCAGCCCCACTCGCCACCCATTTATCTCTCAGCCCTGCCCCCAACATTCCTGATGAAGAACAGAAATTTGTGAATGATGCAAAGTTTTTCAAAGATGTTTTTACAGTGGCTGCAAGCTGAGATCAGAGCTTGTGGCATTGAGCAATGGGGGTGCATGAGATTGATATTTTGAATGCAAGGTACTAGTTATGGTTCAGAGCTAATAGGTTGACAAATGACCAGAATGAGGGCAAATGGGGAAGTGTGTAAGATTTGTGCTAAAGTTCATAAGCAATGAGATTTGAAGACACAATCACTGAGCTGGATATTTGTGTGCACTCATACAACTCATCTGTGCCCAGTTCCTCAGGTCACCTTGGACGTTACTGCAATTGTTCACCTACTCCCACTGCCTTCTCAGTTATTTTGTGGAGGGTGTTTCAGACCCCTGAGAAAAGAGGCCCTCCTTCCATTATCCACCTGCAGGCTCCCAGCACAGTTTGAGTCTCAGGGGATACTAATTGGCCTGTTGTGTGACTTTAATCCTGGTCTTCCATTCTTCTTGAGCTTATCTTGCTCTTACTGCACGACTGAGAAAGAACATCTTACCTTTAGGAAGGGCCTACTGGCTCCAGGGAATACTAGTGATCTTCAAGCGATGGTTACCTGGCATAAACTTGCAAGACCTTGAGTTGTGCTAGCAAGCTGCATGATGTTTAATAGGCATGAGGACAATCATGTCATGATCTTCCTGCCCCATTGTAGATGCTACCAAATTCAGCTCCTGCGAATTTCCAATAACTGTTTCAGTTATGTATTGAATTAATTGTATTTAGATTCCTGGTACTTGAGAACAACCCAGAATTACAAACTAACAAGTCCAAGGACAGTTAACAATTCAGATTCACTGTCAACTTAGAGAGTACCTTAGCTAACTAAGTTCACGCAAATACTTAAACTGAGTACCAATGACCAGGTTAAGTTCTGCCATGGCCACTCAGCTCCTGACCTCATTACAGTCTTGGCTCAAACTGGACAAAGGATCTAAATGCCAGAGGTGAGGACAAAGTCACTACCCTGAATACAGAGATACATTGATGGAATGTGACATCAAGGAGCCCAATCAAAACTACAGTCAATGTGAATGCTCAAACGCAGCAAGGTGTAAACAATATTCAGATAAGTGCTAAGAAATGCCAAATAATGTTTGTGCTGCAGACATGCAAAGCAATGGCTATCTCCATTACCAGCAAATCTAACCATCTAATATTGATACTTAATAGCACTACCACCGCAGATACTTGGTAGCATCAACATGTAATATCTCAAAGATGCACCGCAGATATTATCAAGGCTCCTTAGACACAGTCTTTTTCAAAGCATGAGCACTACCATTTTCAATGCTAGGTCTTCAATTGCCTTGAGTCCATATAATTTTGACAGCAGCATGACAGTTATTACTGACCCAAGCCTGACACTCAAGACCATCTCCAACAAGAGCAAATCTAACACTGCCCCTTGACATCACTGAATCCCCTAATGCTGACATGTAGGGAGTTACCATTGACCAGGAACTCTGGACTCACCATGTAAATGCAGAGGCTACAAGAGCAGGACAGAAGCTAGGAATAATTCAATGAATAACTCATCTGTTGACTCTCCAAAATCTACAAGGCACAAATCAGCAGTGTGATGGCGTACTGCTCAATTGCCAGGATTGGTGCAGCTCCAACACCACTCATGAAGCTTGACACTATCCAGAACAAAGCAGCCCGCTTGATTTGCGCTGCATCTAAACACCCACGCCCTCCACCAAATACACTCAGTAACAGCAGTGTGTACCACCTACAGGATGTACTGCAGAAATTCACCAAAAGTTATGAGACAGCGCCTTCCAAATCCAAGATTACTACCATCTAGAAATATAAGGGCAGCAGATGCATGGAAACACCACCATCAGCAAGTTCCCCTAAGAGCCCTGCCAGTAGCAGTGGTGGACTCTCCCTCTTTATGGTCATTTAAGCCGGCATTGGACAAGCATATGGACGTTATTGGGCTAGTGTAGGTTAGGTAGGCTTCGGTCGGTGCAACATCGAGGGCCGAAGGGCCTGTACTGCGCTGTATTTTTCTATGTTCTATGTTCACCATCCTGACTTGGAAGCATATTGCCATTCCACCGTGTTGCTGGGTCTAAATCTTGGAATTCCCTCCCTAATGGCATTATGGATCTACCTACAGCACGTGGGTCAAGAATGCAGCTTAGTACATCCTTTGACAGGCAACTAGGAACATTAAATGCTGGCTAGCTAGCCATTCCCATGTCCCACAAGACAATAAAAGAAATTGCAAAAACCTATCAGTCAGCAAGTAGCACAGAGAACTTGAATACTGCTGAAAAGGGAGACTTAATGGTGAGGATTTTCAACTTGCACTGATCAGGGCAAATCCAAGAATGGGCGGCACGGTGGCACCGTGGTTAGCACTGCTGCCTCACAGCGCCTGAGACCCGGGTTCAATTCCCGCCTCAGGCGACTGACTGTGTGGAGTTTGCACGTTCTCCCCGTGTCTGCGTGGGTTTCCTCCGGGTGCTCCGGTTTCCTCCCACAGTCCAAAGATGTGCAGGCCAGGTGAATTGGCCATGCTAAATTGCCCGTAGTGTTAGGTAAGGGGTAGATGTAGATGTAGGGGTATGGGTGGGTTACGCTTCGGCGGGGCGGTGTGGACTTGTTGGGCCGAAGGGCCTGTTTCCACACTGTAAGTAATCTAATCTAATCTAATGCCAAATTTCAAACAATCGGAACAATTTATAATAAAGAGAAAAGAGTTCTGACTGACAAGTCTCAGCTACAGCCTTTGCAACTGTCCCAACAAGTTGGAGCTTTCACTTTTATTTGTATAAAATAATTATCAGGACACCTGATAATATCAGACAAAAAAATCTTTGAGACAAGTTTATTTGCAATTATTTTGACTAGTCTCTCAAAAACAGTGAAAATAATTGAAGATCTCACACAAATCTGTACATGGAAAAAAACAAATGAAACGGAAAAGAAAAAAAAATCAAAATTGTATTTTATTTGCCAAGGAAAACTTAACTAAGGAAATCTGACCCTCAAATTAATGCCATCAAGGCTCTCCCCAAGACAAGTTCCACAATCTTAGCTGCATTTGAGATCGAAGACAAATGTTGTTATGTAATGTCAAAAACAACTTTCCCAAACTGATTATTAACAGCGATAAAAAACTATAAAGCACTGATGACATATGCAAAATAGCCAAGAAGGGAAACTGCTCATGAGAAATATTGTACATACATGGTACAACTTTACATTAAAATAATTATATTTGAGGAAAATACTATACAAGAGAGGTTTAGGCTAATTATATAAACTGGAATACAATTTTTCCTCTTTACTATACTTATGTCCAGGCCAGAAGCATGTTTCAAACATTGTATCTGCTCTTCAATGATTTAAGTGAATCTTCTTCAACGTCAGATTTCAATAGATGATCAAATAGGTCCTTTACAACTGGAAAAGGGAATCAGACATAGAAGAAAAACATTAATCTTATATTTTATGTTGATAATCATTAAGCAGTGACAAAGCTTAAGCATTTCAGCAGTTCCACAAGGTATCAAATGTTTGACTACTTATGACCTGGTGCAATTGATTAAATCATGAGGCTATAAATAAATTCTTAATAATGTAAAACAAAGCACTTCTACTAAGCTTTCAAATGCAGATAATTGCCCTGTAACACATTAAAAAAAATTCTCAGATTATTGGCACCACTGGCAAGACCAATATTTACTACCCATTCCTGCTCATTATGCAGTATGACTAATACTGGAAGATATTCATGATGCAGCTCGATTTTACTCAATCAGGTGAGTTTTGCCACAATCATGCTCGTTACCAATAATGTCAGTCTTTCATTTGGAAATGGAATGCAAATTCTAAAACTGCTGCTTTGATTATGTTCTTTCAACAACTAGTAATAAAAGCTCCTGAGTTTTTGTACGATTTACAATGGAACAAAAATGAACTTGATACAGAGACAAAAATAAGAGATAGTCGAAGCTGGCCCTATTCGGCAAATGATGCTACAGAATTTCTACAATGCTTTTGATATCTCTATCAACCAATGGGCTAATGCTGATCTGCAAAACAGAAATGTCTTCAAATGATGTGCTACATAAAGGCAAAACCCAGAAAATAATCACGGCATAATACAAGACCATGTTGACTAGAATCTTCAGCCTTATTCCTGTGAATTCCCAGTTCTGTTACTAAAATTATTTCTATTGTACAGAAAACAAATGAGTGAAGTTAGGGTAATAAGTTAAGTACTATCAATATGAGATCTGCTATATAGAGCACAGGCTATAGTTTGCTGCTACTTTTCCTCTGTAACAATTAAAGAGTTTTACATGCAGGTACCAATCCTCCACCAACACCCACTTTTTATTTAGAGACAACACAGGTGAGGGCACCTGCTTCTTTGCAACATTCGCAAAGTTCTCAAGGAGTCCAATGGTCCCATATATTCCTTCATGACAATGAGGCACTGTGTCTGTAGCTATGCTTCAAATTGCTTGATTATAGTGCATACTAGTTGTAATCCAGAGGGTGCAATTTTCAGTTCACGTGAAGTGGTCTAAATAAAAACAAAACTGCTACCTAGTGGACAAAAGTCTTCTCACATTTTCTAAGCGTGTGGAATTGATTTCTGTCCCCTCACATTGAAAGCCTCTTCTGTAATCGTGCACTTGAGGGTGATAAAGGTCAGATGGCTATGGGAAAAGTCTAAGACTTGTGACCAAATAATCAAAGAAGATTCCAGGATTAAAAGCACATGGTTGAAAGAATTATAGTTTAATCCAATCATCATAAAAGAATACAAGTGAATCATAATAAGGACTGTACCTGCTAAGTATAGCTTACCTTTCCTTTCTGATTCCGACATAAACATTACCGCCATATCAAACCTTTTCACATTTGCTAAGTTCCTTAGGACATTTAGAATGAGGGATGGCTCCTCGAACCTACATAATCCAATGGAAGAAAAACAAGGTTTTCTTAATTTGATTTATCATTGTGATTAGTTTCAACTTCAGGAGCATAAAGTAACACTTCATCATTGAAATAATATTCAACGAATTTAAAAGACGTTCCATGATTACATTAGAATGGCGTTAGGAATCAAAGTTGAGTATTATTTTTGACGGTTGAAAAATGTATTCAGTTCATCACGCCTTCTGGATATTGGAGCATCTCACTTCATTAATATATTGACTTTATGCAGCACTTAATATAAACTTTATTTTCCCTTGCTGAAGAAATAGAGCCCTCAAGGCCAACTACAGTATCTTGTGGGGTAAAGGCTTATATAATGGTTTTATGGCCACAGTATACAATACCTTTCAAATTTAAAACTGTAATTTGTTCTCCCAAATTTTATGAAAGGCCTAAGGATAGTTGTCTGGGTCATGCGGAAATGAAAGGTGTAAAGATTCTATTAAAACATGCACAAAGCCTGGGTAAAACAGTGAAAGAACTGTACATCAGCATGCAATGTGTGTGGCATGTATACATTATTCAGAAAAAAACTGCAAAAAATTCAAAATTGCACATTTCATAAGAATTTTCTGTTGATAAAACCAAAGAGTGAGTGAGCAAGTAGGGCTGGGAGAGGAGGGCAGTGGAAGATATGATAGAGTGAAGGCATTTGGATCTGATTATTTTGATTGATAGGTTCAGTTTGCATTTTGTCTTGTACTCATCAGGACAATTAACAAGAGATACCTCGATTAAGGGATAAACCTTTTATACTGAGTGAGAAGATAGTGTTGATTGATATTATACCAGAACCTCTGTTACATGCTTTCAGTTAATTAACAGAATTTGTGCAAAATAAAGTTGAATTTGAACACAATTTCTGTAGAACAAAACATTTCAGGAACAACTGTGATACCAATTTTGTCCAATGCTTTCCACTATATTTCCACACTTCACAACGATTGTTTTTGTTGTTTCTTTAGAATGAAATCGCCAATCTAATGCTACCTTACAGGAGGTGTGTCATGTGAATTTGTGCTCTTTTCAGGATGGGCAAATAAAATGTAATTTTATGTAATTACAATGTAATTTAAAAAGTAAAATCATAATAACACTAGAATAAATCAATAATAATTACCTGGAAAAGATAATTCTTAAATGTATAACTTAAATAAAGGCAGAGAGGGAGAAAACTAAGAATTACACATCAGTTTGCCCAACGTCAATAACAGGGAAAATAAACATGAGCAAGGAAGACACATCACAGCTGTACAAGGCCTTTGTGAGACCATAAATGGTTTTCTGTGTGCCTTTTTGGTGTCCTTACCCAAAAGATAATAGGCTTGGATCTCCTGATGGCCAGTCAGTTATTATTCTAGTGTAGATAGCAGCTGGGCATGGGGTCTCTCCATCGTAGCACTCTCCAGGATAACTGCCTGGGAAACTGAATTTTACACTGAACAATTCTACTGTGCCCCACCCCTTTTGAAAATTTCCATTCAAATCAGTGACTTTGGATGGTTTTGATGAAATGGAGTAAAATAGTTACTCAGGAGAATTACAACTATTAAATACATGATCTGTCTATTCAATTGATTCTCACCTTTCATAGTCCCTGCCAGGAGTTTATACTCCCAGAGTGGACCTGCCAACCACCACCCCCAATCAGTTAACCCTGCCTCTCCAACCTCAGTTATTGCCCCACCCACCCTAAACACTGTATCCTTGTCATTGGCTCTCTATCCTCCACCTATCTGGTTTTGCTTATAATAAGTGCATATTGGACTTTTTCCCCTTTGTACTTTGCTGATAATATTTTCATTGTCATTAAACCACTGACTTGCAATTAGCCGGAATAAAACCAGGGAGATCTGATCAAAAGCATCAAATTAACAGCCAACTGAAATTATAGTTGATCAAGTGAAAGGAATTCCAGTAGCTGGAATTGTACACGGGAACTATCTGAGGATTTATTGTGATGTTCAAGAAAGCAACTATCAACTCAGAGCAATTGGTTATGAGGATTTCTTTAAGTCTTCCCTTTGATGCAGCTGCTGATTTAGCAAGTGGTTATTAACTGTAAACAAAATTTCACATTAAAATCATACAACTATTTAACTACTGAAGTGACTTACATATCATCTTCTAGAATGATGCAATATCTTTTCATAGCACAGTGCAAGAAATCAGCCCCAAATTACGATATTGTGTTAAATTAATATACTGCTACATCTCAATCTGATGAAGTTTCATGTTTTGGCAATAAAATCTAATACCAGATTATAAAAATAGGTTCTCAAAAAAAACCAATTCTCATTATTGTAGACTAAATGCAATGATTTATAATGCATTGCAACAGGAAATGTTTGGCTGCACGCATCCAAGAATGTGTAAGAACAAACTGCAACAGTTTACATTCACGCAGAGATTGTAACACAGAAGTTGTCCCAAGAGATGCTGAAACTAAGCATAACAAATCAAAAACTAGATGCCAAACCCATGAAGGATATATCAGGGTGATTAATAGTTTGGTCAAAGACTGGGATTTTCATTAAGAAAGAAGGCAACAATACTACATTAAGTGGAAAAGTAGTATTCAGATGCATCATAGAATATCAGCATTTTTCCAAACAATCCAAGTGCATTTATTAAGCAACATGGTTTCTTAGTTACCACCATTCACAGCATGATAGCCAACTAGGCGGAATGGTAAGCTGCAAACTTAAATATTGCTTACCTGATGTATGAATCATGAATAATTCTTAAAATGTGATTTAGAATGTCAGGTTCCAAAGACTTTTGAAATAGTTGTGGATAGACAGAGGGCTCAATTTGCTATTTGTAGGAGCAATAAAAACAAGGAAAAACAAAAATCAGAATATTACCCCGTATCAGAACTAAAAACTTTTACTTTAGCTCTAAAACTAAATCTTTGAACCAAACTTTAATTTTTAAAACAAAAGTTCAAATCATGCTCACAGAAAAGAAAAGCTCACCAGTTGAAATCATAAACACTTGGCAATTTGAATGGTCATCAAATTCTCACATGAACAGCTCAGTCCCAAAGAGGGGCTCAAGATCTAATCTGTAGTTCTTCAGTTAGAGGTGGAAGTTATGAATCTCTCTGCTCTCAGTGGATGGCATGGTGGCTCAGTGGTTAGCATGACTGCCTAACAGTACCAGGGACCCAGGCTTGATTCCAGCCTTGCGTGACTGTGTGGGTTTGCACATTCTCCCTGGGTATGTGCAAGTTTCCGCTGTGTGCTCCAGTTTCCTCCACAGCCCAAACTTGTGCGCGTTAGGTGGATTGGCCATAACAAAATTGCCCCATCATGTCCAGGGATGCTCAGATTAACCATGATAAAAATGAAGTGATTACAGAGGACTGAAGGGTTGAAGTGATTACAGAGGACTGAAAATGAAGGGTTACAGAGATAGGGTGGGTTGGGATGGGATGCTCTTCAGATGTTTAGCAAATTCTCAATGGCGCAAATGGCTATGCTCTGCTCTATAGGGATTTTACAATTCCATGATTCTGATAGCCATTCAGATAACCACTCCAGAAGGTGTTTACATTGGATATAAAATGAGGTTTAAACTGTGTTCTGCTGTGACCTAACACACTCCTTGCCTTCCATAATACCCTGTAATCATTCACAACTAAGGCTCACATACAAATTTTGTTGTGGGTATGGACAGGTCTGAAACTCAATGTGGAAAAACCCTTCACAGAGATAATGGATTAGTTGGCATACTGCTAATGAGCAATTATTGTCCATGGAAAAATTCCTGCACTGGGTCAGTAGGTTGAAAATGTGTTGCTGGAAAAGCGCAGTAAGTCAGGCGGCATCCAAGGAGCAGGAGAATCGACGTTTCGGGCATGAGCCCTTCTGCAGGAATTCCTGAAGAAGGGCTCATGCCCGAAACGTCGATTCTCCTGCTCCTTGGATGCTGCCTGACCTGCTGCGCTTTTCCAGCAACACATTTTCAGCTCTGAACTCCAGCATCTGCAGTCCTCATTTTCTCCTGGGTCAATAGGTTGTCAAGAGAAAATTTGTTGAAGGGGAAAAATAAATCCTAATGATCATTCAGGAAACAAGTTCTTCATATTGGAATACAATGTCGAATTCCTTCAACCCATCCAGCCAAAGCAAAAATTCTTGTTCAAAACAGAAGTTACAATGTTGAATTGCAAAATTAACTCATAACAAAACATTAACTATAATGATTAGTACACATAATTATCAAATAAACTAAATCATCCTTAACATCTAAACAAAATACTCAGCAGAAGAAGAAATCCCAAATAGGTCAATCGAATTGGATGGTGGGGATGGAGGGAGGTTAAGGAACAGTTAAAAGAAGAGGGTGATTTTTAAAGACAGGGAGGGAAGTGGCGAGTGACAACATGGATATGTTGAAGAAAAGATCTCTAGACAACTGAGTTCTTGCAGATACAGTGGCAGCCACTGACTTGCAAAGCATGAAACCTGCTAGCCGGCTTGTCAGAGGAGCACAGAATGTGCACAGGACCATGAAGCAATAACAGATTGATGAGATCTGCCAGGGAAAGTCAATGGAGGCATTTGACAGTGAGAACAAACATTTCACAAGTCTGGGGCATTGGGAGCTTCTCAAACTCCATGAAAACAATCTTAGTGTGGCAATGAACAAAAACATAATCATTAACTGTTTTTCTTCCTCAAAGTAACTTGCTTCCCAGAAGTCCTTCATTAAAACTGTCAAGCTCTGAACAGAACTGCTGATTTGCAGTATTCATCAACGTGCTTTGGTGTTGGCTGATCTACATTACCTTAGGAATTATCACATGAATCTAAAAACAGTAATTCCCCAATAGTGAAATCAATTTAAGACAAGGATATATGAGCACAGGCATATTAAGCAGGTCAGTATTCATTTTTGCTACAAGTGGCAGTTTCACCTGGCAGCCTGATATTTTCACGCAACTCACATGTCACCTGACAGGCACGCCACAAAGCAACCTTTCTAATCTATATATTTCTGTGTTCTCTTTATATTTGCTCACAGAACATGGGTGTTGCTGGTTGCCCAGCATTTATCATTGGACCTTAGTTGCCCCTTTAGTAAGTGGTGGTAAGATGTCTTCATGAACTGCTGCAGTTCATGTGCTGCAGGTTGACCCCCCCACCCCCAATGCCTTGAAGGAGGGAATTCCACGATTTTAACCCAGCAACAATCATATCTGATAACACATACTAAAATTCTCTGAATTAGAAAAATATCCCCTTTGAGTACCAATTCTACATTTATGTGCAATTGTTACCAAGTGAATGCAACTGTTTGCTGTTCATTTTCACAAACCTCTTTATAATGTTGATAGCCTTCTGTTAAATGGCCTTAGTCTCTTCCAAAACAAATACATTTTAAAATAAGACATATGCAGACATTTCTTGAATAATTACTGCTGAATGATTTTCAAGTTAAAATGAATACCACACCAGGGTCAGATAGGGTGGCATGGTGGCTCAGTGGTTAGCACTGTTGCCTTACAGCACCAGGGTTCCAGGTTCAATTCCAGCCTTGGGTCACTGTCTGTGCGGAGTTTGCACTTTCTTCCCGTGTCTGTGTGGGTTTCCTCCCACAGTGTTTAGGCGCATTAGTCAGATGGAAATGAGTCTGGGTGGGTTGCTGTTCAGACGGGCGGTGTGGACTTGATAGGCTGAAGGGCCTGTTTCCACATTGTAGGGAATCTAATCTAAACACTTCCAGATTTACCTTTATGTATTTATATAACATCTCTGGATAGTTTTTCAGTTTGCGGAGGTCTGCTTCAAGTTGAAAGGAATTGGCAGGAGCTTGAGGGACAATCACAGAATGGGAAAAAAGAGATGCCGCAGCTTTCTTCCTTTCTGCTGATTTCTCTACAGTAGCAGCTGTAACGGATTGCTTGTCTGACATGACATGATGTTCCCTGAAAAAGATACAGTTTTATTGAGCAAAACTGTTTAAAAGTCAATACAATCCATTAATGTACTGCAGATGCTGGAGGTCTAAAATGAAAACAAGCAATTGTGTTTCTCTTAAGCAGGTGGTGAATACCAATATCTAAAAACAGATCACTTGATTGGAACCCCATTAATCACCTCAAACACTCAGTTCCTTTATCATCATCCCAAAGCAGCAGCCCACACCATCTTCCTCAAAAACATACCAAAACAAAAACAAAACTCTAAGTCACAAAGTATCCTGACTTGAGAATAGATCACTAGTCTTTTACAGTTACTGGTTCAAAATCCTGGAACTCCAATCAAACAGCACTTTGACCACACTGTTACCACACTGACTGCAGTGGTTCAGTAAGGAAACACACTGTTACCATATAGGACAATTCAGGATTGGCAATAAAAGCTAACTATGCCAAGCATTCATATCTAATGATTACAATGAATATAAAATTGTAGTAGCTCTGCGTTGTCATGAAGGACCTCAAGATCACCAATTGTTATTGTAAATACGAAAATCTAATCAGACTTCTTCAGCAAAGCAAATACCATAAACTTTGAAAGTTTCTGGTAGAACAAGACACTTACTGCCCAAAGCATGCATTGGATATTTTTATGTCATATTTTTTTTTGGTGGGGGGAGATATATGGAGAGATAGGCAGCAAGGAGAAAGAGCACTGCTAATGCGTGCAAAGGTGAATGGGCATGAGAAGGCTTTTGTAGTCAGAAAGCTGAGATTTCTTGTCTGGAACTAGGTTTATGCATACTGCAATGGAAGAGACCGCCTGGGTGACTTCAGGCCCTTTCAATGATGTGGCAAAGCATCCAAGATGTATTCAGAAGCGCAGGTAATTCTTTTTATTTATTATACACACTTCACTGAAAGACCATTGCTCAGCATCCATTTTTGAAGAAAAAAAGGATTAATTAATGATTGTTGGAAATGTATGATAAATCAGACTGAATGAATTCTCAAATATAGCTGACGGTGTATCCAAATAAAATAAGGCATTTTTCAGAAAACTTTCATGATATTAATTTCCCATAGGATAGAACCCTCATGTAGCTGGAAGACTACATTAAATTTTAAATGTTACCAATGGGGCCTCTAAATACAATGTTCAAAAGGCAGCTTCTGATCAAAGAATGCAACCATATGCTTAACATTTATTTAAAATAGCATTTTAGATTCTGAAACAATTACCCATTACAAAAATTTCAAAAAGGAGACTACTGTATAATAGACCCGTTGAAATGAATTTAATTAAAACAGCTGAGATAATTTGTGTAAGTAATACCAGCATGTGGTATTTCCAAGGAAGCTTAACACATTATCGACCCTTGCAAATTGAGAAATAATTCAATTTTAAGACCATGAGGCCCTGCAGTAAATCCATCAATAGCGGGAAAAACATTGATAAATCATAATGAAAGGTCATTGATCTAAAATATTAACTATTTTTCCTCCTGCCACCGATATTGCTTCTGAATATCTCCAGCTTTTCCAGTTTTATTTCATATTGCCAGGATCAGCAATGCTCTGCTTTTAATTTATTAATAGATCTGAGCCACCATTTTCAAAAGAGGCTTTATAATACATTGGGTAGTATCCCTGCCGCTAAGCTAGAAGCACAGCATTAAGTCCCACTCCATGACTCTGACAAAAGCAAGTGCATTGTTATGGACTAGGCCAGACTACTCAAAATGTTCTTAAGCAGGCAGCCCACACTGTAACTTTGCAATTTGTTTCGGTAAGTGTACAGTGAAAATTATCCGGAGTAAGTTAGCTAGGTTGACAACCAAGTTTTAAAACAGACAAAAACTTTTTCACAAAATTACGGAATGAAACACAACGAACAGAATATAGAATACCCACAGAGCTCAGTCTATCCAAACTAGGCTTAATTATGCTGCTCCAAAAATATACAACAGTCCCAATAAACAAACCCCTTAAACACTAAAAAATGAAACAGTGGCTTACAGGTCGAGATTAAAAGGGCAGAAGGAGAGAGAGAGAAGTTCTACTCTCAACTGACTGACTTCAGCAGCCTTTCCCCCATACACCACTGCTGAACTGAACTAAAAACAAGAATTCAGCTTTCAGGACTGACCACTCCCCTTTCATTACACAGGTTACTTCTAAAACATAAAAGCTTTGGCCTGAAGACCCAGTTATTTATGTATAAACAAAAAGGTCTCCCAAAACCCTTTCCATCTCTTTACCACTTCAGCCGATTCGGAGTCTGAGCTGTTATATGACCCCTCTGAGAAAACATCATGGAGACAGTATCCTTAAGAAAAGGGACAGCCTTTTTAAAAAATATGGACCAGCTTTGTGACTCCTCCCCCTTAAAAAATACCATCAATATCCAAAGATGGCTTTGTTTTTAAAATCTCTCAAAAACAAAACTGGTTAGTACTCTAAAACACACATATACACTACACTGGCTATACACATGCAAGCATGCATAACCACATTCGAATTCAGGCCGTGGTACACCCACTACCAAACGCCTCCGTATCTCATTCGAGACTCGACAACGCATCAACCACCACCTTTTCGCGGCCTGCCACATGCACAGTTGTCAAATTGAATGGCTACAACAACAGGCTCCATCTAAACAGTCTGGCATTTTTGACCTTAAATTTCACTACAAATGTCAATGGGTGTACAATTGTCTCAGATGCATTGCTGGTAATATAAACACTGAAATGTTGTAATGCCAACACCAAGCTCAAAGTCTCTTCCTCAACTGTTGAATATTTCTGTTGATGAATGTTCAACTTCCTGGAAAAGTACCCGATGGGTCTTTCTATCCCCTCGTTCTCCTCCTGCAGGAGAACTGCACTAACACCCACGTCACTGACATCAATAGACACTTTGAAAAGCTTTGCATAATCCATTGTGGCTGATACTGGGGCAGTGATAAAAACAAACAAACAGTCTTCAGGCTGTCAAACAGCTTCTGACTGTCCGCTGTCCACTGAAACTTCTTGCCCTTTTTTAACAATTCGGTGAATGGAGCAGCCACACTGCTAAAATTCGGCACAAACTTTCAGTAAAATCCACTCTATTTTAGGAACTGTTGTACTGTTCTTTTCGACGACGGTGTGAGAAATTCCCTAATTACTTTCGTTTTCGCATCCCGTGAGGCCATTTGTCGGTGTCCAATAACATGGCCCAGGAAGGTGACTTGGGCTTTGGCAAATTCACTTTTAGCTAGGTTTACCACCAAGATTGCCTTCCAAAGTCAATAGATCAAGTCCAATAAATGCTGTAAATATTCCTTCCATGAGTGACTAAAAATCACCAGGTCATCAAAATACACAATACAGTTGGGTAATCCAGCAATTACCTTATTAGTCAGTCTCTGAAATGTGGCTGGAGTGCTTTTCATACAAAATGGCATGACTTTAAACTGATATAATCCATTCAGCGGTATGAAAGCCAAAATTGCCTTTGTTCGTTCTGACAAAGGTACCTGTTAGTAGCCTCTGAGCAATTCCAGCTTAGAAATATAAGATGCTTGTCTCACCTTTTTGACATAGTCCTCCAACTGCAGAATTGGATATGCATCAATCTTTGTAATGGCATTGACTTTGCAATAGATCCACACATAACCACTGGGTACCATCTGGCTTTGGCACCTTTACTATGGGCGAACTCCAGTCACTTTGATTATGCCATCTTGGAACATGTGTTCTATTTCCTTTTGAACCTGCGTCAACCTGTCTATAAAGATGTTACTTAATCGGAACAGCATCTCCTATATCTCCATCATGCCGAGTTAGATTAGTACCTCCCAGTTTATTTCTGCAAATCTCCCCATATGATAGTAATAACTCTTTCAAGTTATTTCAATTTTCTTGTGGAAGGTAGCTCAATAAAGTATCCCAATCTTTGAGAACTTCCTTACTGTCCAATTTAATTTGAGGAATGTCCAACTCAGAATCTTCTGAACTTGGTTCTTCTTTCTGTGTTGTAATCATTAACACCCTCTCCTCTTCCTATCCTTCCCTAACAAAATACCTTTTGAGCATATTTACACGACACATTCTGTGAGATTTCTTCCGGTCTGGAGTCCTTATCAAGTAGTTCACTTCACTCAATTTCTTCTCGATTTGATAAGGTCCACTTAACCTTGCTTTTAAAGGTTCGCCTATTACTGGAACTAACATCAATACTTTATCCCCAATGGCAAAATTGTGAATTTTTGATTTCTTGCCTGCTTCCTGTTTCATTGTATGCTGCGATACTTTTAAATGCTGTCTAGCCAAATGGGTGGTCTCTGAATTCTGATTTATTAATTTCCCCTTAATCAATTTTAACAGTCCTCTTAGATCATGCCCAAAAATTAATTCAAATGGACTGAATTTGGTTGATTAATTTGATGCTTCTCTGATTGCAAAAAGCACAAACAGAATTCCATTATCCCAATCATCTGGATAGTCCTGACCATAAGCCCTCAACATGGTCTTTTGTGTTTGATGCCATTTTTCCAGCGCTCCCTGCGATGGTACGCAGTAGATTTGAATTGCTTTATTCCCAAGCTATCCATAACCTCCTTGAATAGTTTGGATGTGAAATTTGACCCTTGATCTGACTGGATCTCTCTTGGTAGTCTGTATCTCGTATAAAATTTGTCTAATTCTTCTACAAACCTTTTAGCTGTGATGTTGCGTAATGGGATTGCCTCTGGAAATCTAGTCGACACATGCATTATTGTTAATAAATACTTATTCCCACTTTTTATTTGAGTGGGGAACCTCAGCTATCAATCAAGACTCTTGTGAAAGGTTCCTCAAATGCTGAAATAGGTATTAAAGGTGCAGGTTTTATAGTTGCCTGCGGTTTTCCAGTTAGCTGACATTAGGGCAGCACGGTGGCACAGTGGTTAGCACTGCTGCCTCACAGCGCCAGGGACCTGGGTTCAATTCCCGCCTCAGGCGACTGACTGTGTGGAGTTTGCACATTCACCCCGTGTCTGCGTGGGTTTCCTCCGGGTGCTCCGGTTTCCTCCCACAGTCCAAAGATGTGCAGGTCAGGTGAATTGGCCATGCTAAATTGCCCGTAGTGTTAGGGGTATGGGTGGGTTGCGCTTCGGCGGGGCGGTGTGGACTTGTTGGGCCGAAGGGCTTGTTTCCACACTAAGTAATCTAATCTAAATGTATGACAAGTTTGGCAAAATTCAACTACATCCTTGTGTAGTCCAGTCCAGTAAAAATGTTTTTGTATTTTCAGTTGTGCTTTTCTCACTCCTAAATTACCTCCAAGTAGTAGCTCATGCACCACTTACAGACCTCCTCTCTATAACTTACTGGCAAAACAATTTGATGAACGTCAGCCCATTTCTTATCTTCTTCAATGTGTGATGATCTCCATTTCCTCATCAAGACATCATTTGTTAAATAATAATAAGGATGCTTTCACTCTCCTTCCATGTATACGCCTTTTGATGCAACTGCTTCAAGTTCTCATCTGTTTCCTTTAACTCAATAAGCTTAGCAGAGTTAAATATACTTGCATTTTTAACATTTGGCTCCTACGCTGTCTCACTTACCTGATCAAAAAAAGTCTTTGATGATGCTATTTCATCATCCTTATTCTGTGCCTTTCGATCTCTCCTGCTTCAGCTTGTGACTCTGTGTCTTAACAAGATTGCAATCTGGGAAGATTCCTGGATAAACATCCTGTGTTGCCTCAGCTGCCTACATCTCCACTGGCTTTTCAACCACAGTAGGCAGCTGTATCATTTGCAAGGACAAATTGTATTCCTGAAGCTGAGAGTTTGCCCAGTACTCCTACCACAAATTCTCCACTCGTTTCTGGACACTCTTGCCTCACTTTACATAATCGACGCTTTTTGTCTCACCATGAATTCCTGTTACTCATACTTTTTCCGGCAATAGTCCTTCAGGAGTACATAATTCCTCATCCTTCAGCATCATAGACTGATGGGATCCTGTGTCCCTTAATATTGTAACCTTTTTACCTACTACTCCTGGCCTATGTGAATAAACTTTACCTTTGCAGGTATATTTTGTGAGCAGATCTGCACTTCCTCCTTAATCAAACTCTGATCAACTTGTGCACTCTGATACAGCTTTCTAGCTTCTACTGTGCTTTCTGTTACCATGCCAACAAAACTTCCAGGCTTGTCCTGTTTTCTTACATCGGGCTTTCTCCTAGCCCACCAACGCTGATTTCATGTGGCCCATTTTATTATAATGAAAACACAAGAGCTTTTCATCTTCTTTGCCCCATTGAAGGGTTTCCTTTTTACCCTGTTGTAAGTTCACCTTCTGATCTTCACGGAGATCTACCTTTCCCTTTCCATGTGAGGATTTCTCTTTGCCCCAATTTCTATCCTGCATGGACTGAAATTGATTATGGAAGCCAAATTGGGTTTGGCTCTTCAGCTTTCTCCAGCTGCTAGCCTTGCCGTTTAACTCTCTGCTCTTCCACATCAGTGTGTGCTGCTTCAGGCAGTAAATTTTTGAATTCCTCCAAAATAATTACCTCTCTAAGGTAATTGTAGGTTTGCTCTATTTTTAAAGTTTTTATCCATCTATCAAAATTACTTTCTTTGATCCTTTCAAACTCAATGTGGGTTTGACTAGGGTCCCTCCTTAGATTCCTGAAATATTGCCTATAGACTTCTGGTACAAGCTCATATGCCCTTAGAATGACTTTTTTCATGTCCTCACACCCCCAGATATGTCCTCTGATGGTGATGTGAAGACCTCACCAGCCCTACCTACAAGCTTGTTTGGATCAACAAAACCCACATGGTCACTGGGCACTGTATTTGTGAAGCCATTTTTTCAAATGAGATGAAAAAGACTTCTACATCCTTCTCATCAAATCTCAGCAATGCTTGAACATACTTAAACAGTTTCTCATCAGGCTTTCGCCCACCATGGGTTTGCTTATCCCCATTCTCTTCCTCATTAGATTTGCCTTCAGCCTTCATCACCACACTTTTAAGCTGGCTTTCCTTTCTAAGGGTCAGTTTTTGAAGTTCAAACTCTCTTTCTTTTTCTTTCTCTTCTGCTAAAGCCCTTCATTCTTTTTTTCTTTCTCTTCTGCCAAGGCCACTTGTTCTTTTTCTTTTTCTTCTGCTTTTAACAGTAAATCAAACTGTTTCAGTTCTGCTGCCCTTTCCTTTTCTCAAGCTGCTTCAACTGCATTTGAATTTTTGCCATTTCTACAGATTCTGATGGATTTTCCAGCAAGTTTAAATGCTGGGCTATTGCTGTAATTATCTGTCCTTTCTTCACAGAAGGAGGCAGCTCCAACCGCTGCTTGTCTGCTAATTCCAGCAGCCTGGCCTTAACCACCTTTTGTAAAACTACCAATTTCACCTCGTCCACTGCCAGAAACCTTTTGGCGACTGAAACAGCCATTGCTATCCCCAAGCTTTGTCTGTCCAATCAAACCAACAGCTGAAATAAAGACATTAGCACCTACCACTCGCTGTTTAAATCCTGCAAAAAACCCCCAATCTGCTATGGACTAGGCCAGACCACTCAAAACATTCTTAAGCAGGCAGCCCCAGACCGTAACTTTGCTATTTGTTTTGATAAGTGTACAGTGAAAACTACCCGGAGTACATTAGCTAGGTTGACAACCAGGTTTTAAAACAGACAAAAATTTATTCACAAAATTACGGAATGAAACACAAAGAACATAATATAGAATACCCACAGAACTCAATCTATCCAAACTAGACTTAATTATGCTGTTCTGAAAATATACAACAGTCCTAATAAACAAACCCCTTAAATACAGAGTAAAAATTAAACAGAGATTAAAAGGGCAGAAGGAGAGAGAGAGAAGTTCTACTCTCAACTGATTGGCTTCAGCAGCCTTTCCCCCATACACCACTGCTGAACTGAACTAAAAACAAGAATTCAGCTTTCAGGACTGACCACTCCCCTTTCATTACACAGGTTACTTCTAAAACATAAAAGCTTTGGCCAGAAGACCCAATTTTTAATGTATAAACAATATAAGGCTTCCCAACATCTCTGTACCATTTCAGCCGATTCGGAGCCTGGGCTGTTCTATGACCCCTCTGAAAAAAAATCAAGGACACAATATCCTTGAGAAAAGGAACAGCTTTTTAAAAAAAGTATGGACCGGCTTGGTGACAACATACCAAAATAAGTTAGCAATCAATCTGAAAATCCTTCCAACACCATGGCAGGGGCAAAAACTGGAGCGAGCCGGGTCAGTCAGGTGGTGGAAAGAATTTAGCAGCCTCTACATTACTATCCTTTTCAAGATGCAAAGAGAAGACTGGCAAAGGTAGTGCTTCTATTTGGTTATGTTTTAGAGATACTAATAAGCAAACCATTCGGATTACACAATGCTGCATTTCAAAAAAACAATGAATAATCATTAATGAAAAGAACCTCTACTGAAAATTATACGTACCCCTATTTTTAAGACAAATTACATGCAAATATACACACAATATTTACATTCATTATGCTCTGAATCCTTATCATTTGCTTAAATCTGCATCTTATAGCACTGAACTAAAATATATGAATACACATTTGTGAATTTAATTCAAATTTTTAAACTGAATGTGTTACTTTAAAAGAACAGAAAACAAAAGGAATTCACACTATAAGTTCTATCAATGCCCTCTGTGGGAAAACTGCATTCAATAAAAGGAATTTTAAAATCTGTTTCTTTTCCCTCTCATGAGGAGCCACCCTTGCCTGAACACCACCTATTTATCGTTCTTGACAAACATCAGGAAGTCAGTTGAATGATAAACTGGGGAGAGAGGGTGATGATTACCTGTTGCACTCAATTCTAGCAAGAGCTGAAGACTTCAATAAGTTATCAACTGTATCAAAGTTTCTTTTATAAATGTCAACATACCTCTCTTCAACTTTAAGTATTTTGGCATTGGGTGCTTCAACAGTTGGCACAGAGCAGTCACCAGGTGTGTTTTCCTCCTGAATTCTATTAGTTTCTTCAACTGCTGGTACCATAGTTGGTGTTTTCGCTGCAAGATCAAAAGGGAAACTGACTGCTGCTGCTTCCTTCTTAGTATTAATCATTGTATCTTCAACTTCTTCAATAGCAACTCTTATAAGGGGTTTCTTGAAAAGAACATACACAAAACATATTAAGAGAAATTAAAAGAATTTAACCTGAACTTGCAATGAAAAGCATTTTTCCTGCAATAATAAAATAGAAGATTACTTCCTCTCTATTGATACAAGATACTCAGGTTTCTGGAAGATATCCCCTTGTTATCTTAATGGTAAAAGGCCTTTAACATTGGAAAAATCACTTAACACCAGGTTATAGTCCAACAGGTTTAATTGGAATCACACTAGCTTTCAGAGCGCCGCTCCTGCATCAGGTGGTTCAGAAGGAGCGGCGCTCTGAAAGCTAGTGCTTCCAATTAAACCTGTTGGACTATAACCTGATGTTGTGTCATTTTTAACTTTGTTACACCCCAGTCCAACACCAGCATCTCCAAATCATGTTTAACATTGGAGTTCTTGTGGTTTAGGGAGGTGACCTGACCTGTGGGTTAAAAGTTCCAGGTACCCAGTCTTCTGTGCATCACCAAAAGTCAGACTCAATCACTATCTTTACAATGTAAAACTGAAGCCTCTTTCAATTTAAATAAAAATCTATGTCCAGATTCCTTGGGACTGGATGCTCTGCTCTGCATCCTCCCCAATGCATATACACGTTCATTTTCCAGTTCTCAAATGTATGGTACCAGGTTCAAACACCCTTACTAATGCAGAAAGAAGGAACCTTGTGACATTGTCTACAAGGTAATTCAACTTCACACAACACTCAAGTTGCTTTTTCATGAGCTTACAGGAAAATAAACTCTAAAACATATTAGCCTCAGTTTGAGTCATGGTTGATTCACATTTAAAGGCAGTATGTCATTTCAAATTTCTCTAATGAAACTTGCAATAATCATATATCTTTTTCATTTTCTCCACTTACTCTTCACATTAGATTTTGCTTTCACAAATGCCAATTCCCCTGCAGTGAATCACTCAACAAATAACAGGAGGCAGGAGACACACATCCTCATCCTCAACAACAGAGCACAGTATAGCATTGCAAAAGACAAGGGTGAAGCATCTGCAACGATCTTAAGCCAGAAGTGCTGAGTGGATGACACATTTTGCCTCATTCCACCATCATGGATGCTAGTTTTCAGCTAACAAGACTCATTCCTTGTGATGGAGAAAGTGAGGACTGCAGATGCTGGAGATCAGAGCTGAAAATGTGTTGCTGGAAAAGCGTAGCAGGTCAGGCAGCATCCAAGGAACAGGAGAATCGACGTTTCGGGCATAAGCCCTTCTCCAGGAATCGATTCCTGAAGAAGGGCTTATGCCTGAAACATCAATTCTCCTGTTCCTTAGATGCTGCCTGACCTGCTGCGCTTTTCCAGCAACACATTTTCAGCTCATTCCTTGTGATACCAAGCACAGGTTGAAGATGCTGAATACGAGGCTCTGATTCTGGTGGTAGAAATGAAGACTTACACCCCAGAACCAGCTGTGAATGTAGGCAAGCTATTCCATGAGTGGGGTGAACACTGGCATCAACCCAGCAATGTAGAAAAGGTAAACAGGTATGTCACATTTTTTTGGACAAGACAAATTCAACCCAGTTAATTACAGTCTATTCTTGATCATCAAAGTAAATAGAGGGTTTGTAAACAGAGGGTTTGTCCATAGGCCAGCTCCTCATAAATAATGTGTTTACTATGGTTCAGTTTGGGTTCCTCAGAGCCACTCATTGTCTTATAGTCATACAGTACAGAAACAGACCCTTTGGTCGAACCAGTCCATGCCGAACATAGTCCCAAACTAAACTAGTCCCACCTGCCTATACAGTCATGGGGTCATCTCCAGATCTTATAACAGCATTAGACCAAACACAGACAAAGTAACTAAATTCCAAAGGTGATGCTAGAGTAGAGTAATGTGAGTAGTTGAGTTTGGTATCAAGGAGTTCGAGCAAAACTGGACTGAACAGGAATTGTGAGGAAAAACCATCTACTGGTTAGAGTCATACCTAGCACAAAAAAAAATAGGGGTGGCTGTTGTAGGTCAACCAACTAAATCTCAGGGCATTACTGCAGCGGTTCCTTAGGCTAGTGCCCTAGGTCCTAACATCTTCAGCAACTTCAATGACCTTCATGCTATCATTCTGTCATGAACATCCACACTTCAGACAAGTGCACATAATCAGCAGCATTCACAACTCCTCAGACACTAAAACAGTCCGTTACATATGCAGCAAGACATGGACAACGTCTAAGCTGGTAAGTGGAAAATAACACTGACACTAGAGGTGGCAGACCAGTGTGAACAAGAGGGAATCTAACCATGTGCTCTTAACATTCAATGGTGTCACCATTGCTAAATCTTCCAGCCATATAAACACTATCGCCATCAACAGCTGGTCAGGTTAGGAATTTTCTAACAAGAAACTCACCTACTGGCTCCCCAGTGCCTGTCCACCATTCATAAGGCACAAATCAAGACTGCAATGGATTATTTGGGTGCAGCTCCAAAGACATTCATAAATCAACACTATCCAATGTGAAACAACCCACCTTACAGGGACCCCATTCATCACCTTCAATATTCATCACCTTCAACACGGACACACAATGACAGCTGGGTGTTTCATATTCAAGATGCACTTCAGCAACTCACTCTGGCTCCTTTGACAGCACCTTCCAAACCTGCAGCTTTTACTATCTAGAAGGACAAGGACAGCAGATGCATGGCAACACCATTACCTGCAAGTTCAACTCTGAGCCACAGTCTCTCTGACTTGGACCAATATCACTATTCCATCACAGTCCCTAGCCCAAATCGATGGAACTTCCATCCAAACAGAATTGTGGATGTCCCAACACCCAAAGGACAACAACAGTCAAGAAGGCAGCTTACCTTCAGCTTCTTCAGCCTGATTAGAATATGCAATAAATGCTGGTCCAGTCAGGGACACCCACATCCCATTAACAATTTTAAAAAAAACTCAACTATTCTTCAAGAAGGGCCTAGGTAGCAATTATTAGTTGATCACATAATCGGTCAACAATTGGCTAGGACATACATAACCTTATCCTTGCCAGCTGTTTGGTTACATTTTTCAACAAACAGCAGTATCCTAGATAGTAAACTCAAGTCTAGAGATGACCCTACTCCTTAGCAGTAATGTTGTTCAGATTTGTAAGGTTCAATTCACCTGCTGCTGGCGTTTGTAAATGTCAACTGAATTCCTGCAATCACACACAGTAAAGGTTGAAAGCAAATAAAAATCAACTCTTTCCTACCATTCCCAAATTGTTATGATAGCAGTATTACAACAAAGACAAGAAAATTACAATGTGTAGAACTATCTATATATCTGTGTGAACACGTACAGCAAACCTGCAGCTTCAAGCAGAGGCACACACTTTTCACATTCATTTCAACAAAAGACCGTGTGATATTTGTTCAGATTGCCACCAGCAACACGTCATTGTATCATCCACCTCTGCTACTATGTGGTAAGTGGTAAGAGTTGTTTTAAAGACTGCCACCAATCCCTGTTTGTCTGTATTGGGTCAAGGACTGCTTTACAATCAATAGCTGAGCTCCAAACAGTAAAAATATTACACCTCAGTTAATAAATTGATTTATTGCATGATAGAAAAATAACTTACATCAGGCATAATTACAGAACGCATCCGATTTCTATGAATGCTAATATGCAACTTAACTGGCTGCACCCAAAGGATGGAAGTAATGCAACTTCTTCATTAACTCTTTCAGACTATTACTTTACATAACAAATAAGCTCTGCGGATTTTCACAGTAAGTGTCTTTCTTTGTTGTAACTTGGGATACAAGACAATTCAACTATAAATTTAGGCTGCTTAAGGTGGCACGATGGCTCAGTGGTTAGTACTGCAGCCTCACAGCATCAGGGACTTGGGTTCGATTCCGGTCTCGGGCTGTGTGGAGTTTGCACATTCTCCCAGTGTCTGAGTGGGTTTCCTCTAGGTGCACCGGCTTCCCCTGACAGTCCAAAGATGTGCAGGTTAGGTGGACTAGCAATGCTAAATTGACTATAGTGTTCAGGGCTGTGTAGATTAGGTGCATGAGTCAGGGGTAAACGTACAGCAATAGGGCAAGGGAACAGGGCTGGGTGGGATACTCTTCGGAGAGACGGTGTGGACTTGTTGGGCCAAATGGTCTGTTTCCACACTGTAGGAATTCTATGATTCTATGAAAGGGAAAGCAGATTGTCATTGTTGCGAGAGATCTTTCAAAATTTAAAATATAGAAGAATATCAATAAGACATGTGACATTAGACCATATGACACAGGGGTGAAAGTAAGGCCATTCGGTCCATTGAGTCCACTCCACCATTCAGTCATGGCTGACGGGCACTTCAATGTTACTTACCCATACTCTCCTCATAGCCCTTAATGCCTTGCAAGATTAAGAATTTATCAATCTCTGCCTTGAAGACATTTAACGTCCCGGCCTCCACTGCGCTCCGTGGTAATGAATTCCACAGGCCCACCACTCTCTGGCTGAAGAAATCTCTCTTCATTTCCATTCTAAATTGACTCCCTCTAATTCTAAGGCTGTGTCCATGGGTCCTACTATCCCTGCCTGACGGAAACAATTTCCCAGCGTCCACCCTTTCTAAGCCATGCATTATCTTGTAAGTTTCTAATAGATCTCCCCTCAACCTTCTGAACTCTAATTAATACAATACCAGGATCCTCAGTCGTTCATTGTATGTTAGGCCTACCATTCCAGAGATCATTTGTGTGAATCTCTGCTGGACATGCTCCAGTGCCAGTAAGTCCTTCCTGAGGTGTGGGACCCAAAACTGGACACAGTATTCTAAATAGGGCCTAACCAGAGCTTTATAAAGTTTCAGTAGCACATCGCTGCTTTTACATGCCAACCCTCTTGAGATAAATGACAACATTACATTTGCTTTCTTAACCACGGACTCGACCTGCGAGTCAACCTTTAGAGAATTCTAGACTAGCATTCCCAGATCCCTTTGTACTTTGGCTTTAGAAATTTTCTCACCGTTTAGAAAATAGTCCATCCCTGTATTCTTTTTTCCGAAGTGCAAGACTTCGCAATTGCTCACATGTTAACCTTTTAGATATGCCAAGGCATTGATCGAGTTTACCAAGGAAAGTATGTAAGCATTTACAGACAAGTATCAGGAGTAAAAATGCACAATATTCATTTAACTGAATAAACTCTACAGCAATGAAAATAAATTTGTTGTAACTGTCATACTGAAACAGGCCACATAGCAAAGTGAAAGTAACTCTCTCTAGCACTGATAATTCCAGCGGCGGTGATACCGGATAAGTTAGATTCCAGAGTAAAGCCTGCTTTATTTTTCATTTTGTTTCCTGTGGAGATCAGTCAATAAATATATTCATAAGAGGCTGCCAATGTACTTTTAACAAAATCACTTACATTTAGTACACGGAAGACAAAACACAAATGATGTTATACTATACAAAACTATCAAGATGATTTTATTACAGACATTAGAAAGGAAGATTCATCATTTTTACCCCAGCAAAACCCTTACAGACATGCAACCCTACCACCAAGCCAAAACATTCGGATGAGGAGCAAGTTTGGTAATTGGCTATTTTTGGACAGATTTTTGTGCATTAAAACAATACTATTTTCAAGTCATTCTCTCCCCCAGAGTACCTTGAAACAAATTGCTGACTTTGCTCTCTCATGAACCTAGGTTCTTTCACATCATAACTTCAACAGTTTTGTAGATGCCTTCCTCTCTGATGCCCCACAACTTCTGCTTGTAGAGATTGCTTCCATCCTCACTTCGAATTCTCAGAACTGCTTAGAGACTGCTCTTAGAAACCTCTCTGCATGAATCGATTTCTGACTACCACTCTCTCAGTTGCAAAACTCAAGTCAGCAAACATCTCCGCAAATACCACCCCAGCCATCTTGCTGGTCATTTAACTAAAATCACACAACTTCTTGATCATGCTGTTTTGAACTTACTGTTCAAAATTACCTTCTGCCTTTTAAAAAAGTCAGACCTTTACAGAACTCCACTTTGTTTCCTCTACAAGTTCCCAAACGACATTGCAAACGTCCATCACACATTTCACCATGATACGCACAATTCTGATCTCTCGTTCTCTGCGAAACTTCTTAACTACATAGTAACAGTAGCACAGACAGTATATCAAATGGGTTCAGAAAAGATTCACAAGGATGTTGCCAGAGGTGGAGGATTTGACCTATAGGGAGAGGTTGAATAGGCTAGGGCTATCTTCCCTGGAGCATCGGAGGCTGAGGGGTGACTTTATAGAGGTTTATAAAATCATGAGAAGCATGGATAGGATAAACAGACAAAGTATTTTCCCTGGGATGGTGGAGACCAGAACTAGGCGGCACAGGTTTAGGGTGAGAGGGTAAAGATATGAAAGAGATCCAAGGGGGAACATTTTCACGCAGAGGTGGTACATGTATGGAATGGGCTGCCAGAGGAAGTGGTGGAGGCTGGTACAATTGCAACATTTAAAGGTATCTGGATGGGTATATGAATAGGAAGGGTTTGGAGGGATATGGGCCAGGTGCTGGCAGATGGGTCTAGATTGGGTTGGGATCTGTGGTCAGCATGGACGGGTTGGACCAAAGGGTCTGTTTCTGTGCTGTACATCTCTATGATTCTATGACTCTATATTTCTTTTGTTAAACCCATGAAGTGATAAATTCACTGTTGTTGCTCAATTTCCTATGGGAGCATTGAATCGGCTCACCCCAGAGGACATGGTTGAGAAATCCCTGGGCTCTATTCAGTGGTGGAACAGCTGAACTATATTCAGCTGAATTCATATTGGCTACAATATGAATTGGTCAGTGTTGCTCTGTTCTGGAACTAAATTCTACATTCCAAATGGGAATCTCTAGTCTTGTGATAAATGAGGAATTATCACTTGCAGAAGAGAATCAAAGGTGCAAGATCAGAAGGTGCTGCAATCCAAAAATGTCATTAGGTCACCAAAGAGATATTTGTTGAACAGACACTGAAAATAATGGAAAGCAAATGGAACACAGGCCTTTAAAACAAGTGGAGTACAAGGATGTTGTAGTTATGCAATATCCTGGTTAGACCTCACTTGGACACTGACACTTGCTCTGCGCATCACAGCTTAGAAAAGAATAACTGGCCTGAGGGGGGAGTACAATGATTCCTGTACTTCAAGGATTAAGTTATGAAGACAGATTGCATAAATTAGGCCTGCATTCTCAAGAATTGAGAAGGCTAAGGGGTGATCAATCAAAGTTGTCAAGATACTAAATAGTAAAAAGCAGGATAGATAAACTATTTTCACTGGTTCTAGATTTAGGGGACATAGTCTGAGAATTAGGGCCAGTTCATTCAGGAGGGACATTAGGATGCAACGGGTATATACACAGGGTAGTAGAGGTTTGGAAATCTCTTCCACAAGCAACAGTTGAATCTACCTCAGTTTATTCAGAGTTTTTGTTTTGTTTAGTAAAGGTATTAAATGATATATGCAGTTAAGCCACAATTTCACTGAACAGTGGAATGGGCTTGAGGGACTGAATTGCCTACTCCCATTTCTATGTTCCTAATTTTGTGCAATGAGTAATCTGGAGGGAGAGTACACTGCTGAAGTAATTACAGAAAGAGTGAAACAAACAGTGAGCGTGATCTGGAAACTAAATCCGAGGGAACCCTACATTAGAGATTGGAATAAGAGAGCTTATTTGTGAACTGAATGAGAAAAATGCTTTTATAGAAGAACGTCATTGAATAGCTTCTGTAGCAAGTTGGACCAGGAGGGAACTGTTGAGAAAGATTTGGAGTCAATGGCAGTCTAATGAATGCAGAAAGCCCCAAATATTTTACATTCTTAATGTCACACGACAAATATAAATTTTGAAATTAGAAAACGTTTTTAAAGGAAAGACATATTCTGTAAAAATATATCATTAATTGGCACTATGGGGTTTGCAGTGCAATCAGTGTTTCTGACTATGTGCATAATTCTGTAATACTGCATGGGCTCCTCACACAATCAGACAAGTACAATGCTATCCGCCTACGTATCCTTCCCATGAACGAGTAATACTAGGAATTTCAATGGAAGACCTTGGGTTAAAGACAAGAATTCAAGTGTACCAAAGTTAGCTGTTGCTGATTTTGGAATAGCAGCGGAGGAGGGAAAACACTCCTTAATTAGCAATCAAAAGAAATTAATTAAATACAAACTATTATGCATTTTTCTATTGCTAACTTGCATTGCAGCATAATTATAACTATTTATATATCTCAACTCTTTTTCTGCTTGCATAAACAAAACCTAATCTTACACTTCAAGAGCAGAAGAAAACTGCTAGGAAAAGGAAGGAAATCATTATGTGCTTCGAAGGGTTTAAAAATAATGCACTATTTCAATGTTAGCTTTCCATAATTATGAGTAATTTTACTTAGATTTTCTCTGAAAATTGTGTCAGAATGCTTTATACTTCTTACTAACTGAACTAGAAATGAAACATTAAATGCAATTTAAAAGAAGTTGAATAAACACCAAACGCTAGCCCACATACATGCAATATGTGCATATATAAACTATAATTGACAACTAACATTGAACACCCGCTGATAATAAACTTAGATGGTTCAAAACTTACAGTAGATCTCAAATGAGGTGGTTTATCGATTGGTTTGATTATTCGTTGACCTTTGTTGCTTTTTGAAGATGTCTGTTGTGTTGAAACTCCTTGCAAAGCCAATTCCTTCAATATAGAAGGTAAATATTTGAAATTCACCTTACACCTCAGTTTGATTTTTACTACAATCCCAACAATTGTCTCAGCCATTTTTGGCATTGGTCCACTATTTATCAGATTTATCACATTCAACTTGACAACATGCTAAAATGGATTTAAATTCAAATTTCTGCATTGCTAATCCAGTACTGCTATCATTCGGCTTTCACACAAGTTTAATCTATTACATTTAGATCTTAAGTTTTCTATTGGGAGTTTTGTTTTTGTTAACCTAACTTACACGAGTCAACACAATACCAAAAACCAAAACAATCATGAAAGACAATCAATGAACACCAACCTCTCAACCTGTCAACTTGGGTAGTCCAGGAAAATTAACATAAGTTCACTGAAAAAAGTTAATCTTCTCATGTTCCTAATGAATTTAATGGATCATTATCACTTTCATTTGGATGGGTATATGAATAGGAAGGGTTTGGAGGGATATGGGCCAGGTGCTGGCAGGTGGGACTAGATTGGGTAGGGATATCTGGTCGGCATGGATAGATTGGACCGAAGGGTCTGTTTCCATGCTGTACATCTCTATGACTCTATTTTCACCAATTAACATCTCACATTTATGTAACATTATTAAATATCCTGGAGTCCGTAAAGTAGAGCATAATAGAACAAAAGATGACATTGATCCACATGAGATATTAGGTCAGAGGAATTCTGAAGAGTTTCTATCTGTTCACTGTGTTTAATCTTTTTTTCTCTTTGTCTGTATTAATTTTAATTGAGCATCCTATTTCTAATCTGATGAAGCAGTTTTAACTTTATATCACTGTCTGTATATCAGAAGTATGCATTCCCCAGACAACTACCTTAACATACAGTGAAGGAATGGACAGGGGTGATGCTTTTCCTTTAAGTGGGACTTTACATCAGGCCAGTGGGTGCTGTGGACAGAAACAAAACAGCTTTTTCTCCCACTCAGTCCCTGCTGTGGTTTAATGTGTACTGGGCTATAAGTATCTCAAGGCAAGACTTCTGCTCCCATATAAGGAAGTGCTCAAGGACTGCTGGCCATATTTGGTCCAGATTGTGCCACTGACAAATTGGAGGAATGGTGATCTCACCAAGGGCAGTTTGCAAGCCTTCAGTGATGATGGGCAGGATGGAGAAAGCAATTTAGCAGAATTAATAGGTTGATTTCCAATACATCAGCCTCAGCTGATGAAACAGTGGCAGGAGCAGGGAGCAGCTATGAACCAAACACTTCAGGGTCACAATTAGCACAACAGTGGGCAGGTAGTCTGAAACCTTCACTACTGTACGTAAATGTGCAGAGGAGTGGAGTGGCTGGACAGGTACCAGGAAAGGTGCTCATGACAATTTATAGCGCCCCATGTCTTACCCCACCCACAAACTTACTTGGGAATGTAAAATTCTGTTTTACTGAATTCCCAATGTACTCAATAGATTCATATTGCTCCTTATTTTACAGTAACAGGTATAGGTTTGCAAACTGCTCGCTTGAAGTGATTTTATTCTCCCATGTAATCTTTATCCAACGATACGCCCATACTTACTTTGTTTATTTTTGCAAGTTCAGTTAAAGCTTGTTTGTTTCCTGGTTCCAGCAACAGTACCATTTCAAAATCTAACATGAGGGAAAAGACAATGCAAGAATAAACTGTCAACATTATTGATATACAAAAATGTAAAGGGCATAAATCTTTTGTTCATTTAAATAAGATGCCAATACATGCTAGTAAGGTGTGCCAGCGCAGATATGATGGATTGAATAATCTACGTCTGTGCAAAGGTATCTCTCTCCAAGTTCTAATAACGCGAGGGCACCACTCGCTAAACTTGGACCAAAGTGAGAAGGACAGACCTCCAGAAATGTCTGCAGCTCATTCAGGGACTGAGCTCATAACAATGGTGTTATCGCAAGCCAACTCAGCCAACTGACTCCCATCCTTCACAAAGAAATACTTCATCAATTATTAATGAACTAAATATTAATGAATAAATTGAAACAAAACTCACAAAGCAAAATAACAACAAAATGCTACTAACATCTGAGAAAGTGATCAAGAAAAAAATAAGAAAATCATTAGGAACTTGAGATTTAGAGGTGTTAACAGTGAACACAACAGAAAATTATAGTTGCAACCAGGCTGAGTATATTATCATGTTTATAAAAATACGGGGCAGATTTTAAGCTAGTTGTATGAAAGGAGCAAAATAATCATCCTCTGAATGATTTATCATGATTTACAATTATAAATTGATGGTCTTAGGTTATTTCATGGAGAGTTCAGACACATTAAAAGAAACATATTAACAGCAAAAAAAGTATGACTGCTAATGGATATGCAGGAGGATTTTCAGCTCAAAAATATCATCAGCATTTAGGCTTTGGCAAGATGTGCATTGTTCATGTGTCATTCTGTAGACATCAGTCCACGCTTGACAGCTGAGAGAGCATGGAAGCATAAAGTCAGTTTCAATTAGTCTCAAAATAATACCAAATGAGAACTGGTGCAGTGTAACAGCATTTATTTCAAAGCACCTATCTTCTTCTGATTATTATCTCCTATCCCCATTGCACCAGCCTTAGATACAATGTAAGATAGGCCCCTTGACAACCTCCTGTACAAGAAAATAAATAAAGTTACAAACGCCACACACTTTTCTCTAACAAATAAAACAAGATTCTGCCCTGCAAGTTTTTTTAGTAATCTCACCTTCTTTTGCTTCCTTCATCTTCCCTAGGCACATTTTAGCAGTTCCCCTTCGTGCAAATGCCTTGGAGTAAGTATTATCCAGTGAGATAGCCAGGCTGCAGTCAGCTTCTGCCTCTGCAAATCTAAAATATTTATAACTGTTTCAGAACTGTCATCAACAACAATGTTTTAAAACATACTGCTTTCATTAACTTTACATTAGGGACATGTTGCATTTGCTAAGGCAGGCCATTTCAGTATTTATCAGGTTTTGTTTGCTCTGTGATGTTCTAGTGCTTACTGCCCTTTTAAGACCTAAATGTAACTTTGTTCATTACTGAGGGACAATTAGCCTTCCTCAGAAATTTAATCATATCATACCGAAGTGTTTATGTGATCTGTGGTTGCTTTGGGGGGTGACTGGCAACAAGCAAATGGGAAAGAGACAGTTAACTGTGAGATTGAAATATCCCTGATCTCAAGAAGCTGTTCAGAGAAGACCTGGTGAAAAGCAGAAAGTAATCTTTGAAAATGGCACGAGGACTTTGTTGGAAAGGAAAGAGCCAAAGACATGAACAGGAAGTGGGATGGGACAATGTTGCTGTTATAATTTGGCCAAAGCCAACCAAATCATTTAAAGAGATCAGTGAAGGAGTCTCTGAGGATTCCGGTCATCATGGAATCATAAAATCTCTACAGCACAGAAAGAAGTAATGCGGCCCATTAAGTGTACACTGACCTTCTGAAGCTCATCCCCCCCAGACCCAGATCCCCACTCTATCCCCATAACCCCACATTTCCCTTGGCCAATCCACCTAACCTGCACATCTATGGATTATGTGAAAACCCAGAACACCTGGTGAAACCCAGGTGGTCACAGGGAGAATGTGCAAACTCCACACAGACAGTTGCCAGAGGGTAGAATCGAACATGGGTCCCTGGTGTTGTGAGGCAGCAGTACTGACCACTGAACCACTGAGCCGCCATGCCACTCCATCATGACTGTTGTGAACCTAGCTAAGTAAGGTCTGCAGGGCTGTACTGTTTGGGCATCAACTGAGTATCTGGGAAATTCACACTGGGAAGTAATAAATGCTACACAGTGGAGGAGGCAAAGATAAAATGACTGTTGAGATTGTACATGGTGCAATTTTCTTGCCAGAAATGATGTGACTATGCAAGATGTATTTTTGGTGTTACCCATTATTTAAAATGAAACTTACCTTCTTATTTCAAGTAGGTTTTGCCACTTTATTTGAATATTACTGTAGAAATTTTAAAAAGTGAAATCACCAAGTGATCCCAATGCAAAGGTGAGGGCAAGATGGAGCCATCAGGCTGAGTGGAGAGAAAGGATTCAGCCTCAAAGACAGGCGTTGGCTTTCAGTGGATCTCTCAGTCAGGCAAAGTGTCTGCTAAGTAATGCAGACCTCCTCCTGCGTACTTCCGATCTCCTCTTCTTCTTTCCAAGTACTTTCAGTTCTTTACTGCAAACACAGGAGAGTTGGCACACCAGTGGTTCAATCTCAGTCACCAGTTGAAAGGCAAATGGTGACTGAGCGTAGAGAGGCTGTCTTTTCAGATTCTGAAGGCTTTCTGACCCTGTATTCTTCACCAAAAGGCTGCCCATCTGCTCAGAAACCTGTCATGTTGATGACTCCTGACCTACACATGGTTCTGATTGAAAAATCATTCAAAAGGCTGTCTCTGAGCAAAACTGTCCTGAATACATACACATGCTCACAGCAGATGAGTCCTGTAACCAGCCACCTACAACTGCTTGAACATAACAAAAGTTAAAATACAACACAAATAATTTCAGTAACTAGTATTAAAACTGCAATATTTCTTTACACAGTTTTTTTGGCCTAAATAGTATCCTTTTCCCATTTGGTTCATGGTGCAAAAATGAAGAAAAGTACAAAGATGTTGTCCTCACACAAGATTTTCCTTTGCAAATTCATCAGCTGGTGAGTATCCCATCCATTACTAATTGAATATCAGTGGCTGCAGGAGGAGGCTCTTAAAGCGACATTTACTATCTTCTACAATTCCTCATCCCAGACCTAGTCAGTGCCAAGACAGAAAGGCAACAAGGTCCCACCTCATAGAACCCATCTGATTAAATGGCTTTCCACTTCCAAAGCCATCTCAGGGGAGGATATTAAAATCTGTCTTTGGCTTACAATATCAACAATTGTAATGGTACATGTTTTATGATTAAAATCTACCTTGCTTGGAATAATGATTATTATTTGAATTCCAAATCAAAACATGGACAAGTTGGGCCCATTTGAGGGAGTAGAACTCGTTTAAGTTCTAATTTAGACACAGAACCTGCTTTCCATTTTCTGTATCTTCTCCCAGTTAAAAATCACACAACACCAGGTTATAGTTTACCTGACTATACCTGACTAAGCAGCAGTGCTCCAAAAGCTTGTAGTTCCAAATAAGCCTGTTGGACTATAACTTGGTGTTGTGTAATTTTTAACTTTGTCTACTCCAGTCCAACACCAACACCCAAACTATTTTCTCCCAAACTACCAACTCCAATTGCAAATTATACAAAGAAATTAAACTGGCTCAGAGATGCATGTGCTGATTTATGCAAATGCTTAAAACATACTTAAAGAAATATCTATTAATAATCATTCAAGACTTGACTGGAATATAATATAAAGACCACTTTGCTTTCAGACTATGGACAAAAAGTGAAAAAGAATACTGCTTTAAACTAATAGACCAAGAGCAAGTTTACTGTATTAAAGACAGGTTACTGGAACACATTGTGAGCTGCATCTACAATGTTGCCCTTTTCAACCAGTGAGGAAGCAATCCAAACAGAACTGCCTGTGTGTGTCCAGAGGAATTTTCACCGCATGGTCTTTTAATTTGTATTTTTTTAAACCACAGCCAGCTATTGTCAGTTAAGGAAGGCTCAGCATAGTAACAAGCACTTGACTGGTTCCTGGACAGTAGCCTTGGATATGGACAATGCAATAGAAATGTCCAGGCTATGAAGAGAACGTACCATCTATCTAACTCCTCCTAGGGAACTAAGAGAAAATACTTAATAGCTAGTTGCTGTCCCTCACCTAAGTTGTTCCCTCTGCAATTTCCTGTTGAAAGGGAAAAGGGGAAAAAAAAACCTTCAAAAGGCACTGAAAGGGTGAATCCTCAGCCAGTGAATGAAAAACTTAGTAACAGTGTTCCCACACCTCTCACCATTGGTAAAGATTCCGATGGAGTTGAAACAGTATCAAATGAAAACAACTCATTGACGTCTGTGATCTGGGCTGGTGCCAGAATAGTGTTTCTGACTGTTCTTTCCCCATTCATCACTCACAATATTTGCTTTCATCGCTTTGTGTGTCTGTTTGCATGTCAATGGGAAGTTTAAGAAAGGCATACAGTTTTAGATTATCAGATCAACTTGCCTTTTTTTTGCTATTACTTAAAAAGGTTTAATTACTGTAAATTGTTAGTTCCTTGTTAATGGAAAAAATCCTTGTGTATATTATTTTGAGCTGAATTAGACAGTTTGATAAAGTTGTACAATTCTATTGTTTAATCAATTTTCACATTTGTGACAGTGTGGAGCTTGATTTTCAATGCATGACTACAGTGAGTCACGGCAATAGTACCAGGTTATTAACACAACTTAATATTACAAATAAGCAGCGTGCTTAAATTGTTTTCATGACCTCAGCTACATAAATGCTATTGCTATTAATAAAATATATTTATTTGACACATAATTAAAATTCAGCAATATTGTGCACCTTCAAAAAAACTTACTTCTCAAGCTTAAGGTAAGCCATGGCCCTGTTGGCAGGTAAAAGTGCATTGGTGCCATCTGCTGCCATCCCTCTAGTATAGCATTCAATTGCTTCCAAATACTTTCCTTCTTTAAAGAACTCATTGCCCTGTCAATGAAAGGATTCAAAAACTATAAAACAGAACTGAAAACTACAAAAACTTTAAAGATCAATTTTTACCAATGGGAATGAACAATGTACATCAGGCCAAATCAACATCATACAATAGAACATAGAACATGAGAGCGCAGTACAGGACCTTCAGCCCTCGATGTTGTGAAAATAATCTGATGCCCATCTAACCTACACAGTTCCATTATTATCCAAATGTATGTCCAATGCCTATTCAAATGCCCTTAACATCAGCGAGTCCACTACTGCTACATACAGGCTATTTCACATCCCTACTACTCTGAGTAAAGAAACTACC